>NC_090028.1:31483826-31843826 GCF_037176765.1 Anolis sagrei
GGAGAAGGAAAGGAAAAGCTCTTCTACTTCTTCTCTGCCTATCCATCCTTGAATTATTCTGGGGCTGAGTTATTCTGAAAGAGAGGGAAAGCCCTTCCAACTTCTTCTCTCTTTCTCAATGTTATTGTGAAGCCTTCCTTGCCGGAAACACAGGCTCAGCATCCCTAAAATGCACCCTAAAATGCACCCAAACAAACAAAGTTGCCTTTGCTGCTGGAGAAGGAAAGGAAAGGCTCTTTTGCTTCTTCTCTGCCTATCCGTCCTTGAGTGTTTCTGAGGCTGTGTTATTCTGAAAGACAGGAAAAGCTCTTCCAACTTCTTCTTCTCTCTCAGTGTTATTGTGAAGCCTTCTTTTGCAGAAACACAGGCTGAGCATCCCTAAAATGCATCCAAAGCAAAAGTCACCTTTGCTGTGGGAGAAGGAAGGGAAAGGCTCTTCTGCTTCTTCTCTGCCTACCCATCTTTGAATTATTCTGAGGCTGAGTTATTCTGATAGAGAGGGAAAAACCCTTCTGACTTCTTCTCTCTTGAAAACTGATCTTTTGGCATCTCAGAGTGAAAACAGATATCTGCCCTCCCGAATTTGGGAGGCTCCCAAAAAATGGATCAGGGCCCCCCTGATCCATTTATGTACTCTCCAGTAGCAGCAAAGGCAACTTTTGGTTTGGGCACATTTTACGGATGTCGAACCTGTTTGTTATAGTCCTAAGTTTCAGGGACTCTGCAGATAGGTGGCTTCTTTTGGCTGCAATCATAGGGCAAGCCACCTGTCAATTATAGTTAGGTTCCCTGGTCCCGCCCCCTTTTTGGGTTTTTGGAGGGAATAAGAGCCTTTTTGGGTCAGTCCACACAGAGAAGCTTCCATGCAGGACATAATATCAAGAGCTCCTGTAGAAAGCTTCATCTTCTACAGCTTGGCCGGGGTTATACAGCCCTACTGCTTGGCCGGGGAGAAAAGGCCCCTTGGCTTGGCCGGGAGATATACAGCCTTACAGCTCCTTTGCCGAGGGAATCCGGTCTCACAGCCAGCCATCACTGAAACCTGAACTCCTTCATTTCCACTGGAAGTCTACAAAGCTCTGCTCAGTAAGGGTCGCTCGCGGAAGCCAGATGCAGTTGGTACCGGGTGTAGGGGCTCCACGCCAACAGAGGCAAGTACAGACTGCCCAGATTAGAAGTTAAGGATTTCCCCATTAGTTAGTATACAGTTATGAAGATAGTGCCTGTTCCCAGTGAACAAGATTGCAAGAGCCAATAGACTGTTAAGAAAGCTTGAAAGTACCTGTTTGTTTTCATCAATAAAGAACTTAGTTGAACCTTTAAGCAATCTAAAGACTCTGTTTGGGGGAATCCAAGGGCCTTTAATCTGAGGCAGCCCCGGCGTCCCGTTGGGCACAAATTACCTTGATTTATAGCTGCTGTGGGTACTGGGATTTATAGTTCACCTGCAATCAAAGAGCACCCTGGACCCCACCAACAATAGCCCTGGACCTAATTTGGCACACAGTACCACCATGACCAACTGAAAATATTGGAGGGGTTTGGGGGAAACTGACCTTCATTTCTGGGAGTTGTAGTTCACTTACATTCAGAGACACTGGGACCACCACCAATAACGGATCTGAACCCCCATGACCAACTGAACCTACTAGAGGGATTTGAGGGGACTGGCCCACCATGGTGGGAGTTGTAGTTTATCCTGCAGCCAGAGATCACACTGAACCCCAAGTTTGCTCTAGATGTACTCTGATGAATCTAGAGCAAACTTGCCCAACATGACAAACTTTAACTACTGATGGAATTTCAGGGGGTTAACCTGGCATGATGTGAGTTGTAGTTTACTCACAAACTTATGCATTTTGTAAAATAAAAAAAATGACTTTTTCAAATAACCTGGGCAATGCCAGGTACCCAAGCTAGTTCTCCATAAGGACTGAACTATATTCCCCTTCTTCTGGCAACCTAGCAGTTTGAAAACATGCAAATGTGAGTAGATCAATAGGTACTGCTCTGGTGGAAAGGTAACAGCGCTCCATGAAGCCATGCTGGCCACATGACTTGGAGGTGTCTATGGACAACGCTGGCTCTTCGGCTTAGAAATGGAGATGAGCACCAACCCCTAGAGTCGGACACAACTGGACTTAATGTCAGGGGAAAACCTTTACCTTTACCTAACCTATATTCCCCTTGATCCAAGGTTTCGGGCACTTTATAGGGCAAATTAATTAATTTATAAACTTGCCAATGGAGTTGATGATGTTTGCTTTTTTCCGTCTCTATCCAGAAAAGGCTCTTCCTCCCAGACCGTGTGTAGTTAATGGTACAACAACAAAAAGTTACACTTTTCAATAAGTTCAATCTTAAAGACAGAGAAAGGAAAATCCTCGGTTGCTAGTTATGCCGGGTGATTTCAAACCACGGAAAATACAGAGAACCCTGCAACCCATATTCCTCTGAGATAAATTCCATTATCCTCTTGTGGTGAAAACAAATATTTCTTCAATCTTTTAAAGGCAGGGTTGGAAGCACAATTTAATGACCTATTACATCTTTCAATTACAAGAAAGGAAGATTGTTCGGAGGTGGCTGTGTTAGCCACGCAGCAAAACAGAATAAATTCCAAAATGCATATTGTGACCATGCTTTCAAAAGGTTGTGTAAGATATGTATTTTTAAATTTTTGCATGCTCTTCCACAAAGGCTTGGAGCATGTTTATTTATCATGTCAGGAGCAAACCAAACAATTGTATTGCGTTTTTTAACAAACAAAACACAAAGTTTGCAAGCTTGGTAGTTGATTAAATGTCCTTTGACCAGTATCTGGCCCCTTGGAGTGCCTCTGGTGTTGCCGCAAGGAGGTCCTCCATTGTGCATGTGGCAGGGCTCAGGTTGCATTGCAGCAGGTGGTCTGTGGTTTGCTCTTCTCCGCACTCACATGTCGTGGATTCCACTTTGTGCCCCCCCCCCCACAAGGAATGGTGACTTATAGTTCTGCAAAGGACAAAGGTACCAGACTGCACAATAGGGGTTAAGTCTTGGTCAATTTGCCAAGGCCTTAACAACAATGAGGACCTCATGAAACTTTAGGAATAGCTAGAACTTGGGGTCTCTGCCTCTCTCGGGAGCTGTAGTTCTCCAAGGACGGGGAGCAAAGCTTGTTTCCAGAGACACCAGGTCCATTTGGGCCACTCAAGAACTCCTGCCAGGATCTTTGTGCAACACCCTTGCGTTTTAGCCATCCCCTATGGACACTCTTTCCCCCCACATGGACAAACCTTATGAAATCTTGCCTTTTATGAACTTTAGATATATGAAATGTGTTTTCTGATTTCTTTGTGTGGCAGAAGCCTTTCCCCTTTTCTTCTGACCTTTGTTTCCCTCAAAGCACAATAGATCAGGCTGGCTTGAGATTTCCCCTTTGTCTCGCCGGCCACATGGCATTATTTTTTTCCACATTCATTCATAGATTCCTTTGTGCCCTTTCATCCCGCCTCCCTCTTTTCTGATTTGCTATCGCCGCTAGATGGCAGAAGCCTCCCCATTGGACCCTGCGGACCGCTGGAGCTTCCTGATTGGTCCGGAGGCGCCGGGGGCGGGAGGGCCGCCTCCCAGCTGTTCGCCCATTGTCCAGTCGCAGTGGAGGGCAGCAGGGAGGCTGGGGCGGGAAGTTTGAACTCTGCAACTTTGAAAACTCTATATAAATGGCTGTATCAAATGTATTTCTTTATGCTTAGCTTTGGCGAATGATTGCAGCTTTGCATCCGGTTTCAGCTGAATCGCATTAAACTTCGATGGCTTTTCTTCAACTGGCGAGACTTTTCATTGGGAAATCAGGGAAAATATGGGATGCTTCTCTGTCTCACCAGGGAAAAAGAACTCTTTGATGAGTCTAATTGGTCTCTGCCTCCTGGCAAAGACCCTTAAATTTTACCTCTATACCAGCCCCATTTCTTGAGGTTGGCTCTGCATCTCGTGGTACCAGAGCACAGTCTGTTTAGCGCCTTCCAAGTCACCCAGTCTTCTGTGTGCCCAGGGGGGAGTATCTCATTTGGTATCAGCCATTGGTTGAGGTTCTGGGTTTGAGCCTGCCACTTCTGCCACTTTTGGACTATGCATACAGACCTGGTTTGAGGGTGATTGCTGTGGGAATCTGGGAGTTGTAGTTCACCTGGATCCAGATAAACTGTGACCCCCACCGACAATGGACTGGGACCAACTTGGCACAGAGAAGCCCCATAAACAACTGAACATACTGCAGGGGTTTGTGGGAATTGATTTCGGGAGTTGTAGTTCACCTGCATCCAGAGAGCACTGAACCCAGACAATGTCGGAACTGGATCAAACTTGGCACACAGACTCAACATGGCCAGCTGTGCATATAGGCCTGGTTTGGAGTTGGTTGACCCACGATTCTGGGAATTGTAGTTCACCCACCTTGTTATGTATTTTCTAATGGGAGCATTCATAAACAACAAAATTAAAGACTGGCTTTTTGCCTAATAAATAGTGTTATTAATTAACTAAATGATATTATGTAACATCCCAAAATAAACAATGCCTTTTCAAATAATCCGGGCATCGCCGGGTACCCAACTTAGTAATATTATATTTATGCAAACGAAGCTTCACTTGGTATCTGCAGTGCTATCTCAGACCAGGCAAATCTCTCTCTCTTTCTTCTTCTTGAGTTTTTTAGTTGTTGGGTTTTTTTCGCCCATCGCTGCCAGCACCGGTTTGCATCCAATGTTCTTAACTTAATTGTATTTGACTGTATAAGCTGCCCTGAGAACGTTGATATGAAAAAGACGGCACAGAAATTAAAGAAAGCACGCAGTCAATAAAAACAGTATAGGTTGCCCTGAGAATATTGGCATGGAAAGGTATCTCTGAAATGAAAGAGAGCTCGCCATCAGTAAAAGCACGGCGAGAAAACAACCGAGCATTTCAAAGGATGCAGAGATTCCAATAGTGCTTAATCTTTTCCAACGTACTTCTTGCCAAGGTAGTGTGTTTTTATTAAAACTCTCATAAATGAAGATATAAGACACCGGAGAGACAGCAAAATGGGTCGAAAACAAAAGCGTTTTATTAAACTACTTCCATGGATCTGCTCCCATGCTGTGAGAGGCTAACCCTTGGATATTACACCAGACCCGTGCCTTGAGATGCTGCGGTTGCAACTGGATCATTACGGGCAGATGTTTCGACACTAACTTCGATGGGTAAACAAGCCTTTTCTGCGGCAGATATTTTTGGAAGCACCTTTTCAGGACCATATTGTCTTACTGCCATTGTATCCTCTTTCATTGAGGAACATTTAAAATGAGTAGGTTCTTGTGGGTTTTTTCGGGCTATAGAGCCATGTTCTAGAGGCATTTCTCCTGACGTTTCGCCTGCATCTATGGCAAGCATCCTCAGAGGTTGAGAAGGTCTGTTGGAAGTAGGAAAAATGGGTTTATATATCTGTGGAATGACTGGGGTGGGGCTAGGAGCTCTTCCCTGCTGCAGTCAGGTGTGAATGTTTAGCTGATCACCTTCATTAGCATTTGAAGGCCTGCCTGAGTCTGGGAAAATCTGTTGCTGGGAGGTGTTAATCTGTGCCTGGTTTTTTCCTCTCTGTTGTTTTCACACCTAACTGCAGCAGGGAAGAGCTCCTTGCCCCACCCCAGCCATTCCACAGATATATAAACCCATTTTTCCTACTTCCAACAGACCTTCTCAACCTCTGAGGATGCTTGCCATAGATGCAGGCGAAACATCAGGAGAAATGCCTCTAGAACATGGCTCTATAGCCCGAAAAAACCCACAAGAACCTAGTGATTCCATCCATGAAAGCCTTCGACAATACATTTAAAATGAGTTCTTGTGGGTTTTTTCGGGCTATATGGCCATGTTCTAGAGGCATTTCTCCTGACGTTTCGCCTGCATCTATGGCAAGCCATAGATGCAGGCGAAACGTCAGGAGAAATGCCTCTAGAACATGGCCATATAGCCCGAAAAAACCCACAAGAACTGAGTGATTCCGGCCATGAAAGCCTTCGACAATACATTTAAAATGAGCTTTTAGAGAATGGAACAAACAATCATAATCACTAGTGAGCTCATGTGTGTTGACAGGCTTGTAGCCGAGGCAAAATAATCTAGAACAGCGTTTCTCAACCTGGGGGGTCAAGATCCCTGGAGGGGGGGTTGTGAGGTGGTTTCAGAGAGGGTCAGCAAAGGCCATTAGAAAACACAAGTTTCTGGTGGTCTTAGGACCCATTTTGGCAGAGAAGGCTGAAGATCTCTCCATTTTGCCCAAAAGACAGTTGCATCTGTTGAGTAGGAAATTTAAGTACCGCTTATGCGGGGAGGCTAATTTAGGATGCCATAAAACTCTCCAACAGAGTGCAAAAGAATGAGGAAGTACTCCATCGGTGTCACAAATGGATGGTGAAGCGACAGCTCCCCCGGTGGCTGGAATTCAAAAAGCAAACCCTTATGAAGCTGGAAAGTTAAATAGCCTCTGTGTGTCTGCCTATATATGTTGTGTGTCTTTGGCATTGAATGTTTGCCATGTATATGTGCATTGTGATCCGCCCTGAATCCCCTGCAGGGTGAGAAGGGCAGAATATAAATAAATAAATAATAATAATTTGTCCATCTTTTCCTTTGTGGAAACAGATGGCAAATACTCCCACCAAAAACCCACCGCCGCTGTGATTGGCTGGCCTCTCAGCCAAGGGGAGGGCTGTTTCTGAGTCTCTAAGTCTCCAGAGGAGGGCGACTAAAATGATCAAGGATCTGGAGAACAAGCCCTATGAGGAGCGGCTTAAAGAGCAGGGCATGTTTAGTCTGAAGAAAACTGAGAGGAGACATGATAGACAGGAGATTCCATCTGAACATTAGGAAGAACTTCCTGACTGTGAGAGCCATTCAGCAGTGGAACTCTCTGCCTCAGAGTGTCATGGAGGTGCCTTCTTTGGAAGCTTTTAAACAGAGGCTGGATGGCCATCTGTCAGAGGTGCATTGAATGCAATTTTCCTGCTTCTTGGCAGGGGGTTCAAGGTGAAAGAAGAAAGTGCAAAAGTTTGGTTGCAATTAAACATAAAAAAACCCAAGATTCTAGCAACTGGACTGATTGATAACTGGGAAATAGAGGGAGAAAACATGGAGGCTGTGACAGACTTTGTATTTCTAGGTGCTAAGGTTACTGCAGATGCAGACTGCAGCCAGGAAATCAGGAGACGTTTCCTTCTTGGGAGGAGAGCAATGACTAATCTTGAGATAGAAGAGATATCACACTGGCAACGAAGATCCACATAGTTAAAGCAATGGTATTCCCTGTAGTAATCTACAGATGTGAGAGCTGGACCATAAGGAAGGCTGAGAGAAGGAAGATAGATGCTTTTGAGCTGTGGTGTTGGAGGAAAGTTCTGAGAGTGCCTTGGACAGCGAGAAGATCCAATCAGTCCATAATTCAAGAAATAAAGCCTGACTGCTCATTGGAGGGAAGGATATTAGAGTCCAAGATGAAGTACTTTGGCCACATCATGAGACGACAGGAAAGCTTGGAGAAGAGAATGATGCTGGGAAAAATGGAAGGAAAAAGGAAGATGGGCCGACCAAGGGCAAGATGGATGGTTGGTATCCTTGAAGTGACTGGCTTGACTCTGAAGGAGCTGGGGGTGGTGACGGCCACCAGGGAGCTCTGGTGTGGGCTGGTCCATGAGGTTATGAAGAGTCGGAAGCGACTGAACGAATAAACAACAAAACAGTGCTGAGTTAGAATGGCGGACATAATCCATATAAATGGATTGTGCATATTGCGATGCCACATAACAATCAACATTGTTCATCAATAGGCCTACTGTACTTCTTTTTTGCCTCTGGTGTTGGGCATTGGAGAGCCAGATGCCATCATTTTAAAAACCAGATTGATGTTCATCCCAGTATAACATAGGGGAAAATGGTCCTGGCTCTCCGGCAATGGAGAAGGGATGCCATGGGGTATCGGCGAGAGGCAGAGCGAAAACATGGCATCAGAATAGCTATTTGGGCCTCGTTGGTTCATAGTGGGAAAGCCCAGATGGCCAACTTCAATTAATGGAGAGGCTCTATTTTTAAAACATGATCGAGCCATTAATCAGCTAATTGCACCAATTAATCACTTTATACAGTCGGTCCTAAAGAGAGAGTGTTAACGGAGCACACGATTCCTATTGAGGTATTCATGGCGATTATGAAAGCTGTGTTTTCTGCCAATCCGAATGAGATAAGGGTTGGAAGGTCAGGCTAGAAGCAATCTGTACCTAATATTTCAATGGAGCACAATACTGCCAGATTAGCCGAGATGGCAGCACATTTGGACAACACTAGTTTCTCTTGGAAAGCATTATTAGCCTAGATCAGCAATTAATTCTTCCAGCAACCTATTTGAGAAGCAAGTGAGGGGTGACTACAAAGGAGGTCCATTGTCACAGACTCCAAATAATATTTGTTAATCACAGTGGTTCTCAACCTTCCTAATGCCGCGACCCCTTAATACAGTTCCTCATGTTGTGGTGACCCCCAAACATAACATTATTTACGTTGTTACTTCGTAATTGTAATTTTGCTACTGTTATGAATCGTAATGTAACTATTTGATATGCAGGATGTATTTTCTGTTCTAGAGATTTGTTTGAGGAATCTTTTGGATTCATGTATAAATCAGAACTTTGCTAGATTTAAATGTTGTCCCACAGTTTCTTGGCCATTTAAGTATCTCCAAGTATGTGTCTTGGGGATGACTCATTGGTTTCATTTGCAGATTAATTAAATTATTGGATATAATGATGGGTAAAGGCAAGAAGAAGTGGTGCAGATTAGAAATACATGTTCCGTATCTTTCTCTACGGCCCCTTCTATACTGCCATATAATAAAAAGTAAAGGTTTTCCCTTGACATAAAGTCCAGTAGTGTCTGACTCTGGGGTGTGGTGCTCATCTCCATTTTTAAGTTGACGAGCTGGCATTGTCCGTAGACACCTCCAAGGTCATGTGACCGGAATAACTGTATGAAACGCCATTACGTTACCTTCCCTCCGGAGCAGTACTTATTAATCTACTCACATTTGCATGTTTTTGAACTGCTAGGTTGGCAGAAGCTGGGGCTAACAGCAGGAGCTCACTCCGGTCTCCGGATTCGAACCAGCGACCTTTTGGTCATCAAGTTCAGCAGTTCAGCGGTTTAACCCACTGTGCCACCGGGGGCCATATAATCTAAATTATGAAAGCAGATAATATAATATAACATAATATAATATAATATAATAGCCATCCCCTGCCATGTGTTGCTGTGACCCAGTCTGTGTATATGTGTTTTATGTGTATATGTGTGGTTTTGTGCATGCGTTGTAATGTATTTTTTTTATTGTTTGGCTTTTAAAGTCTCTTCTGCTGTGTTTTTCAGTGTTTTTATGACTGATGGCCTGATAGGTGTCTTGTGTCAATTTTTGGTGTCAATTCGTCCAGCGGTTTTTGAGTTATGTTAATCCCACAAACGAACATTACATTTTTATTTATATAGATTGTGTATACATATAATATTTATATTATAATATGATACAATACTAATATTAATATAATATTAATAGTATTGTATTTTATATTGCATGTAATATTGCTAATAATATTACAGTATAATAGTAATACATAATAATAATATTGTGCTATGGTCATAATATAATATATTGTAATTACATATATTACAGGAAATCAGAAGACGCTTACTTCTTGGGAGGAGAGCAATGTCCAATCTCGATAAAATAATAAAGAGTAGAGACATCAGACTGGCAACAAAGATCCGCCTAGTCAAAGCCATGGTCTTCCCTGTAGTCACCTACGGATGTGAGAGCTGGACCTTAGGGAAGACCGAGCGAAGGAAGATTGATGCTTTTGAGCTGTGGTGTTGGAGGAAAGTGCTGAGAGTGCCTTGGACTGCGAGAAGATCCAACCAGTCCATCCTCCAGGAAATAAAGCCCGGCTGCTCATTGGAGGGAGGATACTAGAGACAAAGTTGAAATCCTTTGGCCACATCATGAGGAGACAGCAAAGCCTAGAGAAGACAATTATGCTGGGGAAAGTGGAAGGCAAAAGGAAGAGGGGCCGACCAAGGGCAAGGTGGATGGATGGCATCCTTGAAGTGACTGGTCTGACCTTGAAGGAGCTGGGGGTGGTGACGGCCGACAGGGAGCTCTGGCGTGGACTGGTCCATGAGGTCACGAAGAGTCGGAGACAACTGAACGAATGAACAACAACAATTACATATTACTTGTAAGCCACTCTGAGTCCCCTTCGGGGTGAGAAGGGCGGCATATAAATACATAAATAAATAATCCACATTATTTGCTTTGGACTGGATTATATGAGTCTACACTGCCATATAATCTCGTGCAAAGCCAATAATCTGGATTTTATATGGCAGTGGAGAAGGGGCCTTCTGAGAAATATATTTGCCACTGTACGTTAACATGGAGAAGAAACGAGAGTTTAAATAGCTGCATTTTGTTTCCTTAGAAGAGTCACTTCCTTCCATTGAATTTCCTTCCTTGCAAGAATAGCTGAAACTTCTGTCTAATAAAGGGGAATTCTATTCAAATACATGTGTCAGAAGACCCCCAAAAATGCTAATTTCAGTTTTTGTCTTCATCTCCATCCCAGTCAATCCACTCTTGTTCCATGACTAGAAACTGTGGTCTCCTTTTCTAAAAAGTTTCTGGGAAAGAAAGGCAGAAGCTGAGCGTCAGACAACAACAAGCCATAAAATGACACTGTATAGAAGTTGTATACAAATATACTGTATGAGAGTTTTCTGCAGAGCGTATGTACCTTGGTGGGGAGCAGAACCCACACTTTTTGGGGACACTTTGTAGAGGTCCACCATGAAGCTGATAAAAGGAGAATTGTGTGTAGAAGCCAGCATTTGGCACAGGTGTTGTTGGTGACCTGGTTGCGTAATGAAAAACACCTGCAGAAATTCCTCACATTAAAGGTACAGGAGTTGTTGAGAGGAGACATGATAGCCATGTATAAATATGTGAGAGGAACTCATAGGGAGGAGGGAGTAAGCTTGTTTTCTGCTTCCCTGGAGACTAGGACACAGAACAATGGCTTCAAACTACAAGAGAGGAGATTCCATCTGAACATGAGGAAGAACTTCCTGACTATGAGAGCAGTTCAGCAGTGGAACTCTCTGCCCCGATGTGTGGTGGAGGCTTCTTCTTTGGAGGCTTTGAAACAGGGGTGCTTTGAATACAAATTTCCTGCTTCTTGGCAGAATGGGGTAGGACTGGATGGCCCATGAGGTCTCTTCCAATTCTATCATTCTATGATTCTATAATGGGCAAAATCCAATTCTGGAGAAAAGCGGAAAATAAATGCAGTAAACAAACCAATATATGAACAAATAATTCACTTGGGGATATCAGGGTGGTCTCCCTCCTGTCTTTTGCCAAAGGCATAATACGAGGGTTGAATGAAAAGTAATGCCTCCACCTTCGAAACTTCTCAACAGGTGGCAGTACTGGTATGCGGCAGGTACTGGCTGGTTCAGTAGACTCTCCTCTACAGTTCCATTTTGGAAGGAAACCTTAGCATTGAATGCTTGTGTCGTTATAGTGTGAAGCATGGAATCCTGTGCAGATGGTCGGTCAATGTGACTTAAGCAACGTGCAGTCATTGAATTCTTGACAGCAGAAGTGTCACCCCAAAGGAGATTCATCAGAGAATGCAAACTGTTTATGGTGATTGTGTTGATGTGAGTACTGTGCGTCATTGGGTGAGTAACTTTAAAGATGTTGAGGTGGAAACATCTGACTTGCGTGACAAACAGAGTTGGACGTCCTGCGGTAGCAACCACTAAGTTTCACAAGCAAAAGGTTGATAGATTGATTCAGGACGATCGTCGTATCACTCAGAGAGAAATTTCAAGTATAATCGGCATTTCACAAGAATATGTGGGTCACATAATTGCTTTGCTTGGCTCTTGAAAGATCTGTGCATGATGGGTACCCAGGATGCTGATGCCTGAAATTAAAGCGCACAGACGTGAAATTTGCCAGGAACCCCTCTTGTGTTATGAGAATGAAGGTGATGCCTTTCAATGGATTCAATTGTGACAGAAGACGAAACGTGGGTACACCATTACGACCCGGAGACAATGGTGTATCGACACAATGGAATATCGACACAACGATTCACCCCAGAAAAAGAAATTCAAGACACAACCCTCAGCTGGGAAAATCATGGCAACAGTATTCTGGGATGCAGGTGGTGTTATCTATGTTGATTTCCTTGAACATGGAACAACAATAAATTAGAGTGTTACATCACAATGCTGCGAACTTTGAAACGACGGCTAACAAGGGTCCAAAAGGAAAAGGGAAATGTTTTCCTGCAGCATGACAATGCCAGACCACACACTTCACATGCCACCACAGCAGAACTTTGGAGACTGGATCTCACCACTGTACGACATCCTCCATTCAGTCCAGATTTAGCACCGTCTGACTTCCATCAGTTCCTGATAATGAAAGAAGATCTGCGGGGACATCATTATGCTTCTGACGAAGACGTTGAGAGAACTGTGAGACGCTGGTTGCAGAAACAGAGTGTCGACACCTTCCGTGATGGCTTCAGGAAACTTGATCATCATTGGCAGAAATGTATCCAATTGTCTGGTGATTATGTGGAAAAGCGAATAGTGGTAATTAAAGAGCACATTTTAAGGATTACTTCTGCGTTTGATTTATTAAAATATTCCCATCCAAGCCCAAGTAACAAAGGTGGAGGCATTACTTCCACTTTTCTTGAATGTGTTGACTTCCATAATATGATACGACGTTTGAATGAAAAGTAAAGCCTCCACCTTAGTAACTCAACAGATGACAGTACTGATATGCAGCAGGTACTGGCTTGTTCAGTAGGCTTGCCTCTACAGTTCCGTTTTGGCAGGAAGCTTTAGCATTGAATTGTTGTGTTGTTAAAGTGTGAAGCATTGAACCCTTCGCAGATGGTCGGTCAACGCAACTTAAGCAATGTGCAGTCATTGAATTCTTGACAGTAGAAGGTGTCACCCCAAATGAGATTCATCAGAGAATGCAAGCTGTTTTTGGTGATTGTGTTGATATGAGTACTGTGCATCACTGGGCAAGAAAATTTAAAGATGTTCAGGTGGGAACATCTGACTTGCGTGACAAACAAAGAGATGGACATCCTGTGTCAACAACACCGAGTTTCACAAGTAAAAGGCTGACAGATTGATTCAGGACGATCATCGTATCACTAAGAGAGAAATTTCAAGCATAATCAGCATTTCACAAGAATGTGTGGGTCACATTATTGCTTGGCTTGGCTATTGGAAGATATATGCACGATGGGTACTCAGGATGAGAGAACTGTGAGATGCTGGTTGTGAAAACAGAGTGTTGACTTCTTCCGTGACAGTTCTAGAAAACTTGTTCATCATTGGCAGAAATGTATCCAATTGTCTGGTGATTATGTGGAAAAGTGAATAGTTGTAGTTAAAGAGCACATCCTAAGGATTATTTCTTTGTTTGATTTATTAAAATATTCCCATCCAAACTCAAGTAACGAAGGTGGAGGTATTACTTTTCATTCGACCTTCATATTCCCTTGGCCAAGCCCTACACATATGGATCAAAATGGCCATCTACGAAGCAGAACTTGATATATGTAGAATGGAAGTTTAGCAAAGGAAAGAGATTGAAATTTGGAAGGAAAGGCTTCTGCAAGAAAAGGCAGACTTGAGGTTGGACAACCATGCTATCACATGCTTCCCAAAGGCGCTAAGAAAGAGGAAACAGAAACATTAATGCAAAAATTAACAGTTTCCACTCACACCTTTCCCTCTCTCTTTCCTCCATATAATTAAGCAATAAGACAAATCCTACTGTGAGCGGACGCAGATTAATATACCCCTCAGGGGCACAGCGGGGCACAAGGCAATTGTAAAACGGGTATTTCAAAAATGGCTATTTTTTCACTCAGTGTTGAGATATTTACAATCATGCACTTGCTTTTTTCTAAATAGCTACAACTTCAGAAAACCTGTTGCTTGGAGTGGGTGGCCTCCATCCGAGAATGCTTCAATTTGCATGTTTTGCCTCTTGGAAAAGTCCTAAAGTGTTCATATACAATCTATCTGTTCCGCAGAATCGTTTCATACAGCTTGCACTGAAATGTAAACATGTTCTCTTGGTTTAATTTAGAGCGAGGGAAGTAACAGTCCAACTCTAGTCTGCTTTCGTCAGACCTCACCTGGAATAAACCTCTGCCCAGCTTTGGGCATCACAATTCGAGATGAACATTGGGAAGAATCATAGAATCATAGAATCAAAGAGTTGGAAGAGACCTCATGGGCCATCCAGTCCAACCCCCTGCCAAGAAGCAGGAATATTGCATTCAAATCACCCCTGACAGATGCCCATCCAGCCTCTGTTTAAAAGCATCCAAAGAAGGAGCCTCCACCACACTCTGGGACAGAGACAGAGTTCCACTGCTGAATGGCTCTCAGTCAGGAAGTTCTTCCTCATGTTCAGATGGAATCTCCTCTCTTGTAGTTTGAAGCCATTGTTCCGCGTCCTAATCTCCATGGAAGCAGTAAACAAGCTTGCTCCCTCCTCTCTGTGGCTTCCTCTCACATATTTATACACGGCTATCATATCTCCTCTCAGCCTTCTCTTCTTCAGGCTAAACATGCCCAGCTCCTTAAGCCGCTCCTCATAGGGCTTGTTCTCCAGACCCGTGATCATTTTAGTCACCCTCCTCTGGACACATTCCAGCTTGTCAATATCTCTCTTGAATTGTGGTGCCCAGAATTGGACACAATATTCCAGGTGTGGTCTAACCAAGGCAGAATAGAGGGGTAGCAATACTTCCCTAGATCTAGACACTAGGCTCCTATTGATGCAGGCCAAAATCCCATTGGCTTTTTTTGCCACCACATCATATTGTTGGCTCATGTTTAACTTGTTGTCCACGAGGACTCCAAGATCTTTTTCACATGTACTGGCTTTCGAGCCAGGCATTGTTCCCCATTCTGTATCTTTGCATTTCGTTTTTTCTGCCTAAGTGGAGTATCTTGCATTTGTCACTGTTGAACTTCATTTTGTTAGTTTTGGCCCATCTCTCTAATCTGTCAAGATCGTTTTGAATTCTGCTCCTGTCCTCTGGAGTATTGGCTATCCCTCCCAATTTGGTGTCATCTGCAAACTTGATGATCATGCCTTCTAGCCCTTCATCTAAGTCATTAATAAAGATGTTGAACAGGACGTCTAGAACTTCTAGACATAAAAGCTGTTTGATACTGAAGTGTGACAAGTTCCCTTTGGGTAGATAAAGCAAGATAATAATAATAATAATAATAATAATAATAATAATAATAATAATCGGCACACTGGGTGCCATGCCAAAAGATCTCAGCCACCATTTGGAAACAATCAACATTGACAAAATCACAATCTGTCAACTGCAAAAGGCCACCTTACTTGGATCTGCACACATCATTCGAAAATACACCACACAGTCCTAGATGCTTGGGAAGTGTTCGACTTGTGATTTTGTGATACGAAATCCAACATATATATCTCATTTGCTGTGACATACTGTGTTTTTGTGTCAGAATAATAATAATGATAATAATAATAATAATAATAATAATAATAATACAATGCAGAGCAGAGCAGAAAACTGGCAAAAGAAGGCTCTCCATGGACAGTTCCTGGGAAAAGCTGAGAACAAAACTGACAAGGATGTGGCTCACAAATGGTACTTTGAAAAAGGAGATGGAGGGCCCAATTCTTGCAGGCCAAGAGCAAGCCATTAGAACCAATGCCATCAAAGCCAGAATTGAAAAGATCCCAAGTGTAGACTCTGCAATGATTGCAGGTGAACTATAAACCCCAGCAACTACAACTCCCAAATGTCAAGGTCTATTTTCCCCAAACTCCACCAATATTCATATGTGAGTATATTGAGTATTCGTGCCAAGTTTGGTCCAGATCCAGCATAGTTTGAGTCCACAGTGTTCTCTGGGTGTAGGTGAACTACAATGCCAAAACTCAAGGTCAATGTCCACCAAACCATTCCAGTATTTTCTGTTGGCCATGTGAGTTCTGTGGGCCAAGTTTTCAATTCCATCATTGGTGGAGTTCA
Source organism: Anolis sagrei (assembly GCF_037176765.1). Taxonomy (NCBI): domain Eukaryota; kingdom Metazoa; phylum Chordata; class Lepidosauria; order Squamata; family Anolidae; genus Anolis; species Anolis sagrei. The sequence continues at coordinate 31,500,023 of NC_090028.1, forward strand.
GAATGCTCTTTGATTATATGTGAACTATGAATCCCAGCAACCACAACTCCCAAACGTCAAAGTCTATTTTCCTCAAATCCAGCCATGTTCACATTTGAGCATACTGAGTATTTGTGCCAAGTTTGGTTCAGATCTAGCATTGTTTGAGTCCAAAGTGCTCTCTTTGTGTAAGTGAACTACAACTCCAAAACTGAACATCAATGACCACCAAACCCTTCCAATATTTACTCTTGGTCATGGGAGTTCTGTGTGCCAAATTTGGTTCAATTCCATTGTTGGTGGAATTCAAAATGCTCTTGATTGTTTTATTATGATTGTAGGGGAACTATACATCCCAGCAACTACAACTCCCAAATGACCATTGGGTGTTTGTACCAAATTTGGTCCAGTGAATGAAACTACATCCTGCATATCAGATATTTACATTACCATTTACAACAGAGGCTGGATGGCCATCTGTCGGGGGTGCTTTGAATGCAATTTTCCTGCTTCTTGGCAGGGGGTTGTACTGGATGGCTCATGAAGTCTCTTCCAACTCTATGATTCTGTGATTCATAACAGCAGCAAAACTACAGTTCTGAAGTAGTAATGAAAATAAATATATGGTTGGGGGTCAGCACAACATGAGGAACTGTATTAAGGGGTCATGGCATTCAGAAGGTCGAGAAGCACTGCCCTAGCAGATACGAAGGACCTATTGTATTTAATTCTCCTTCTCTCCCTGAGGATCCCATAGCATTGAGGCCTGGCAGCTAAAGTGGTGTCAAACTGCATTAATTCTTTAGTGTAAATGCATCCTAAGACTGTGTTTTATGAGATCCAACCCTGTCTGCTTTCGGAACACAGTTGCTTTTGTCCCCAACTTCTTCAGTCTGCTTTTCATCCATGATAAATGCTTCTGTTCATAAAAACGTATGAACAAGACCAGCTTTATGACCCTAAGACTGTTTGTGCAGCAGTTCGGCTTCCGTGCAGTCATTTCTGCACCTATATCAGTGGTTCTCAACCTTCCTAATGCCACGACCCCTTAATACGCTTCCTCATGCTATGGTGACCCCCAACCATAAAATTAGTTTCATTGCTACTTCATAACTCATTTTGCTGCTGTTATGAATAGTAACAGATTGGGGGAGGGTATTGATTTTGTCCTGTGGGAGTTGTAGTTGCTGGGATTTATAGTTCACCTACAATCAAAGAGCATTCTGAACTCCACCAATGATGGAACTGAATCAAACTTGGCACTCCCATGACCAACAGCAAATACTGGAAGGGTTTGGTGGGCACTGACCTTGAGTTTTGGGAGTTGTAGTTTACCTACATCCAGAGAGAACCGTAGACTCAAACAATGATGGATCTGGACCAAACTTGGCACGAATTCTCAGTATGCCCAAATGTAAACACTAGTAGAGTTTGGGGAAAATAGACATTTGGGAGTTGTAGTTGCTGGGATTTATAGTTCACCTACAATCAAAGAGCATTCGAACTCTACCAAGGATTGAATTGGGCCAAACTTCCCACACAGAACCTCCATGACCAACAGAAAATACTGTGTTTTCTGGTGGTCTTTGGTGACCCCTCTGACGCCCCCTCGCGACCCCTCCAGGGGTCCTGACCCCCAGGTTGAGAAACACTGACCTATATCCTCACGGTCATAAGAAACCGACTCAGGTCAGAAGACTGCCATTCAGTTCCTTGCAGCTTGATTATCCTTGGAGTTTCCTGTAACAGAAAACATCCCTTGGAAAGAAAGAAAAAAACATCGTGGAATTAATTATTTATTGCGCAGTCTTTGCAAGCCCCAATCAAAATGTGACCACCGCATTTCCTCTAAAGACGGAAAGATGATGCAAAAGACAGATACTTGATTTAATCCGTGGGTGTGAAAAAGAGAGAGTAGGCTGGAGGGAAGGAGAGAGAGAAAGAAAGAAAGAAAGATGGGAAGGGGGATCAGCTATTAACTGTACATGTATTTCTTATTAGGAGAGTGGCACAGCGGATGAGCAGACCCAGGCAAGATTCAAGAGCTGGAGAGGGCAGGAGGCATCCTCCATCACCGGGAGCCAAAGGGGAGAAGATCAAGCAGCAGGAGTCTTTGCAAAGATGGAAAGCAACAGCAGGAATGGGAGAAATGCTGGAGGGGATAGAGAAGTCGGAACAATAAGGGCATCCAGAGGGAACAGAAAAGGGGCACAAAGTCCAAAACAGTGGGAGGGGAGATCAGACGGAAAAGGAGGCAAGGAGGAGATGGAGGACAACAGCGGGGTGGAAGGCAGAAGTTCAAGGAAGCAGGGGGTAAAGGAAGGTCAGGACAGAGCAACCCAGGAAGGAGGCAAAGAGGAGAGGGAAGCAAGTGGGAAGAGTGTGTGCAAAGACAACCAAGAACCCCATGCTGGCCCAAATAGACACCAGCCAAGAAGTTTCCCATGCTGAAGGGCTGGAAGAGCAACGCCTGGAGGAGAGAAGCAAACTCAAATCACACCTAGCCAGTCTTCTCACTCTGTTTACTAATTTTGCCTGGAGAAAGATGGAATTGCAAATGCAGCCATGCAATGTTAATGTTCCTGCAGCTTCTTTGTGTTCTTGAAGTTGGCTCCTCTCAGGTGGAGGGTCCTTTCTGGCCTCCTAGGTCTCAAATGCTGCAAGAAGTTGCTAACATGAATGTCAACCGGGAAAAATGTGTCAGAAATATTAAAAAATAAGTAGGTATTTTTAATTGCAAAAAAATGTGAATCAAGCACTGAAAGGGTTAAATGGATGCAGTGATTCAGCAAAAACTGTAGTTCAATATAAGAAAGTGTGCCTGTTGCCCAGACTACCTGTCCGAATGTATCTTATGGTATGAAACATGAAACTTAAGATCATCTGGAGAGGCCCTGCTCTCGACCCTATTGACATTGCAAACACGATTGGTGGGGATGAGGGACAGGGCCTTCTCATCAGTGGCCCCCCGCCTGTGGAACGCTCTCCCCAGAGACATCAGAATGGCCATCTCCCACCCAAGCATGTAGCCGGGAGGGCGCTTGAGTGGCTTCAGCCCCCCCCCCTCCTGAAATTCTCATGGTGGCTCGCGAAAAGGCCTTACTGGTGCATTATTTAAACTGTTATGTTTATTCATATCATGATCTGATCACCATACTCAATATTTCCCATATGCATGGGGGTATTGGGGTAATGATACAAAAGGTTTGCTAGGGTAGACCCTCTTTCACTCAGACTCAGCCCCCCCCCCCCCGGAAACTCAGCCCCCCCAAACCCCCTCTGAAAAAATTCAACCCCCCCCCCCCCCCGAATCAAAATCCTGGCTACGGGCCTGCTCCCACCTGTCTTTGAGAAGAAAAATCAAGACCTGGCTTTGGGACCAAGCGTTCGATTAGTGAGTAGCAAGTAAAAGGAGATTTTAACACTTACGGCAATGATTTGACCCGGACTGGATTTTAGACTCTGATTTTAATAGGCATGTGTTAATCAGTTTCTCAATAGGCTTCTCTACCTATAGTATCTCAATCTCAATCCTCAATATCTATCTATAATATCTCAATCTTCAATTTCCAAATCAATCACTCAATCAAGCTTAGCTATCTATAGTCCTAATAGTCTTAATAATCTTAATATCTTAATAGTACTTACAATGATTTTCCCAGAGCTACCCTAACTAACCAGCAGCACATCTGAAGTTCCTTCTGTCAACTAAAAAGACAGGGGAGATTCCAAAATGGAGATCTCTTCCCTGGGAAAAAGGGCGGTCTCTAGACCCAAAAAGATACTGCAGTGACGCTAGCCCAATTGTAAAGGTTGTACACCAATTGTACAGGGCTGCCACCAATTATAAAGTCTGCACGCACCAGTTGTACAACTGTGCTAATTGCGAAGGTGCTGCAATTACAACAACAGACAGGGTATAGGGCTTTTACTTTAAAGAACCCACCCACTGTCACTAATTGTACTGTCTGCTCTTAAATTCTGCCGCCAGTTATGCAGGTGTGGATAATTATAAATGTAACCCTAAGATCTTCTGGGGAGGCCCTGCTCTCTATCCCGCCTGCTTCACAGGTGCGGCTGGCGGGGACGAGAGACAGGGCCTTTTCTGTGGTGGCCCCTCGGCTATGGAACACCCTTCCCATGGAGGTAAGATCAGCCCCCTCGCTGATGGTGTTAAGAAGATTAAAAACCTGGATGTTCGAACAGGCATTTGGTTAATCGGTGCAATGAATGTGATGATTACAGGAATGGTAATATGGACGACGAAACTGGATCACGATTTTAGTCATGAGATGGATTGGGTTGTTATTGTTGTGTCAATATTGTGTATTATGCTTTTATGGTTTTGAATTGTAAGTTGCTGACTGTTGTACCTTTGTTGTAAACCGCGTTGAGTCGCCTGTTAGGCTGAGAAACTGCGGTATACAAGTAAAGTAAATAATAAAATAATAAAATAATAATAATTCAGGTAACTGCCACCAACGTGAGGTATTGCCGATGAGAACTACCTCCCCAGACGCAGATAAATGGAGATGACACGGTCTTCAAACAAAAGTTAATACGTTTATTTTGTACAAAGCGTATGGTTGCAGGCTGGTAGTTAACTTGGAATAACTTTGATTAACTTGTAGAACTTTAAATGTAACTTGGTTTGCAATACAGTTCTCTCTTCTCGATGATACAACTTGTAACTGACTTTTACTGTGGTGAAGTACTTTATTAACAATGTTTCTTAATGTGAATAGCCTTCTGATTTGATCTCTTCTTGATCAAACCCCAGATCTCTAGTTCTTTCCTAACTAGTGATCTAAACAAGCTTCCCTTAGCCCTCTCTGACTAATGAAACTAATTAGGTTTCCCCCTTCAGCCTTCCTAGACTGAAGAAACCTCTGGCTATTCGCACACACTGCTTCTCCACCCTCCTCGCTCAACTGCTCACTCTGACTCCAAACCCCTAACTGAACTGCTTCATTTCAAAACGCAGATAACACTTTCTTGCTAGGCTCCGCCCACTTCTCCTCTCTGAGCTAGCCTGCCTGGTTTCCTTGGCAACCTCCTGTGGATACAACCAGTTAACTCTAGCTTTCAGCTACTGTTACCAAATCAAATATATTCTTTCAGTTAAACATTTATACAGTATCAGTAACTTCTGTACAGATACCTTCTAAGCCAATAGCTCCAAAAGGCCTGCAGACTGGCTTTCCAGCCTCTGAAACTGTTAACTTTCAGGGCTCTGCAGAGCTGGAGCATCCCTGGGAAAAATGCAAGGGGAAGCTACTCCAAGCAACTGTAAGGTAAAGCAAACCGGGCTCCTGAGAGACAGTACACTAATATCTATCCCATTTCATGTTGGTTTAATGGCAATCAAGAGGGCAGCTTCGATGTTCCTGTGATGTCGTTCTTTTATAACATTGACAGCCATTTTATATCAATGACAGATGAAATGGAGTGTTGGTTTCTAGTATTATCTGTGTATAAGATGGATTTTGGACAGGTGCTGCTTGTCGTTGCTTCTTTGCAAAAGCTACATCTGTGGAAATTATCTTTTTTGGAAAGCTCCGAAAGGCATCGGAAGCTCGGTCTCCCTTTGCATCTGCTCACCCTTCGCAGCTGTTTGGAGACCCTTTACCCCCGAAGCCAGCCAAGGGATTAGAGCAGCTCTCTGCAAAGTCTGCATTTTTTGCTTGAAGACAACCATTAAAATTCCATTTGGAGAGGCCTGGTTTGAATCGCTATTACCTCAACACTTTTTAAGATTCTCTTGGTTTTAGAGGAAACTTTCCTTGTAGAAGAACTCGGAGAGACATGGATAAAACATGAGAGATAGACTCAGCTAAAGCGCGAAGCCAGAGAGATCGAGAATATACCTGTAGGAGTGCAGGAGGTACAGGAATCTATGATCTACATTAGTTCCTCGCTTAAGGCCACCAAGCAAAAGAGCAAGACGAATCCTCCACAGACCGAGCAGACAGCTTGAGCGAAGGAGAAAAACAACACATTGAAGGGAGCAGGAACAAGAAACTCCCCACCGGTGCAAGAAAATAACACCGCATTATGGTTTCCGAAAGTTAAAAATATGACAGGCAGATAAGTAGGAAATAATATGCACTCCTCATTTTGTCAACCAAAATAAAAATAGAAGTATGCAGCATCATCTTGGTATCTGTTGAGGTTGGGTTCCTGGGCTTCCAATGTGTTATGAAAATATAATGTATGGTTTGAATGAGATTGTATGAAATATATATGGTTGGGGTCCATATAGCCTAAAAATGCAATCCTAAGATTGAGGCCTGGAAAACTACAAAAAGAAAAAAAATAATGAATTGATTATCTGGAATACTGGGCACCAGAAGGGTGAGAGGAGACATGATGTATAACTATGCGAGGGGATAGTGCATAGTGTCTAGATCTAAGGAAGTAATGCTACCCCTCTATTCTGCTTTGGTTAGACCACACCTGGAATATTGTGTCCAATTTTGGGCACCACAATTGAAGGGAGATGTTGACAAGCTGGAATGCGTCCAGAGGAGGGCGACTAAAATCAAGGGTCTGGAGAACAAGCCCTATGAGGAGCTGTTTAAAGAGCTGGGCATTTTTAGCCTGCAGAAAAGAAGGCTGAGAGGAGACATGATGTATAAGTATGTGAGAGGAAGTCATAGGGAGGAGGGAGCAAGCTTGTTTTCTGCTGCTCTGGGGACTAGGATGCGGAACTATGGCTTCAAACTACATGATAGGAGATTCCACCTGAACATGAGGAAGAACTTCCTAATTATGAGAGCTGTTCAGCAGTGGAACTCTCTGCCCCGGAGTGTGGTGGAGGCTCCTTCTTTGGAAGCTTTTAAACAGAGGCTGGATGGCCATCTGTCAGGGGTGATTTGAATGCAATATTCCTGCTTCTTGGCAGGGGGTTGGACTGGATGGCCCATGAGGTCTCTTCCAACTCTTTGATTCTATGATAGGAGATTCCACCTGAACATTAAGAAGAACTTCCTAATTGTGAGAGCTGTTCAGCAGTGGAACTCTCTGCCCTGGAGTGGGGTGGAGGTTCCTTCTTTGGAGGCTTTGAAACAGAGGCTGGATGGTGCTTTGAAAGTGATTTTCCTGCTTTTTGGCAGGGAGTTGGACTAGATGGCCCATGAGGCCTCTTCCAACTCTATGATACTATGATTCTAATTATAATTAAAAGTTGCTGAACTGTTGATGACCAGAGACAAATGATTAACTCTGTGGTGGAAAACAACATGTTTACATTACCAGAGACAGTGACTCTTTTAAGTAAGGAAGTCAACACAGAGGATAATAGTAGATGGAAGCAAATTGAGATTCCATTTTCCCTACCAGGATTCATGCATTCGTTATTTTTTCCCCTTGCTCCTCTCTGTAATGTTTCTGATTATGTGGCCGGTTGCTTGCTCCACCTCTTGTACTACCACTACATTTGAAAACAGAGTGAAGAAATAAATATCCTGAAAGCAGGTAGAATTCATGTATTTTTCTTTCAGGTTGCCTCTCCGACTTCTGAAAGGGATAGAAACTTGGAACGGCAATACATGGTTTTTGTTGTGTTTAATATTATAGCAGAACGAGGTCGTGCGGTCCATGAAAGACTGCAGCATTGTAGCATTTCATCCTGTTCTTGGTTCTCTGCCTTCCGCAGACACTTGGGCTCCAATTATTCTTGTATCTTGCTCTCAGACAAATTAAAATTTCATCATCTTCCTTCCAGCCTTGGTGGGCAGAGTACTATGCCAGGTCAAGTAACATCTAGCAACATCGCTGCTCTCCAAAGTTTGGAGGCCCTCGAGGAATTTGTACCTATAAGGAAAGTCGCGGAAAAGCTCTTGAAACGCCGCACACCCAACTGCCTCCTTTGCTGCATGTTCTACAAGCTGTTTTGTTTGTTGTTTCAGGGCAGGAAAATGCAGGCTTTGAAATATGGGTTGTGGATAAGACGACTAGGAACCTTAAGTATTATTAGCCTTGAGTGGAATTAAAGCCAGGATGCATAATGCGCTTCTTGTTTTAAGTTTGTGTGTGTTTGGGGTGTGATTCTAGCAATAGAGGAATTTGGAGGAGCTTCAAGGAAACTTGCCTTGGAAGGCTTTATATTTGCTGAGGCAAAATGCATGATCTTGACTGTGGAAAACATGGTTACGTGATTATTTTAGGTAACTTACGATACCAGCACCTGAACATTTTAATTAGAATCAGAATTTCTGCGTTGAATGTACAACATCCTATCCAATCTCCTGCTTATGCATGAATTCCACAGATAAAGCATCCCTGACAGATAGCCACTGTGTGTCTCTCAAATCTCTGATAAAAGAGAAGATGCTATTGATCATGTAGCAATGTCCAGAGAATCTCTAACAATAACCTTGTGCAACTTATGATCTTTCAAGCAGAATCATCTCACTGGTGGTTTAGCCAGTCTGAATCAGATCAGAGTTTGAATGAAACCTGGGAACCACCATAGGCACTGTCTTTAGTTTCGTCCATCAAAGTAGAAAAGCATAAATGTAATAAATATAGTACAGGGATAGGTGGGCATGAAAATCCCAACTCTGACTCTAACACAGTTTTCAAGACAGAATAGAATGTGCTTTAGTTAGTTCATTACAGCACCTTCTCCAGGAAGTCCTCCTCTTTTGCCTCAACATGAAGTCAAGGTTGCACTGGTTTCATGAAGGCCAGGGGCTTATCTATAGTGACCCCAAACCCCACACTGACCATGAATGGACCATTAGCTGTCCCCATGTTGACATGGAGTTTTAGCCCAGCAAGCATCAGAAGATTTTTCAGAGGATGTGAGGGATGATGGGTTTCAAATTGAGGAGTGTGTAATGATTTGAGAGAATAGCAGACAGATGAGGTTGATGTTTTAGATTGTGCTCATTCCCAGACAACAGGGGAAAGTAAAAGTCCTTGGGGAGATGGGGAGTTTTCCTGGGAAACTAGATTAGGTCTAAGAACAGAGGGAGTGAAAAACAGACAAAATAGATATTCTCACAGAGTCCGAGATGAGATCTTGAAATCCAGGTGTGTTCGGCATGATGGCATGGGTGCCTAGACAGGCTTAAATTAAGTGGTTGGGCTCCAAGTCTCCCAGAAGAGATGATGTTGCAATAATAGATGGCTCTCCTTCCTCTGATTTCCAGTTTATGATTCAAGTATTCTCAAAATTATGGTTCATGCCTTTGTTACCTTGGAGGGTTTACCTTGGAAAAAGTCCTATTTTCATGTTTATGGATTTATGTTTGAAGTACTGCTGTGGGTTTCAGTTATCTTGATTTTATGCTCTTTGTCATTTTTGGATTACTGCTAATTTGTATTTCCTATTCTACTGACCCTTTTGGAATTGCCCTTTTATCTGCTTCTTTAATAAAAAAAAATTAGATAGAGTTACTGGACTCTGGTGTGGTGCTGGGTGAAAGAGTGCTAGAGTGCAACATATAGTTTGTTCATTATATTCCAACTTTGCCCTGCAAAGGCAAAGGGAATGGCAGTATGAGAACAGATGAAGTCCAGCAGATACTGCCTCTGCTCTCTCTGTGTGTGGTCAGGGCAGAGGCATCTGGGATGGATGGGGGGATTTTCATCTGTGTATGGTCCTAGAGATGGTAGAGCTGTGCCTGGCTTTTCTTTTTCTGGTCCTCAAAAAAGGACACTGCATATAAGGAAAAGGGACACCTGGCACCCTCAACAGTGACCAGTACCCCAAACAATAAGGAATCCTTGGACCCCAGGTTAAAACCATGCCCTATATCAAGGATTCTGCATGGTTTTGGTGAAAAGGATTAAAATGAAGATTGAGTACCCCTTATTCCGAAAGACCCAACATTGTCCAATTGGGTGAAGTATTGGCACCCTTGCTTTCTAATGGTTCAACATACATAAATTTTATTTCACGCACAAAATTATTTTAAAATACTGTGTATAAAATGTCATCAGATATGTGTATGAGGTACATATGAAACTTCAGCAGTCACCAGACAATCCCTCTCCAATGCCAGAAATACAGCTTAATGGTGTAACATTAGAAAATGTTGACCATTTCCACTACCTTGGCAGCCACCTCTCCACAAAAGTCAACACTGACACTGAAATACAACACCGCCTGAACTCTGCAAGTGCAACTTTTTTCCGAAAGAAGCACAGAGCGTTTGAGGACCGGGACATCCATAGAGATACCAAGGTGCTTGTTTGTAAAGCTATTGTCCTCCCAACCCTGCTATATGTCTGCGAGACGTGGACTATCTACAGACATCACATGCAACTCCTGGAACGATTCCATCAGCGTTGCCTCTGAAAAATCCTGCAAATCTCTTAGGAAGACAATCTGACAAATGTTAGCATGCTAGAAGAAGCAAAGACCATCAGTACCGAAGCAATGGTCCTCTGCCAGCAACTCTGCTGGACCGGCCATGTTGTCGGAATGCCTGACCACCGTCTCCCAAAGCAGTTGCTCTACTCAGAACTCAAGAATGGGAAATGGAATGTTATGGACAGGAAAAGAGATTTAAAGATGGGTTCAAAGCCAACCTTTAAAACTCTGGCATAGACACTGAGAACTGGTAAGCCCTGGCCCTTGAGCGCTCCAGCTGGAGGTCAGCTGTGACCAGCAGTGCTGTAGAATCTGAAGAGGCACGAATGGAGGGCGAAAGAGAAAAATGTGCCAAGAGGAAGGTGCATCAAGCCAACCCCAATCAGGACCACCTTCCACCTGGAAACCGATGCCCTCACTGCGGGAGAACATGTAGATCAAGAATAGGGCTCCACAGTCACCTACGAACCCACCACCAGGACACCGATCTTGGAAGACAATCCCACTCAGACAACGAGGGATCGCCTAAGTAAGTAAGATTACTTTTGCATTTAGACTTGGATCCTATGGCCAAGATATCTCATTATGTACATTTGATATTCCAAAATGATAATAAAAAGCCCAAATGCTTCTGCTCCCAACCATTTTGGATAATGGACATTCAACCTGTAATAACAGAGAGTGATATTTGTACTGAAGTTGTGGGGAAGTTTCAGCAACTTGGTGCTGAAAGGAGGTTAAACACATGCTCCAAAAAGCCAAGGTAAGACGATATCTGTTTTCGAACTCAAGGAAGCTGTACCAAATTGCGAGTACAAGTCCGCAAAGGATATTCAGGCATGGCAGTTTAAGCCAGGTGTTTGCTATTGTAATTACGGCTTCCAAAGTCCATGCGCAGGAGCAGTAAATTAAGTGAAAATCTCTCCCTGCATGAAACCTATAGGGAGCTGTAACATTCCATGGCACACATATTGCACCTCCAAGTTTTTAAAAAAGTCAAAATCAGGAGGGAAGGAGATGAAAGGCAGCTCTCTCACTGTAACAGGCCTCAACGCACATGTTGGCAAAGCTCTTTGAGCAAAAATGTATTATAGGAACTGGATTTCCTATTTCTGGAAAGGCACCAATTTCTGGTGCATTTGGATTGGGTAGTGCTAGGAAAATAATGGACCGCATCTCCCCCTCCCCCCCGGGCGCAGCTAACATGGAAGCCAAAAGCCTCTCGAAACGCTCAAGAATTCAATTTTGTTTGGATGGGGGAATCTGGTTTGTTTCAGCATCGCAGCCGTAAAGTGGGAAAAAGTAGGAGCTGGAACGTGTTCCGCTTTGTGGTGCCAAGGTGAAGATTTGCTAGCGAGGCTGTCTAGAAGTCACCTTTGATTTTGCAAATGGCCATTGATGGAACGCAGGCGAAAACTTTGAAGGAAGGTAAACAGAGACAGTGGAAGTTCTATAACTACACATAAAGTCCTTGGGCGCAACTGTGAGACTGGATTGTTTGTTGTTCTAGATTTAGGACAGCGTTTCTAAACCTGGGGTCGGGACCCCTGGGGAGGCCGCGAGGGGGGTTTCAGATGGGTCACCAAAGACTATCAGAAAACATATTTCTGATGGTCTTAGGTACCCCTTTGGCAGAGAAGGCTAAAGATCTTTTTGCCTGACCTCCTCTTCCTTTTTGGAAACAGACAGTGAATCTAAGTTCTTGTGGGTTTTTTCGAGCTATATGGCCATGTTCTAGAGGCATTTCTCCTGACGTTTCGCCTGCATCTATGGCAAGCATCCTCAGAGGTGAGGAAAAAAATCTAAAAAAAAATTCTAAAATTGCAACAGCAAAAAAAACAGAGAGGAAACAGGCAGGGACATCTAATTACCTTTCAAGAAGAGTTTGCTCCAGGCACAGTCAGCTCATTGTATGCTAATCAAGGTGGTCAGTTGAAATATTCACACCTAGCCCAACTGATAAAAGTCCTTTGTCTCACCCTGGTCATTCCACAGACATATAAACCCCTTTTCCCAGTTCCAACAGACCTCACCTCTGAGGATGCTTGCCATAGATGTAGGCGAAACGTCAGGAGAAATGCCTCTAGAACATGGCCATATAGCCCAAAAAAACCCACAAGAACTTAGTGATTCCAGCCATGAAAGCCTTCGACAATAGACAGTGAATCCTCTCACCAAAAGCTCTCCTCAACTGTGATTGGCCAGCCTCTCAGCCAAGGGGAGGGCTGTTTCTGAGACAAGGTCTGTGTGACAAGTTTACTATTTCCATCACCAGTTTGGTACAGAGTGCTCTCTGAGTGTTGATTAACTACAACACCCAGAATTCAAAAATAGCTCCCCCCCCCCCCCCAAGCCCATCAGTATTCAATGCTGGCCATGTACGTAATGTGCCAAATTTGGTGCAGATCCATTGTGGGCTGAGTTTGAAATGCTCTCTGATTGTAAATGAACTATAAATCCCAACAACTACAACTCCCAAATGTCAAGTTCTATTTTCCCCAAACTCCACCTATGTTCACATTTGGGCATATTGAGTATTTGTGACAAGCTTGGTCTAGATCCATCATTGTTCGAGTGTACAGCGCTCTCTGGATGTAGGTGAACTACAACTCCCAAACTCAAGGTCAATGCCCACCAAACTCTTCCAATATTTTCTGTTGTTCATGGGAGTTCTGTGTGCCAGATTTGGTTCAATTCCATCATTGGTGGAGTTCAGAATACTCTTTGATTGTAGGTGAACTATAAATCCCAGCAACTACAACTCATTGAATGTTTGCCTTTTATGTTTGGAATGCACCCTGAGTCCTTCCGGGGAGATAGGGTGGAATATAAATACATTATTATTATTATTATTAGTAGTAGTAGTAGTAGTAGAAACATAACAAGATTAGTCTACAGCAGACAAGATCACTGGCTGTTGTATTGGATCACAAGTCCGTCACTTCCCAAGTGTCTAGAACCGTGTGATGTATCGGCAAATGATGCGTGCAGATCCCAGTAGGGTAGCCTTTTGCAGCTGGTAGATGGTAATCTTGTCAGTGCCGATTGTGTTTAAGTGCAGGCCAAGGTCTTGAGGCACTGCACCCAGTGAGCCAATCACCACTGGGACCACCTTGACTCGCTTGTGCCAGAGTCTTTGCAGTTCGATCTTTAAATCCTCATATCGTGTCAGGTTTTCCAGTTGTTTCTCTTCAATCCTGCTGTCGCCTGGGATTGCAACATCGACAATCCATACTCTGTTTTTTTAACATGGATGTGGCTCACAAATGGAACTTTGAAAAAGGAGACAGAGGGCCTGCATTTCGTATCAAAAAATCACAAGTCGAACACTTCCCAAGCGTCTAGGATTATGTGATGTATTTTAGGATGATGTGCGCAGATCCAAGTAAGGTGGCCTTTTGCAGTTGACAGATCATGATTTTGTCAATGTTTATTGTTTCCAAATGCCGGCTGAGATCTTTTGGCACGGCACCCAGTGTGCCAATCACCACTGGGACCACCTGTACTGGTTTATGCCAGAGTCTTTGCAGTTCGATTTTGAAGTTATTTGGGCATCCTTTATCTAAAATGCTTGGCGTCAACCATGTTTTCAATTTTGAATGTTTTTGGTTTTCGGATGTGAGAATCCAAAATCAAGTACCAGTAGCAGAATATGCATGGCGTTGTGTAATAAAGACTGCAATGCCGGTTTGCCTACCTTGTGTGATACAGTCAAGGAAACTAAGCTAATCTGATGTGATGGGAATCACTATTAGATTTTATTGTTGCCAACATGCATGTGTGCGCACACACACACACTATTTATTTATTTTATTTATCATGTCATCAGCAACCATACCATTGTATTACAATTCTAACAGAGCAAAACAAACACACAGATTAAAAGGAAAAAAAAAACAAAAAAAAACACAGATTTTGCAAATTTGGTAGTTGACTAAATGTCCTTTGACCAGTATCTGGCCACTTGGAGTGCCTCTGGTGTTGCCGCAAGAAGGTCCTCCATTGTGCATGTGGCAGGGCTCAGGGTGCATTGCAGCAGGTGGTCAGTGGTTTGTTCTTCTCCGCGCTCGCATGCCGAGGATTCCACCCTGTAGCCCTATTTCTTAAGATTGGCTCTGCATCTCGTGGTGCCAGAGCGCATTCTGTTCAGCGCCTTCCAAGTCGCCCAGTCTTCTGAGTGCCCAGCGGGGAGTCTCTCATTTGGTATCACCCATGGATTGAGGTGCTGGGTTTGGACCTGCCACTTTTGGACTCTCGCTTGCTGGGGTGTTCCAGCGAGTGTCTCTGTAGAAAACTATGCCTTGATTTAAGTCATTGACGTGCTGGCTGATACCCAAACAGGGGATGAGCTGGAGACATCTCTGCCTTGGTCCTTTCACTATTGGGACTTTCACAGAAGGGACAGAGAGTTTCATCTATGCTGATGATCGTGCCATTACCACTCAAGCAGGGAGCTTTGAGATGGTAGAACAGAAGCTCTCCGAAGCTCTAGGTGCTCTTACTGCCTATTACAGGGAAAACCAACTGATCCCTAATCCATCTAAAACACAGACATGCGCCTTCCACCTTAAGAACAGACAAGCATCCCGAGCTCTGAGGATTACCTGGGAAGGAATCCCACTGGAGCATTGCAACACACCCAAATACCTGGGAGTCACTTTGGACCGTGCTCTGACCTACAAGAAGCACTGCCTGAACATCAAGCAAAAAGTGGGCGCTAGAAACAACATCATACGAAAGTTGACTGGCACAACCTGGGGATCACAACCAGACACAGTGAAGACATCTGCCCTTGTGCTATGCTACTCTGCTGCTGAGTATGCATGCCCAGTGTGGAACACATCTCACCACACTAAAACAGTGGATGTGGCTCTTAATGAGACATGCCGCATTATCACGGGGTGTCTGCGCCCTACACCACTGGAGAAATTACACTGCTTAGTCGGTATTGCACCACCTGGCATCCGCCGGGAAATAGCAGCCAATAGTGAAAGGACCAAGGCAGAGACACACACACTGAATATTTCGTTTAGTAAGAATAATGTTTCGCTGCTGCTGCTTTTTGAAAAATAAAGAAAACATTACACGAGTCTTTGAAAAATCTGGGTAATGGCAAAGCGATTTGAACAGTGAGATTATAAAAAAAAAAACACCCTGAGTTGCAAAAATAAATGCTATTAATACCACCTTTCTAATTAAATTCCATCAGAAATAATGCAGGGTATTTCTGTCCCTCTCCTCATTCTGCTCCCATCATCTTTTGATTAACTCTCTTCATGCACTAGGAATTAAGGCGTGACCTCTAACTTTGCAAAAGATGTGCCATTTTTAATATTAACGTTGCACCGGCCTCTTCGCCGTACTTGGAAAGGGTGTTGGGAGGAAAAATCTAATTACACACCATGGGGTATGATTCATCTATTACACACGGCATTAGAATGATAGGCGGCCAAATGTAACAACCTAACACCTTGCCTATTGTCTCTCTTTTTGTGGATTACAGCACCCTTCCGACTCCATTACAAGCCGCGCTCTCCAGCGGATACATTGCAGAGATCGCACAATATATATTAAAGTTACCGGAGATCCTCAGGGACGGCACGCAATACTTTGGGGATCCCTTGTGCAAGAGCTTTCAGGCCATCCAATTTAAACTTGCTCTGAAACTATATTTCACCCTGAAGCTGCGTCTGAGGAGCCGGGCTGAGGGATTCCCCAGCGAACCCGTAAGGATGTGAGGAGGTGGGGCGCGCCGTGACATATTTTCTGATCCTTTCCCAGTATTCAATCCTTCTGGAGGGGGGTGACAGATCAAATATTGCAAATTCCCCTCCAGTGTAATCCCAGTGCTCCTATTAGGAGAGAACATTATGCGGTTTGATGTATCTGGGGCATCAAAGGGCCTAGTACATAGATGACTTTTTGCATTTAGAAGAGCAGACCCCCTTGTCCTGGACATATTCTCTTTTACCAAAAATAACAGAACTGAGCTGTCTGCAGCTGCCAAGAAAGAGACATTTTGCTTTAATGGTAGGACTTTTTAGAAGAGCGGGGAATATTATGTTTTTGTTTTACACACACATACACTGCCAGTCATGTTATAAAGGAAGAGGCCAGAGGATTTGACCAAGATCCTACACATTAGTGCCAATATGGCTGGATGGCCATCTGTCAGGGGTGCTTTGAATGCAATATTCCTGCTTCTTGGCAGGGGGTTGGACTGGATGGCCCACGAGGTCTCTTCCAACTCTATGATTCTATATATAACAGCATCATTTAGGCTTGTGCACAATCAACTGTGCAACTAGCACCATGGCCATAGCACCTTCATTTTTTGCAGTTCATAGGTCCTTATCTTTGACTGTGTGGATCATAATAAATTGAGGGAAGTTCTTGGTGATATGGGGATCCCAAGTAACCTTGTCTCTCTCCTGAGGAATCTGTATAACCACCAAATAGCAACAGTAAGAACAGACTACGGAACAACAGACTGGTTCAAGATTGGGAAAGGAGTATGGCAGGGTTGGATACTCTCACCCAACCTATTCAACTTGTATGCAGAACACATCATGTGATGTGCAGGCTTTGAAGAATCCAAGGCTGAAGTTAACATTGCTGGAAGAAACATTGACAACCTTAGATATGCAGATGATACCACTTTGATGGCTGAAAGTGAAGAGGAACTGAGGAACCTTCTAACCAAGGTGAAAGAAGAAAGTGGAAAGGCTGGGTTGCAGTGAAACATTAAAAAAACAAGATTCTGGGAACCGGACTGATTGATAACTGGCAAACAGAGGGAGAAAAGGTGGAGGCAGAGACAGACTTTGTATTTCTAGGCGCAAAGATTACTGCAGATGCAGACTGCAGCCAGGAAATCAGAAGACTTTCCTTCTTGGGAGGAGAGCAGGGGCAAATCTTGATAAAATAGTGAAGAGTAGAGATATCACGCTGGCAACAAAGATCCACATAGTTAAAGCAATAGTATTCCTTGTAGTAATCTATGGATGTGAGAGCTGGACCATAAGGAAGACTGAGCAAAGGAAGATAGATGCTTTTGAACTGTGGTGCTGTAGGAAAATTCTGAGAGTGCCTTGGACTGCGAGAAGATCCAACCAGTCCATACTTCAGGAAATAAAGTCTGACTGCTAATTGGAGGGAAGGATATCAGAAGCAAAGATGAAGTATTTTGGCCACATCATGAGAAGGCAGGAGAGCTTGGAAAAGACAATGATGCTGGGGAAAATGGAAGTAAAAAAGAAGAGGGGCCGACCAAGGGCAAGATGGATGGATGGCATCCTTGAAGTGACTGGCTTGACCTTGAAGGAGCTGGAGGTGTGATGGCCGACAGGGAGCTCTGGTGTGGGCTGGTCCATGAGGTCACAAAGAATGGGAAGCGACTGAACGAATGAACAACAACATATTTCAGTGGTATTCACAGCTTCTACATCCATTCAACCAACCACAGCTCAAAAAATATTTGAGAAAACAAAATTGGAAGGAACACCACCAACGATGCTTATATTTCAGAGGAAGCAATTGCCAAAACCACCTTCATGAAAATGGAAACTTCTTAGTAATACTTGGAGTTCCCTGTGAATACTTAAGGTAAGGAAACCTCATATAGATCTCCAAAATTAATCAGTTCATACAGGAACAAAACATGAGAAAAAGTTTCAGAGACTTTTCTTTTTGTCTGGAGATGCACTATTAGGATTCCCAGACATTCAAGTTGTGACGCACCTCTTGTTATTCTAATCCAGGGCAGGAATGCAATCTATTAGCAAACCAAATTTTCTATCTCATACAGGACTTGAGCGACCATAAATATCATGTCATCCCCAATTACAATGTGTGTGTGTGTGTTTGTGTGTGTGTTGACCTGATGTGTAAATCGAAGGCAGGTTTGGGGCCACAATTATGGATTTTATATGATCTGCGGATAAATTCAGGGCGATTCTGCTGAAAGGAGAAAGTGCCAATGCCAACTTACGCAATTTCCCTGTCCAGACATTCAAAAAGAGCAGATCCAGTAACACAGTGAAAACAGAATAGAGCGGCTCTATTTGTTGAAAGTTGTACTAAATGGATCCATAATGTGGACTTTAACTCAGCCATCTGAGATAGAAATGCTGACCATCAACATATAATGCAGGTTTCCTGGTATTTAATTTTAATAGCCTTGTTTTGCTGGTTTCTTTAAATTAAATATCTGTGCGTTTTGTGTTTCTTATGTTCTCGTAGGGGGAAAAACATGTCACAAAATGGGAGCAAGGAATGCAGTTTCTACCTTTACTTAAAGAGGGATTTGTTTATTTCTCAAGATCTCTGGTTATCGTCAACTCCACTCCTGCCTCCGTTTGAGATATCTGATCAGTTGAGCCTACTGGCCTCGCAATTTTCCCTTTCAGCAGAAAAAAAATCTTCTTTTTTCTTTTCATTGTATTTTTTGTGTTTTAATACATTGACACTGAAAGCTTAGAAAGCTAGAGGAAAAATGTTACTGTCTCTTGTGCAAAAATAGAGCTGCTACAGGACACACCTGATTCCTTCTAAGTCCATTGCCACCTAGTGACTGAATTATATCATTACACCATTGACGAAAAAATAAAATGAAATGGCTTACGTCAATGGGCAGGATTCCATACTGGTTTTAAGAAAAGTTTGTTCTCAGTCTGCTTTGTGTTTTAATACATTGACACTGAAAGCTTAAAGGAAAAAATGTTACTGCAAAAATAGGGCCGCTACAGGACACTCCTGATTCCTTCTAAGTCCATTGCCACCTAGTGATTGAATTATATCATTACATCATCAATGCAAACATAAAATGAAATGGCTTAAGTCAATGGGCAGGATTCTATTCTGGTTTTAAGAAAAGTTTATTCTCAGTCTTCCTACCCGCTGTCATATCTCAGAATGAGAAGGTAAGGCAGACCTACACAATTAAAGGAAATTGTACCAGGTTGACCTTGTACTTTCTGCGGTGGTTTGATGCCTGACCCATTTATCCGCCACAACACAGAAAACAGAATAAGTGATATGAGTACAATAAGGGGGTTTTGATGGCTAAGAAATGCCCTCCCACTTCTCTGTAAACTCAGATAGACCTCTTGCCACTTGGGTGAATGTAGGTTACGTCTTGTTCATATCTTACAGCACACAGTTTCCTCCTTCATCTTGACCTGCTTATTCCCCCCCTCCCCCCCCCCCATCCTGTGATGTCTGTAGCTTCTTGCACGACTGGGAGGGGATTGTGTCTGGATCACTAACTTCTGGACAGGTCAGCCATCTCTGCCTGAGCACTAACTACATAGATACTACTAATAAGAGGAGAACGAATACATCAAACACAGGTCTTCCTTTATGTCGCCGGACCCCTCTCCCCGGCACTTGGCTTTCTTCTGCTCTTGTTGTCACTGCCCTTTCTTACTTTGTCCTGTGATATATATTTTTTTCAGTATAGATGGTTCTATAACCAGGTAGGGATGGCAGGTTGACTTTTTAGGTCTTTGCTGACTCTGCCCGAACAAAGTCACTCTGCGGCTCGCAATTCAAGAGACGGAGACGGAAAGAGAGGGTGGCAAGAGAAATATAAATGGACATTAACCCGAAAGAAAAAGAGAGAAAGAAACACAGAAGGAAATGGTGCAAAACTGTTTCCATTCTTTCTTTGCCTCTACTCCCATGTCAGTGGCTTTCAAAAGAAAAGTGAAGAAACTATAAAGAAATGTACATGCGGGATTTGAAAATAACTGCCAGAGAGCAGGATGTGACCCCGAAAGAGTCCACTTATGAAAGACCATGTGATGGAGTTCAATTAGGCAGCCATCACCAGTAGCAGAGCAATGGCTCTCAATAATGGAGGAAAAATGGGGGAAAGGATATACAGAAAATAAGGTTACAAGATTTAAAAAAATACAAAGAATGAATACATTTTAATAAAACTTACATGGATTAAAGCATAGGTATTACATTATTTTTTCACATAATCACCATTCAGTTCAATACATTTTGTCATCTGTTGGACGACTTTCTGATGCCAGTGTCATAGAAGTTTCCCTCTGCCTTTTTCAGCCAGTTTGTCACTCCGACTTTCACCTTGTCGTCGTCAGAAAAGTGTTTTCTAGCCAGGTGTTCCTTCCATTTAGTGAACAGATGTGAATCTCTGGATGCAAGATCAGGGCTGTGAGAGGGGTGACTGAAAACATCCCAACCAAATGAAGTCAACAACTGTTGTGTTGCATGAGCACTGTGCGGATACGCATTGTCATGAAGGAGACAGACTCCCGCCGTCAGCATCCCACGACATTTGTTTTGGATGGCTCTGTGAAGTTACTTCATGGTCTCACAATATATTCCGTACTCATTTTGTCACATGCTCTCTTGACATTATGTCCTCTCTATAAACTGAAATGATTTTGCAATGAATCACAGCGGCGTTTGCGCCTTTAACATTTAGGTAGCGTATTATAGCACAAATTTTGCACTTCACCACAATGTCAGTTGATGAGCTACTGGCGACTGACACTGCTCGTTTGCTACCGATAGCTTCCCGCTACATGGAAGTAATACCAAATTCCCCCGCGAAAATTCCCTATGAGAGCTACGTGCCTTGTAACCTTCCTCATAGACTACAAATTGTATGACTTTTATGTCTGCTATGGCTACTCTCTCAAAATCTACTATTTTCTGAAAATGGACTGCTTGAGATTACTAGCACCAGTGTCTGCAGTAGTGATATTGGTGTATCGCTCCCTTACTTTTCAAATTGGAGCTTTGGCCCACGTCTTATTTCATTCCTTGATGGATTCTTTCACAGCTTTAGGCTTGATGCTGTCTTTTGTGTTGCTTGTGTTGCTTGCACGATTCTTCCCAAATCTCCTTCCTGTCCATTCCTCCCCTTCCTCTTGTTTTTTGAAGGCAGAAAGTGAAGGAAAGATAGGAAACATTTGGATCCTGAAAGGATTCGTCTTGATCAGGATGAGGTGGTGGATGGGAGAGAAAAGGTGTATCCATTAGACCCCACATTGCCTAATCCTGATATAGAATTCTAGAATCCTAGAGTTGGAAGAGACCTCCAAGGGCCATCCAGTCCAACCACCTGCCTTACAGGAAGACACAATCAAAGTACTTCTGATAGACAGCCTCTGCAGAAGAGGAAAGGTGGAAGAGAGTAGAGGGAGGGAGTGATGAAGGAAAAGGAGGGAAGAAGGGAAGTGAGAAGGAAGGAAAGACAAAAGGGAAGGAAGGAAGGAAGGAAAGAAGGAAGGAAGGAAGGAAGGAAGGAAGGAAGGAAGGAGAAAGAGAGAGGGGGAAGGAGGGAGGAAAGAAGGAAGGAAAGATGGACGGAAGGTTGAAAGGGAAGAAAGGAGGGAGGGACAAAGAGAGAGGTAAGGAAGGAAAGGAAGAATGAAGGAAAGAAGAAAGGAAAGGCAAAAGGGAGGGAGGGAAGGAAGGAGAGAGGGAGAAAGAGGGAGGTAAGAGAGGGAGGGACAGAAGGAAGGAAAAAAGAGAAGGAAGGAAAGATAGGATGGTGAGAGAGAGGGAGAGACAAAGAGAGAGGTAAGGAAGGAAAGGAAGAATGAAAGAAAGAAGAAAGGAAAGGCAAAAGGGAGGGAGGGAAGGAAGGAAAGAAGGAGGGAGGGAGAAAGAGGGAGGAAAGAGAGGGAAGGAAAAAGAAGGAAGGAAAGATAGGATGGTGTGAGAGAGGGAGGGACAAAGAGAGAGGTAAGGAAGGAAAGGAAGAATGAAAGAAAGAAGAAAGGAAAGGCAAAAGGGAGGGAAGAAAGGAAGGAAGGGTGGAAGGAGGGAGGGAGAAAGAGGGAGGTAAGAGAGGGAGGAAGGGAAGGAAGGAAAAAGAGAAGGAAGGAAAGATAGGATGGTGAGAGAGAGGAGGGCCTGAGAAAAGAGCCCAAGGGGCTGCATCCAGCCCTCCGGGCCAGGGTTTGCCCATACCAAATTTTGGAACCGATCCCCGGCATACCAAAGGCCCACTGTTATAAACAAATGAAAAGGATTAGTATTTCAGTCGATGACAGATACCTATTCTAATTTGTTATATTTTTATCCCAGCATTTTTCAAGAAACACAGGATGGCATGTGTCACCTCTTCCTTCTAACTTCACTACAAATCTCTGTGAGATAGTCTCAGATTTGACAGGCATAAATCCAGAGACAAATAGTACATTGTCAGAATTTTCTTGGTTTTTCTAGTTCTGGAAATAGTAGTACACTCGATTTGTGTTACCTAGACAAACCATTAGACGAAAGTGGATACCTAGTCATATTATGGCATTGTTTAGGCGATCCCTGGTTGTATGATGGCCTTCCAAATGTAGTATCTTGGCGATGGGTCCATAGGTGACTGTGGAGCCCTATTCTTGATCTATGCCACAGTTTTTAAGGTTGGCCTTAAGCCCATCTTTCAATCTCTTTTCCTGTCCACCAACATTCCGTTTTCCATTTTTGAATTGTGAGTATAGGAGTGGCTGGTTCTGTAGTAGTGAGAAACAGGAAGGTAGTCTGTAGTTAAAAAACTACAGGGAAAGGCTGATTCTACTGTAGTGAGAATCAGGAAGGTTTTGGCTTTTAGCCTAGGTAGTTTAGATAAGTCGAGCTGACTTATTTATATTAGTAGTTAGTGTATGAGTAGAAAGGGTGAGAGAAAGCCAGTGAGAATCTTTATTGCAACAGAAATATCACAAAGAAAAAATAAGCTTGTATCTGAAGTAATCTACTAAGGAAAGAAACATAGTTAGAAGAAAAATAAGTTTGAAACCTGTTTGGTGGAATGAAGAGTCCTTTCCAAAGTTGTTTTAAAGAATGTTATAAATGTAACCTCTGAAGATATGTGCCCCTAAGAGTCAAGAAACATTGAAACCATCAAGCTATTACATTTCAATAAACTTGTTACAGTTTCTTATAAAACCCGGTCTCTGATACAAATCCTTTCCAAGTTAAGTCACGCTACACATTGAAGAAAGACCAATTCAATATTACTAGCTATTAGCTATGCTATCGATTTAATAAGCCCTTACAAAGTGGTGGCTGCTTTACAAAACCATTATAAATTGGTGGCTTCTTCTTACAAATTGTTGGCCATCATTACAATATTATATGCTACGCAGATCATCAGTAAAGAACAAGGAATTTACTCTTTGTAATGCAGAGCAACATATATACAGCCATGTGAACAGTTGCATTGACTCACACAATGTCCTTTTGAGAGAGATTCAAATAGTCCTTTGGTGTCCATGTAGAAGATCCTCTTCCAGCAGCTAAGAAGCAAGAACTCAAGCTGTCTCTCTGTAAGTCCTGCACAGCTAACAACCTAAATATGTAACTGTTGCCCAAACTCCCAGGCTCAGCTAGCCACTTGGGTGTGGCCTAGCCAATCAGCTTCGTGCTTTGCATTTTCAGTTAGCATACTCGCCAACTGATTTTTTTACATGGCATCGACTGAAGTTGACTTGATGACAGTTAACAACAGAGAGGTGTGCTACTGCTTGTACAACTACTTATGCAATTTCCCACACAATTTGGAACCTCAATGGATTCCCTCCTTGCACTTAGCTCAAAGACAGTATACTTTGTGCAGTGACATGCCTGGATACTGACCACAGCCTTGCTGGATGTCTCTAATCATTTGACTTTGTTGGTTAAGGGTAGAGCAAGCCCCAACCATCTTTAAAACCCTCTCCTCTGCAGTTCATTGATCATATCTGTCAGTTATATTAATTATATGAGCTTAGGAGCTTCCCAGCCAATAATACGAATTGGATAGCAGTTGACTAGCAATAATAGTGACTGACAGCAACCAGGTTTTTTTCCGCACAGACAGCCAAACACATGTCGGCTTAGTTTGTCAAGAATGCTGTTAAACAAATCAAACAAAGGCACACCAAAATCCTTCCCAGTTTTCTAAACATCTAGCCATCACACATTTATTAAGAATTCACTGTCATACCCTCATTGGCTATTCAGGTGAGAATTTAAGCGAACACCCTGGGAGCCCTGGCAGTAATTCAGTATTCGTTAGGAAAGATTTGACAGATATACAAAGCAAAGCCATTATTTGTCATAAAGTCTGTCAGAAACTCCTTTTAACCCTCCTCGCCAGCTCCATCCCCCCAAAGCAACCCACTGTTTTTCTTACCCAATGAGCTGCATCCTCGCAGACTCCTCTAATTCTGCAGATTTATTTATCCCATTATTACTCCAGAGTTGGGCTTTTTGGGAGTGGATTGAAACCACAAGGTGAGTTGTCCTGGTTGTAGTTAAATAATGTGATATTTGTGGATTTTTACATTATTAACATCAGATCACATCAGTCCTGGGATGGTCCTATTTCAATAATAGATCACTAGGAGAGGGATCTCCTGTCCACAATTAGTGCCTTTGCAAATCATATTACTGCCCCAAACAATGCAAATTGCATTTTTTTTCCTCTACAGAGAATAGTTTTCTATTTGAAAGACTGCCAGTTTACAATAAAGGAACATTAGAATAGAGAATGGCCTTGAAGTTGGCCATCAATAGTCACCAACAACTGGGCTAAAGAAGGAGCACACATACTGGTCATCATTCATTTAAAAGCCAAGTGAAAAAAAAAAGGGTAAAATCGTTGTCCACCCTACAGCCTTTTGTCCTGCACTCTTCCTTCTCAGCTTATTATTTTTCATGAAGCTGCATGCATATCTATATAAATAAAAACTTAATGTTCGTTTTTGGGATTAACAGGACTCAAAAACCACTGGACGAATTGACCCCAAATTTGGTGGCAAAACACATTCTAATCCGATCTATGTCCATAAAAAAGAGGAAATAATTTAAAACTCCCCCAAAATAAAAATGCCTTACAGAGCATGTGCAAAAGCCCCTCTCCCCATTGCGTGAGAAGAATGTAGCACCAATCATTGTGAGGGAAGAGAAGCCTCACCATGGAGTCCCTTTCCATGCAGGAAGGCAGAGTTCCTTTTCTTTTGGGGAGGGGAAGGATTGAGGAAAGGACAGAGAGAAAGAAGAAGGCCTGGCCCAACGGTTTGTCAAGGCAAGCCCCAGCAGCAGCTGGAACCACCACAGCGACTCCATGAGGCCCACGTGGCTACCAGGCAACTCTTCCCCCAAAACCAGAGGATTGCAAGACAAGCCTGGCTGCGGGAATGGCTGCACACGCCTTTCCTCGGTTGGGTGAAGGGAGGATGTGAACCATGAGAAGGCCAGCAACTCTCCCATTTGGGCTCCACATCACCCCTTTCACCCCCACCCCCCAAAAAACCCCTTAAAACCCCTTACAAACTGTCCCAGAGGGAGAAGGGGAAAGAAAGGGAAAGGAGATAAGAAAGGAAGAAAAGGATTGGTGAAGAGAAGAGAAGATCATGAATGGAGGGAAAGGTAGAAGGAAAGAAAGAGGATGGAAGGGAAAAGAGGCAGGGAAGAGGAAGGGAAGGAAGGAAGGAAGGAAGGAAGGAAGGAAGGAAGGAAGGAAGGAAGGAAGGAAGGAGGAAACTGGTGAAGGGAAGAGAAGTATATAGAATCAGAGTCCTAGAGTTGGGAGACACTTGGTGGGCCATCCAGGCCAACCCCATTCTGTGAAGAAGCAGGAAAATCACATTCAAAGCACCCCCAACAGATGGCCATTTAGCCTCTGTTTCAAATAGGGTTTTTTGAGTGTTTTGGCCAGCATGAATATAACTGGCACGAAATGGGAAGCCCCCTCCTGGTACGAAAATCAGCTCAACACGAAAGCAAGCAGGAGCTGGTAACCAGCTCCCCCTCTGTGTTTGTGACCAAGTGGTACTCCTATCTCGACTGAGATCCAGATCATCGGCTCTTTCTTCCCTGAGCCTCTTTGAATTGCACAGCCATGGGCCAACAAGCTTCCCCCTTCCTTCCTCTGCCTCTCTCTCGGAGAGATAGACCGGTGTTGCAGGAGCCTGGATAAGGATAAACAATCCCAGAAAGAGGGGTATCTTTAATCCCCCTAGGTCCGGCTTCCTCCTCCACCACCACCAACATGGAAAACTTTAGCATCAGCGACAGCAAGGCATCCAGCTCGCATCAGCAGAAGGGGTGGGGGTACTAAGGCTAAAGACATGCAACTAAGGTCCAAGGAGCTTCCCCCTCCCTCCCTGAGCCTCTCTCTCACATAGATGGACCTGGTACCACAGGAGCCTCAAAGTTGAGCTGCATTCACTTCTCCTCTAGAACTATTAATTTATTTTGTATCAAAAGCATCGCATAAATAAGTATAAAACTGATAAAAATGGAAGGAGCACAAGTGACTAAACATTTTTTGACTAAAAACAGGCAACAGCAACCACATTGTCTGTAGCTTTAAACAATTCTTCCTCTGTACATGAGGCAGGGCATTGTGGACAAGCATACAGATGCAGAGTTGTCTGTTCTGCTCCAAAGTTGCACAAGGTGGAGGATTCTTTTAAGTAGTGCCATTTTGCCAAGTTGTCTTTTGATCTGCCCACTCCACTTCTGAGTCTGTTCAGGGACTACCAAGTTGCCCTGGAGGCAGACCCTGGGGGGGGGGGGGGGATCCAATTGGGAATTCCTGGTTTAGCTGCCCAGAGGAATACCCTTGCTATTGCTGGGGGAACGTTAAAAGGAGTTGTAGTTCTCATAAAGCTTTTCCTTGATTTGAGTTTACTGGGAGGAGGCTGACAGCCATGCAGTGGGTGGTTTTCACAGTGCTCAACCTTATATCTCTCACATTTAGCAGCAACTTCCTGTCACACATCCGGGGGGGGGGGGGGGGGAGCAATGCCAGCTAGCTTGTAGAGTACTCCTCTAGAGTAGGACAGGTATGCCCCTCTACAAAAGGAAAAGAACCAGAAAGAGTTGCCTTTTAAAATCCAGGTCTTAATGAAGATCTTAAGAGCATTTGCTCGCAACAGAATCTCCTGCAGCAGAGCCTGTGGTTACTTAATGAAATGTAAGTCATGTGAACATTACTTTGACTATCTTGTATTAGGTATGTATTGATTTAATGTTAACATAACAATAGGGGTGCTATAGCATATCTTTTTTATGTATGTTGTTGTTCTTTTCATACATGTAATTGTAGTACCAGAGACTCGTCTCCTGTTGAAATATTAAGAAAGTTCATTACCCGAAGAAGGTGTTTTCATCACCAACACCGAAAAAAGGAACAACACACAGGATAGCTTGTTGTAACCTGTCACTGTGTAGAACTCTTCTCTACCATAACACTGGATGCCACAAATAGTCCTTCAAAACATCTACAAGTGATACTTTAAATCATCAGACAAATTGGACTATTATGTTTATCTAAATGAATATGGACGTTTATCCATGACTAAGAGAAATTGTTCCTCTATATTATGTTTATAAGTAATAAACCTGTCATTTGACATGATATTTGAATTTTCAACAACAATAACATAATACTCTCCTGAGGAATCTGTATAAGGACCAAGTAGCAACAGTAAGAACTGACCATGGAACAACAGACTGGTTCACGATTGGGAAAGGCGTACGGCAGGTACGGCAGGTATTCCCCATAGTGACCTATGGATGTGAGAGCTGGACCTTAGGGAAGGCTGAGCGAAGGAAGAGAGATGCTTTCGAACTGTGGTGCTGGAGGAAAGTTCTGAGAGTGCCTTGGTCTGCGAGAAGATCCAACCAGTCCATACTTCAGGAAATAAAGCCCGACTGCTCATTGGAGGAAAGAATAATAGAGGCAAAGATGAAGTCCTTTGGCCACATCATGAGAAGAAAGGAAAGCTTAGAAAAGAGTATGATGCTGGGGGGAAAGGAAGGAAAAAGGAAGAGGGGCCGACCAAGGGCAAGGTGGATGGATGGCATCCTTGAAATGACCGGCTTGACTCTGAAGGAGCTGGGGGAAGTGACGGCTGAGAAGGAGCTCTGGCATGGGCTGGTCCATGAGGTCACAAAGAGTAGGAAATGACTGAACAAATGAACAACAACAACAACAAATATAATACTGTGTGCCAATGAGCCAAAATCTTTCTTGTTTTTACACAGAATGAAAACGTCCATTCGGAAACGTGCCCATTTTTGAGCTGCAAGCGAAAACAGGAACGGGGTTTCCAGTTCAAAGAGGCAGAAACGAATAGCAATTCTATACAAATGCACAACCCTAATCTGTAGCCAACCAGGTACTGTCGGACCAGACTTCCATCATCCCTTATCATTAACTGTGCTGAATGGGGCTAATAGGACCTGGAATCCTTCACTTCAGAAATTCTACAGGTTTTTCGCTCCTGCTATAACAGGCCTCCCTTCCCACTGAAATTTCTGGACCGGAATAAAAAGCAAAATTAGTTTTTATGTATGCAATAAATGTGTGAGGAATGTAGCCTTTCTCCCCAGACTCTCAGCTTGCTTACCTTGAGCAATCTTTGGTATTATATCGAAATAAGGCTGAAGACATTTTGAAAAAATGCCTTTAATAAAGCTTGCTCTTTTTTGGGATGTTGTTTTGTTTACTTTTGCACACAAACTCAGTGGAACAAGAAAATCAATTAGGCAAAATTACTTTGCACAGCAAAGCCGTAACTGTTTATTGAACAGTTATGCTCAGAGACCAGAGTTCAGGGGATGACCTTAAAATTCCCAGTCTGTTTGGCTAGTGGAAAGCAGGATAATGTTGGAGTTTAATGTGTTTGATTTCCAGGAGGATTAAAACAGGAGGCATTAGGAGCGCAGGACTGTTTCTTAGGAGCGTAGAACAATGCTCCGTAAATAACACTCTTAAAGAGGCGGCAACCCATTTTGCCTAGTTAATAAAAGGCATAAATTAACCAAATAACAAGGGTTGAGCGTTTTTCTGTTGGTAGGGCAAGCATGCCTTTTGTGAAGCAGATCCTTGCCTTGGATCAGAGCGCCAAGGAGAATGCCTTTTGTTGTCGCTCAACGGTTAGGAAATAGGGGTATATCTTAATTGGGAAAAGCAAAAGTTTAGGCAACTTGGTACAAGTTTAGTCTAAAAAAAAAGGTGACATTGAGTAACAAAAGAATCAGGCTGATATTTACTTTGACATTGATGGCATTGGGGAAGTCAAACACCATGCTTACTTTGGGAGAGTAGGATGGCATCTAGTTGACCCCATGCTCTCAAGGTCAATCTTTACTTACTTAGGCAGTCCTCGTTGTCTGAGTAGGATAGTCTTCCAGGGTCAGTGTGCAGTGTGCGGTGGGTCCGTAGGTGACTGTGGAGGCCTATTCTTGATCTGCATCTTCTTCCGCTGTGAGGGCATTGGTTTCCAGGTGGAAGGCGGTCCTGGTCGGGGTTGGCTTGACGCGCCTTCCTCTTGTCACGTTTCTCTCTTTTGCCCTCCATTCATGCCTCTTCAAATTCTACAGCACTGCTGGTCACAACTGACCTCCAGTTAGAACACTCGAAGTCCAGGGCTTCCCAGTTCTTGGTTGGCCACAGTTTTTAAGGTTGGCTTTGAGCCCATCTTTAAATCTCTTTTCCTGCCCACCAACATTCTATTTTCCATTCTTGAGTTCGGAGTAGTGCAACTGCTTTGGGAGATGGCGGTCGGGCATCCAGACAACGTGGCCGGTCCAGTGGAGTTGATGGTGGAGGACCATCGCTTCAATGCTGGTGGTCTTTGCTTCTTCCAGCACGCTGACATTTGTCCGCTTGTCTTCCCAAGAGATTTACAGGATTTTCCGGAGGCAGCATTGATGGAATTGTTCCAGGAGTTGCATGTGACATCTGTAGACTGTCCACGTTTCACAGGCGTATAGCAGGGTTGGGAGGATAATACCTTTATAAGCAAGCACCTTGGTATCCCTACAGATATCCCAGTCTTCAAACACTCTCTGCTTCATTCGGAAAAATGCTGCACTTGCAGAGCTCAGGTGGTGTTGTATTTCGGTTTCGATGTTGACTTTGGTGGAGAGGTGGCTGCCAAGGTAGCGGAAATGGTCAACATTTTCTAATGTTACACCATTAAGCTGCCTTTCTGGCACTGGAGAGGGATTGGATGGTGACTGCTGGAAGAGCACTTTAGTTTTTACCATCCTTTTAAAGAACAGGAGGGAGGAGGCCGATCTGATCTCACCAGTAAGGGAGTTCCATACCTGGGGGTGGGGTGGGGGGCAATCACCGTGAAGGCCCTCTCTCTCGTCCCCACTGATCGCACCTGCGACAATGGTGAGATGGAGAGCAGAGCATCCTCCTTGGATCTTACATACCTTCATTGCCAGTGTGATGTCTCTACTCTTCACTATTTTATTGAGGTTGGTCATTGCTCTCTTCCCAAGAAGGAAACATCTTGCGATTGCCTGGCTGCCATCTGCCTTAGTATTTGTATGCGCTGTGGTTTGTATGATTTGTATGATCTGTATTTTGTGTTTCCCCTTTGGAATGAGTAGGAGGCTTCAGTGGTTATGCCTGACCTCTCCTTCCTCTCCTACAAGTACCTAACCAAGCACAATTGGTCTGTAAAACCGCTTGGTTCATTACTGTCTTAGTATAGTCGTCAATTATTGGATTAAATCAATCCACAGCTCGATTCATTCCTTTAAATGCGCGATCCACAAAAGAACGTCCTCTCATTGTCTTTCCTGCATCCTGGGAGTCTAATTCAACTACTTCCTTCTATTGCTCTGTAAATGTTTTCATTTTGTTGCTGCAAATGGATGGGGAAATTACACATGGGATTGGGCAGGAGTTCTCTCTTGTACCGAGACCCCCGCTTGCATCGCTTGCATCTTAGCAATGCTTCACATTGTCTAAGTGATGGCGTCTCCGCCAGGCAGATGCTTTGAAGCATAACAGAAGGTGATTCTAGTAAGAACTTGGCAGGCTTTGGTCTAGGAGAGAGAGGTTTCGGAGGGCAGCCTAAGAGGAGACGGAGTAAGCTATAATGAAGGAGCTACTGCTCCGGAGGGAAGAAGTATTCTGGGAGAAGTGATCCCCACTGAATACAGAAGAAGTTTCAGACAGCTGCGAGTGCCGGAGGAGAGAACTAATGGTAGTCTCTTCCATGACCACAAGGTCATTGTGAAGGAAGATGCCGTCCGCGGCCAGCCCCACTTGGAACAGGGCGCTTGATACACAACAGCTGTACGATGCCCTCCAGGAAAGGTCACACTTTTCAAAACTCAAAAAGTGATATTTTCTTTTGCTTTCCTCTCGCTCGCTCCATCTCCACTTGTATTTTCATTAATGGCAGACAAGAGCAGACACAGGGGAGGGTTCCCTTCTCCCTTTTTATATCTAGTTCCTCAAATAACACTTGCCAAGCATCCGCCCCAAATGTTTTGTGCAAATTCTAGTTGGAATAATTTGTCCGTGATATCATTTGTTATGCGAAAGGGCATGCCCCCAAAAGCAGGCTAAAACTGCAAAGAAACCTTTGTGAATTCCTACTTTGCTTTAACTATTCTAGTTAGCAAATCCCATAATGTTACCCTTAAAAATCTTGCCTTCTAAATATTAGTTGGCATTAGGAGATCTTCTCATAAGGAAGCCCAAGAATTTAACCATGACAGCTTTTTTTTGGATAAATACAAGACCTCCAAAACCATCTTTACCTGCAGCAGATACAAGCCAAGACTTTGCATGGTAAACGGTTCTGGCCCAGTTTACCTATCTGAATGTATCTCCCGCTATGAACCACCGAGGACCTTAAGATCATCAGGAGAGGTCCTGCTCTCAGTCCCCCTACCATCGCAATCACGCTTGGTGGGGATGAAAGACAGGACCTTCTCTGTGGTGGCCCCTCAGCTATGGAATTCCCACCGAAACGAAATCAGATCCGCTCCATCTTGCCTGTCCTTCCAAAAAAAAGAGTGAAATCCTGGCTGTGGGATCGGGCCTTTGTAGACTAGACTGACTTGCTGGCAAAGTTACAGTTTTAATGGACTATGATGGACTGCTTTTAGGATTACAGCCGAATTCGGCATTGTATTTAATGTTTTTATATTGTTTTATACTGTTTTTATTTATTACTAGCCATCCCCAGCCAGGCGTTGCTGTGGCCCAGTCTGATGATCTGGAAAATAAAGTAATGAGAAAATGTTGGTTTCTAATATATGTAATTTTTTTATGCTTGTGGGTAAACAGTATTTGCTTTTGTTTCCTTGTCAGTGTTGATGGAGAGATTGTGGAGTTTGCCTACTCTAGAACACACAACATATCATTGTCCTTCTTTAGGGGTCTCTTTCAAATCTATGATACTATATCTGTGTATGTGAATCATATATATATCTATATCTATGTCTGGCTGGCTCTTTGTCAGGAGGACTTTGATTACATTTTGTTGCCCTGGTGAAGGGAGTTGGACTGGATGGCCTTCAGTATTTTCTGTTGGTCAGGGGGTTCTGTGTGGGAAGTTTGGCCCAATTCTTTCATTGGTGGGGTTCAGAATGCTCTTTAATTGCAAGTGAACTATAAATATCTTGTGTCCAAATTTGGTGTCAATTTGTCCAGTGGTTTTTGAGTTATGTTAATCCCACAAACGAACATTACATTTTTATTTATATAGATATATTATGGGCACTATGCTGTGCCGGTTGTTAACCGCCTTTAGTCCCTCTGTGGAGGTGAGATAGGACAGGATATACATGCCATAAATAAATAAATAAATAAATAAATAAATAAATAAATAATAGGATTCCATATTGAATGAATGAGTTTTAGCAAAAGGGCACCATACAACTACCTGGATGACCTAAAAAATGTCTAGAGAATAGTCATGTACCCGAAATTTGTCCCTTTCTTTTCATTCGTGTATCTGTTTCGTTCCATCCATTCGGATGGCATGAAACGAAAGGCCACTCCTGAAACAAAATGCGATCAATACGAAAGGCAGGTGGGGCCCACCAAACCCTTCTACTATTTTAATTACCTTTTAACTTAATCAAGTTAATCAAGTTTGAATGTATGTTAGTTCATTATTATGGGAGTCTTGGGATAGTGATAGTTATGAAGTAGCAATAAAATCATTTTATGGTTGGGGGTCACCACAACATGGAGAATTCAACTAACACCAAAGTATTTTGTGGCTTTGCGGCAACAATTTTCACTGCACACAACCCACTTTCTCAGATGCATGAAGTATCATCTTAGAGCTTGAGGTCTATATCAACAGCGTATAGTTATGGGTAGGATCAGAGGGGAAGGGACAACCCATCTAAGGACTGCATGATCAGCGCTAGGCTTTTAACAAAACTCTTGGTGATAGTGCAAACATCCTGGCAATGGGTCAAGAGACAGTTAACAAATGCAGTGTGACACCTGCTCAGCAGTGTATCAGAATGATTTACCTCTGAAGTTGTAAAGCAGAGCAACTATATGTCTGGAAGGCAATATTTTGCCTCTGGGTCCCTCTGGGGGCCTCCCGAACTGCCAAAAATGTCAGAAAGAAATGAAAACCAGAACTGGCCAGAAGTCAAATGCTGATTTTGAAAAACGTATTTTAAAACATGTTCAACTAGAAGGAAGATACAAGGATAAAAAGGTGAGCTGCCATTCTGGGAGACAGTTCACATCCTTTCTTTTTCTCTCTCTACCAACCAGGAAAGTGGTGTTCCCGGAGAAGGTTTTGAGGTTGCACTTTACTCATCTCTGTTGTTAAAGGTGTGTTTGATTTGTTCTGTGGTGCAAAAACTATCACGGTCCTGTTTATTTATTTCGTATCAAAAGCATTGCATAAAGTAGTATAAAACCGATAAAAATAGAAAGATTGCACCTGGCTAAATATCTTTTGACCAAAAACAGGCAACAGCAACGGCATTGTCTGTAGCCTCCAACAATTCCTCCTCTGTACATGAGGCAGGGCACAATGGACAAGCATACAGATGCGGAGTTGTCTGTTCTGCTCCACAGTCACACAAGGTGTGGGATTCTTTTAGGTCGTGCCATTTTGCCAGGTTGTCTTTTTATCTGCCCACTCCATTTCTGAGTCTGTTCAGGGACTTCCTGTCAGGATCCAGATGCCTTTAAAGAGCCAGACACAGGAATAAGTTTATTAAGGCAACAAAAAGGACTCAGGGACACTTACTTCAGTGTCCCTGGCCAAAACAAAAAGATTTCAAGCAGTTTGCAAGACAAAAACTTAACTTGGCAAATAATCGGCATATAATCTGGGATAAACAAAAGGTTGAGCAAAACACTCCAAAGTCACAGAGTTCAAGGTATGCAAGTAAACAAGGTGGAAGAACACAAAGCTGTAGTCCAGAAACAGTCCGAAGTCAAAGATATTAGAGTCCAAAAAGCAGCGTCGTTGTCCAGGCAATCCGAAGTCAAAAGAGGGGAAGTCAGCACTTATAGGAATCCAATAATGCATGGAGAAAGCAGCAACCTGTAGTTCCAGGAGCCAACAAGAGAAACGGCAGCGACAAAGACCCAGGCACGAATCCAACACTTTGCCTCCTGCAAAGTTCCATTACTCCAGTGCCTACATTTATCTTACAACTCATTATCTGTTGATGAACTGTCCTCCGCCCTTTCCTCATCGCTATCAGTTGCTCTAGCCTCCACAGCCAACGCCCCTCTCGCCAGCTTTCCCATCTCTTATCAAGACTTAGGTCTCCCCATGTATCACCAGATTGCCAGTCCCCAGAAAACCCTTCAAAAGTATCGCTGGACGTAGGTTGTGTACACACATCTCTAACTTCTTGCACGCAAGTCCAATCCAATCCATCCTCCTCCTCGTCACTACGCCCAGACCCATCACTTCCAGTGAAGCCCATAAAATCTT
The DNA here is from genome assembly GCF_037176765.1 of Anolis sagrei. NCBI lineage: Eukaryota > Metazoa > Chordata > Lepidosauria > Squamata > Anolidae > Anolis > Anolis sagrei. Next base: position 31,535,039 of record NC_090028.1, read on the forward strand.
CTTCAGTTGGAGCAGTAAGTATATCACGGATCCGTTTCCTCTGACACTCTTCGTCAGACTCCTGCTCTAGAGTAATCCGTTTTACACCCCTGCTTTCATCTCCTTCCTCCTCCATTTCTCCTTCTGAGAAACCCTCAAATGAGTCATCATCTGCAGGAGACACGAATATCTCCCTAACTCTCTTTCTTTGTTGCTCCTCATCCAAACTCTGAGCACCTCTCTTTCCTCCTCTACTACTCCTATCATCAGTGGTAACGTTACTAGGACACTCAACTAAAGCACTTCCAAGTTGCTCATTCTTGGTTTTCCCCTGGAGGAAGACCCTCTCTTGTGGGGGGGGGGGCATCCAGTTGGGATTTCCTGGTTTAGCTGCCCAGAGGGATACCCTTGCTGTTGCTGGGAGGACACCAAGAGGAATTGTAGTTCTCATAAAGCTTTTCCTTGATTTGAGTCTCCTGGTAGGAGGCTGGTAGCCATCTAGTGGGTGGCTTTCACAGTGTTCAACCTTATTTCTCTCACATTTAGCAGCAACTTCCCGTCACCCATCGGGGAGGGGGGCAATGGCAGCTAGCTTGTCGAGTTTATCAACAGGTGTAGGTTTAAGACATCCTGTGATTATTCTGCATGTTACATTCAGTGCTATATTCACCTGCTTTGCATGGGCAGACCTATGCCAAACAGGGCAGGCATACTCAGCAGTTGAGTAACACAACTTGGTAGACGTTCTAATATTATTATTATTATTATTATTATTATTATTATTATTATTAACTTTATTTGTACCCCGCTAGCATCTCCCGGAGGACTCGATGCGGTTTACACAGGCCGAAGCCTCAAAACACAATACAATAGAAAACGTAACACAACAATAGCAAAGCAAATCAAAACAGTAAGCAAAATAACGACAATGGCAGTACATCAAGACATTGTTAAAAACTGGTTCGGCCGGCGCAATGGGGTACAGGGTTAAAAGTGCTGAGTGGCAGGAGGCACGTAGGATTAAAAGTGCGGTGTGCTGCGACGATTAGTTATGCTAAGGTGCTACTAGGACTTGGGGTGGGGATTCCTAGTCAGAGAAGGCACAACGGAACAGCCAAGTTTTTAATTTCCTTCTGAAAACAGCTAGAGTAGGGGCCTGTCGGAGATCTTTTGGAAGGGCGTTCCAAAGTCGGGGGGCCGCCACAGAGAAGGCCCTGTCCCGTGTCCCCACCAAGCGCGCTTGCGATGTGGGTGGGATCACGAGCAGGGCCTCCCCAGATGACCGGAGCGAGCGTGTGGGTTCGTAGATGGAGATGCGGTCACGCAGGTAGGGTGGTCCCAAACCGTTTAGGGCTTTGTAGGTAAGCACCTGCACCTTGAATTGGGCTCGGAAAATAAATGGCAGCCAGTGGAGCTCCTTAAACAGAGGGGTAGACCTCTCTTGATAATGAGCCCCGGTTAGCATCCTGGCTGCTGCCCGCTGGACCAACTGAAGTTTCTGAGCCGTCTTCAAGGGCAGCCCCACGTAGAGCGCATTGCAGTAGTCCATTCTAGAGGTGACCAAGGCATGGACCACCCCGGCCAGATCAGCCTTCACGAGGTATGGTCGCAGTTGGCGCACAAGTCTCAGTTGCGCAAAGGCCCTCCCGGATACCGCCGACACCTGAGCCTCAAGTGTAAGCGAAGAATCCAAGAGGACGCCCAAACTGCGGACCTGTGGCTTCAGGGGGAGTGTAACCCCGTCCAACACAGGTGACCACCCTATACCCCGATCCAGTTTACGATCGACCAGGAGGACCTCTGTCTTGTCGGGATTGATCTTCAGCTTGTTCTTCCTCATCCAGATCGACACAGCGGCCAGGCACTCGTCTAGCACTTGAGAAGCCTCCTTGAAATTAGGTGGAAAGGAGTAGTAGAGTTGTGTGTCATCCGCGTAGAGATGGCACCCAACTCCAAAACTCCGGATGACCTCTCCCAGCGGTTTCATGTAGATGTTAAAAAGCATGGGCGACAAAATAGAGACAAAATATTCTCTCTATTGTATATGAAGCTGATATTGAAAATCATGTGGTTGTGACAAGAAGTATGTGGCTTTCATGCAAAGGATTTTGGATTTTTTTCCAAACTATCTTCAGTTACATAGTGTCTCAGATAACAGGGCTGCAAAAGGCCTCTTTGTTTGAGGTATTATTATTATTATTATTATTATTATTATTATTATTCAGTTCTTGTGGGTTTTTTTGGGCTATATGGCCATGTTCTAGAACATGGCCATATAGCCTGAAAAAACCCACAAGAACTGAGTGATTCCAGCCATGAAAGCCTTCGACAATACACTATTATTATTATTATTATTATTATTATTATTTGTGCACGTGTCAGGAGTGACTTGAGAAACTGCAAGTCTGAAGTACTGGAATGCTACTACAAGTCAGAAAACACTGCTCTGGGATAGACAAATGGTATTTTCAATAGAAAGGAAAGACAAAAATAGGTAAATCTAGTTATGGCTATGTTCACACTGACCGACAATGTAGAAGAGCAAGGGCAAAATGATGGTATTCATCATCCTAATTCTTCTTTGACTAATAACTTGCTGGCACTCTGTTCTTAGTCACTTAAGCCTGCCAAATTAGGCTTGGTCAAGCTAATAAGAAGGGTTAAAGCCTCTGTAGAGACAAGTGTATCATTCAGCTGTCAAATGACTATAGTAAAGTCTCTTTTTGGGAGAGTGGCTTCTGGATCCCACTCTACATAAATCATTTATACCCAATCTGTTGCACCATTTTCAGGCAAGTGAACAACGATATATCATTTCAAGTTTTTTGTTGTTGTTTATTCATTCAGTTGCTTCTGACTCTTTGTGACTTCATGGACCATCCCACGCCAGACCTCCCTGTCGTCTGTGGCCACCCCCAGCTCCTTCAAGGTCAAGCCAGTCACTCCAAGGATAACATCCTTATGTTTAGCACAGCTGGTAAATCACCAGAAATGATAAGATCTACCAAATGAAAGGTTGCCAGTTAGAAACCCCAGGTAGGGTGTGAACACCAGACTGTCAGCCCAGCTCAGTTTACCTAAGTAGTTCAAAAACAGCTTAGATCTGTAAGTTGAGAAATTAGATATTTATTATTTATTTAAAACTTTTATATCCCATTCTTCTCTACCTCCGTGGAGGGACTCAGAACGGCTAACTAAAACAAGTGGGGGAGGTATTTTATGACACTATAAAGAAAAAGATCAGAAAATACCCAGCAACCAAAAAGAAGGAGGAAGTCCTGATGGCTCTTCACCATAGAGGACGAAGCAATAGCACCCCCCTGTGGCTGGATTCGAGTACAACCTCCAAGGTGCCAAAAAGCTGGATGTTGACACAACATACCTCCTTTCTGTTCTGTCTGTCTCTGTCCTGACTGTCCAAAATGGCACTGAATGTTTGCCTTGTGATCCGTCCTGAGTCCCCTTGTTGTTATTACTAGTATTGTCATTATCATTAATATTTATATCTTGCCCATGGATGGCCCCTCTTCCTTTTTCCTTCCATTTTCCCCAGCATCATACTCTTTTCTAAGCTTTCCTGTCTTCTCATTATGTGGCCAAAGGACTTCATCTTTGCCTCTAATCTCCTTCCCTCCAATGAGCAGTCGAGTTTTATTTCTTGAAATATGGATTGGTTGGATCTTCTCGCAGTCCAAGGCACTCTCAGAACTTTCCTCCAACACCACAGTTCAAAAGCATCGATCTTCCTTCGCTGAGCCTTCCCTAAGGTCCAGCCCTCACATCCATAGGTAACTACGGGGAATAGCATTGCTTTGACTATGTGGATCTTTGTTGCCAGTGTAATGTCTCTGCTCTTCACTATTTGATTGAGATTGGTCATTGCTTTCCTCCCAATGAGGAAATATCTTCTGATTTCCTGACTGCAGTCTGCATCTGCAGGAATCTTTGCGCCTAGAAATACAAAGTCTGTCACTGCAACCCAGTTCTTTCACCTTGGTTAGAAGGTTAGAGATGAGCACCAACTCCCAGAGTCAGACACGACTGGACTTAATGCCAGGGGAAAACCTTTACCTTTACTAGTATTGTTGCAAACCATCTTCTCAAGCTGACGGTTGAAAAATAATAAATAAGACAGAGACATAACCAGTTACCTTCAAACACAATCAAGAAAGCACATTCCACTCTTCCATGTTGCTTTAAGTAGAAAATCACATCAATTTTCAGGTGGACCATTTTAGGCCTAAATCCAATTATACAGTGTAACAAAATTTGAAAACGTTTCTGTTCTTGGTGTTGAAATTGTTATTTTCTGTTTAATTTTGTGGTACTTACTTTGAAAGCAGTTTTTCTACTCTAAAAACTTGATTTTATGCTAAATTGGTTGAGACTTGATGTGATATTCAGTGAGAAAAAGGAGCAAAATGTGCTGCAGGATGTTTTCCTGCAAAAACAAACTTTTTACACTTTAATAAACATTTCCCATGCTTTTATGATAAGAATCAATTAGGAAATGACAATTATAACCCAGGAACAAAAATCATGTTACATAGTGTTATTTATGTGAGTATGTCAGCTTTGATTGACTGTTTGAGTCTACTGTTTGAGACTAATATAGCATTTAATACAGAAAGTCATGTGCCAAACATATTGATTAGTATAAACCTTTACAGAAGCGGGCTGCAGTCCATAAAGACTATGCCAGTTAAATCCTCTCTTTAGCTTTCACAAAACTTTCCGTTACATATTATTAATGTGATGGTTGCTGCTAAAGGAATTTCATCTCTTCCTACTTACTGATTCCTACTATTTTTCCAAATTTAAAGGAGGCAGAATTTTTGTTTAGGCAAAGATTGCCCTCTTCTGGTGAAAGTCAAGTTTTCCAGTAAGTAGAGAAATGCAGGAATGGAGTAGAAACTTACATTCTAATATGAGCTACAGGTTCTTCTGTGAAGGAACAATGCTGGCTAATGAATGTGCAGTTTGACAAAACTCTTAAATACCCACAATGGGAGCTGTAAAAATAAGAAAATGTTTCTTTAAATTAAAATTTTGCTAATTGCTTCTAGACATCAGCAGACTAGACTGCACTACTCAGGTAGGAGAGCACAACCATAAACCAGTTTACTTCCAGGTTTGTGGTGAAATATATACATATTGTTGGGTGAGTGGGCTTAACAAAAGAACTTCCCCATAAATGTACAGCTGAGTAACTTATTAGCAACAGCGTGACCCAGTACCAGTAGCCCAAAGTGATAAAAAGAACAAAAACGCACATACCAATATTATCTCTTCCTTAGGAGGCTTTTCTTTATAGCAAAATAATGTGGTTGCACTATTTACAAGACCAAGGTTTCCATAATACAAAGTTCTTTATACTTCCTTCTTTGCTTCCACACTGGGCTTCTTTATCATTCAGATAAACAGCTTTGCTCTCACTGAGCTTCCACTCACACCAAACTTACACAGGAGCTTCACACAGTAGCCTTTTACACACAGCAGCCTTCACACTGGAGCCTTACACATCTCTCAAATAAAGTTCTTTATTCCTTCTTTGCTTCCACGCTGGGCTTCTTTCTCATACAGATAAACAGCTTTGCTCTCACTGAGCTTCTACTCACACCAAATGTACACAGGAGCTTCACACAGTAGCCTTTTACACACAGCAGCCTTCACACTGGAGCTTTACACATCTCTCAAATAAAGTTCTTTATACTTCCTTCTTTGCTTCCATGCTAGGCTTCTTTCTCATACAGATAAACAGCTTTGCTTTCACTGAGCTTCCACTCTCACCAAACTTATACAGGAGCTTCACACAGTAGCCTTTTACACACAGCAGCCTTCACACTGGAGCTTTACACATCTCTCAAATAAAGTTCTTTATACTTCCTTCTTTGCTTCCATGCTGGGCTTCTTTCTCATACAGATAAACAGCTTTGCTCTCACTGAGCTTCCACTCACACCAAACTTACACAGGAGCTCAACAAAGTAGCCTTTTACACACTAGCCTTCACACTAGAGTTTTACACATATCTCAGGTTGCCATCACATTGAATTATAGCAGTTCAAGTGGTGCCAGATGTTGAGCGAGTAGGGTTATTAACAAAAGACCCTCCTCATAAATGTACAGCTGAGTAACTTATTAGTAGCAGCGTGGCCCAGCACCAGTAGCCAAGTGATAAAAAGAACAAAAACACACAGACAAACGTTATCTCTTCCATAGGAGGCTTTCCTTTATAGCAAAATAATGTGGTTGTACTATTTACAGGAACAAGCTTTCCATAACACAAAGTTCTTTATACTTCCTTCTTTGCTTCCACACTGGGCTTATTTCTCATCGAGATAAACAGCTTCACTCTCACAGAGCCTATTCTCATACCGAAGTTAAACAAGGGCTTCACACACAGTAGCCTTCACACACAATGGCCTTCAATCTGGGGCTTCTCTCACCGAAATTTCTCACACCAGGCCTTCCTCATACCAAGGCCTACTAACACTGAAGCCTACTACTATTTTATTTATTATATTTACAGCATTTATATTCTGCCCTTCTCACCCTGAAGGAGACTCAGGGCAGATCACAGAATGCATACATGGCAAACATTCAATGCCTTTAAACAGACAGGATAGACAACAGACAGAGGTATATATCGGCATTTTCCCCAACTTCGGCATCCTGGAGGTTGTGCTTGATTCTGGCCAGAGGGGGGTGGTGTCGCTCCATCCTCTATGACAAAGAGCCCTTGATCATAGGCTTCCTCCTTCCTTTGATTGCCAGCATTTTTCTGGTATGTCCTTTTTAAGGTGCCCTGCTTAATCAGCGCCTAATTTCTCTATTCACAGTTGTTTTCGAACTGCTTAGGTGGATAGTGAGCTGGGCTGAAGGTCGGATGCTCACCCGGACCCGAGCTTCGAACTGCCAACCTCACACTGAGGCCTTTCTCCCACTGTGGGCTCTCTCAGACTGAGGCCTTTCTACCACCGAGAACTAACACTAAGGCCTACTTCACACTGAGACCCTTCTCCCTCGGAGACCTCTCACAGACTGAGAGCTGTCTCAGACTAAGGCCTATCCTATCATACTGAGGCCTCTCTCACTGAGGTCTGCTAACACTGAGAGCTCCCTCAGACTAAGGGCTCCTAAGCTACAGGCACACCTTGTTATATGGAACTGCAGCTTTTGCTGAGTCGTTGCATCCATTTAACCTTTTCAGTGCTTGACTCACATTTTTGTAATTAAAAATACCTAGTTAATTTTTAATATTTCTGGGACATATTAGGAGTGTATCTGGGAGATCTATTTTAGAGATGTACCCTGAATTCAGTGTGGCACTAGCAAGCTGTATACTAGTAGAATTTTGTATTGTTTTGCAACTTGATTTTGTGGTCCCTAAACACACAACTGCTTGTGCATACATTGCAATTTCTCACTTTATGGGTTATTCAGAACAAATGCTAGTGAATTGCTATAAACAGAAAGGCAATTTGGCCTTCTGTGTAATAAGCCAAGATGTCTCTTTGCTAGTCACCCTTGACTTTCTCACCCTTGGCATCTTGATGTAACAGGCTCACCGGATTGTGTGAAAACTCTAAAATGCACCAAAAGATGTGGTGGGTTTGAGAGAGAAGCTTGAAAGGAAAGCTTAACAAAACATTGCTTTTAGAAATTGACATGTGATAAGTACTAGCTTTTATTAATAAAACTAGCCTAGGTTCCTGGCGTTGCATGGGTTATTTGAAGAAGTAATCTTTTTTATTTTACAAAATGCATAAGGTTGTGGGTGAAATACAACTCACATCACGCCAGGCTATCCGCCCTGAGTCCCTTTGGGGAGATAGAGTGGAATATAAATCAAGTTTTTGTTGTTGCTGTTGTTATTTGAAACACAACAAGTTGTTGTTATTGTTGTTGTTATTATTATTTGAAACACAACAAGATGAGTCCACAACAGACAAGATCACTCTGCTGGCTGTTGTATTGGATCACGCATCGGACATTTCCCAAGTGCCTAGGACTGTGTGATGCATCAGCGAAAAATGTGTGTAGATCCCAGTAAGGTGGCCTTTTGCAGATGGCAGATGGCAATTTTGTCAGCGCTGATTGTGTTTAAGTGCAGGCCAAGGTCTTTAGGCACTGTACCTAGTGTGCCCATCACCACTGGGACCACCTTTACTGGTTTGTGCCAGTCTTTGTAGTTCGATCTTTAAATCCTCATTTCATGTCAGATTTTCCAGTTGTTTCTCTTCAATCCTCCTGTCACCTGGGATTGCAACATCGATGATCCATACTTTGTTTTATATCATGAGGTCAGGAGTCTTGTGCTCCAAAACCCTGTTAGTCTGAATTCGGAAGTAGTAGTAGAAGTTGTTGTTGTTATTATATCATCATCATCATCATCATCATCATTATCATCATCATCTCCCTGAAACTCTATCAATACTTTTAAGTTTGGGCATATTGGGTATGTGTGACAAATTTGGTGTAGATCCATCGTTGGTTGGGTTCAGTGTTCTCTGGAAGTAGGTGAACTACAATGGCTATAAATCAAGGTGAATTCTCCCCAAACCTCTCCAGTATTGTTCTTAGGTCATGTGAGTTCTGTGTGCCAAATGTGGTCCAGGGATCACAGTGCTATGTCTCGATGCAGCATGAACTACAACTTCCATCATGTGGATTAAATCCCCCAAACTCCTCCAGTATGTCTAGTTGCCATTCAGTTCTTCTGTTTGTTGTGCAGAGTTGAAAGAAGCAGGAAACGGTTAAGGGAGAGGCAGTGAGCGGGATCATGCAAATTCCACACCACTGGAGAGAGAAAGGAACACTGGGAGGTGTCTTTGGTGGAGGAAACACATACAATCTAGGATGAAATTGTCCCCTAATGTATGGTGTTTGTGGAGGCAGGGATTGGGCTACATGTTCATAGTGCTCGCTATAACCTGCCACGTCATAGGAGGGAGTGCTTTTGGTGGCTCGGCACTGTGGATTAAACCTGTTTGTGGAAGTGGGTACCCCAGCCACATACAAGTTTTCACTTTTATTATGTGTATAGATGTGTTGATGCACCAGGAAAACTCTCAATTCACACCTTGGATTCAGACAAAGGGCTGGATAGCATGTATTATTTTTAAAAGGGGAAGTTTATTATATTTTTCTAAAGTGTGTTCATATGCATGAATTAAGTATATAAATTAACAAGAATTCTGGTGGAAAAATAAATGTGGTTATTTACTACTATTCCAAAGTTTCTATAGAAGTCAGTAGGATTGTTCTCAATTACTGGAAGTTCTGACTTTGCAAGGCAACTGCTGTACAGCCTTTCTAAACTGTATTATACACTAAACATCAGAAATCCATTTCTTGAGCAGAGTACGCATTGGGCTGGAATACTTCAAAACAAATGGAGCCTAAGCCACAAAGAACTCAAATTACAAACTCTGGAAATAAATTCTTTTATTGGGGGATTTTACTGCTTCAAAACATATTAGTACTATGAATCTAAAACTAACCCTCTTACAAATGTGTATTTTTATTTTTCCACTCAAGTTAAAAAAAAGGAGACGAAGAAAAGAAAGTTCTCAGGAATGTGTACAACAAAAACTGATGCATGTTTACGCTTGCCTGGAGGTATGAACAACATATATATGTCACGCTCTGCTGTTTTGGAAGATGGTCGTTGCCATCGAGGTTGACAGTTCATTCTGTTATTAATCCTGGAGTCCCATCAAGCCTGAAACTTTGGCTTGCGCACCCAATGGTGGTGCGCTGATTTCGACAGAGAAGCTGCAAAAAGGAAGAGCAAGTATGTGATCCAAAATGGTAGTGGTGAAACGTATACATATTAGGGATGTATTTCAGAGGTCTATTTTAGAAATGTACCCTGCTGCTCTCGGGCCAGAGTGAAGAAGGGGAGCCAGGAAGACACAGTTCCACCATGACTCCTGGCTCATCAGTTGGGAGCCCCTCCCCCCAGCAACAATATAATACATTGTATAAACATATAATATTGCTAATATTACAATGTAATACAATATAATACTAATAATAATACAATCTACTTGTCCGAACGTATCTCCCCTTACGTCCCACCTCAAAATTTACGATCTTCCGGGGAAGCCCTGCTCTCGATCCCATCTTCGTCACAAATGCGCTTGGTGGGGACAAGGGACAGGGCCTTCTCAGTGGTGGCCCCCCACCTGTGGAACTCGCTCCCCAGCAAAATTAAGTCAACTGCTTCCCTCCTTTCTTTTAGGAAAAAGTTGAAGACGTGGCTATGGGCCCAGGCATTCGGATAGCAGGTTGACAATAAAAATGATGACAATGCAATGGAAAATGATTTGTGGACTGGCCTTGGATTAAGTTGTTGATTGTTGAACTCGGACTATTTGTACTATTTTGAATGTTTTTTTGTAATGTAAATTATTGTTTACTTATTACGTAACTGTTGTTTTATCTGTTGTATAGATGGGGCATCGAATTGTTGCCAGTGTAAGCCGCCCTGAGTCCCCCTTTGGGGGTAGAGATAAGCAGGGTACAAATATTTGAAATAAATAAATAAATAATATTATATATTACACGTGATATTACTAATAATAGTGGTAAAGTTTTCTGTTCTGTTAACTGGAAATTTCTTTGATGATTAAACTGTTTGATAAATATTTCTGAAATACTTGTAATTTGCTCCCCTTTCCGTTAAAAGTAAAGTTGAGAGATGTGCATGTGGCAAAAGCAGCATCCCTCCTTCCCTTTCCAGCTCCTCTGACTTACAAAGTGCAAAAGTTAAGCCACTTCAGGGTGCCCACACACGAACAAATGTAAATACAGAAGAGACACAGGGGAATGTAATGCAACAAGCCCATTTTTCATTCAGCAAATGAGACCAAAAAGCCCCAGCAATTTCAGAGTACAATCCGAAGAAAAATATTTTTTGGAGAAGGAAGACAATCTAAATACAGCAATTCTCCCGCCTGACCTGTTGAACTTTGAGGATATTATTTCCAAGCTCTTGGCAGTCAAGAAGGCTACAGACACACATTACAAATGGCTCTGGCCCACATCCACATGACTATAAAGCTCAGTTCTCTCATATACGGCTTGAAATTAAACATGAGCTGCTTTTAAGTGATGTTTAAAGTTATACACATGCAAAGGGCACTGGCTTCTAACTTGGCTCATACCTAAAGTCTGTCTCGATTCACCATTACTGAGAAGTATCTGAAATACAGTACTTTGCAATGCTCAGGGACTCTGGCGGATGGCCAGACAAGCATGAGCCACATAAGACAGAATAGTATCCACCATGTCAAGCCAGAAAATGGTATAGCTAGCTAAAAATATCTGGAGCCATAACCTTCTTGGAACTTTTTTACTTCTGATTAAGGATTCCCAGCCCTGTTTAAGTGGAGTGAAATTCAAAAGTAAAATAACACTCTAATCTCCCAAGTCTTTATTCTGGAAAATTGATAATGTAAGATCTTTATCACCCTGATCAGGCCCGTAGCCAGGATTTCGTTTCGGGGGGGGGGGGGGGGGGCTAAAAGATTTTCAGGGGGGGTTTCGGGGGGGGCTGAGTTTCGGGGGGGGGGGGCTGAGTCTGAGTGAAAGAGGGTCTAGCCTAGCAAACCTTTTGTATCATTACTCCAATACCCCCATGCATATGGGATATATTGAGAATGGTGATCAAATCATGATATTAATAAACATAACAGTTTAAATAATGCACCAGTAAGGCCTTTTCGCGAACCACCATGAGAATTTCGGGGGGGGGGGGCTGAAGCCCCCCGAGCCCCCCCCCCCTGGCTACATGCCTGACCCTGATGAAGGAAATAGTTAGGAAAAGAAGGGGGATTTCTACTTGAAAGGGGAGCAGAAATTTAGCAGGATTTAATTTTTTTAAAGGAAGAAGAACTTTATTTTTCTACCCCGCCTCCATCTCTACAAGGGGACTCAGGGCAGCTTACATGGGGCCAAGCCCAGGCAACATACAATTGAAAGCAAAACAACAGCAAGTTACAAATTAAAATGACACAAAACAGCATAACAATAACAACAAACATCAAGCAACAGTAACCCAAATTTTGGAGGGGGGGGGGGGGAAGGGGCCAACATACAAATTGATTAAAAAGTAGATCAATAAGATCTATTATTAAATAAATATTATTAAATATTTATATTTAAATAAATATTATTAAATAAATATTTATTAAATAAATAATAAATAATAAACATATAAAATAAATAAATAAATAATATTTATTAAATAAATAAGTATTTATTAAATATTTACATATTTATTAAATATTTATTAAATAAATATTATTAAACAAATATTAAATAGATCAATAAGGTGGATAGGAACATAAATGGCAAGGGAGATATCAGAGCAATTAAACAGGAACAGGATCATCTCAGTTTAACTTACATATATGAATAATGATGTAATATAGGAATTTAGGTTAAATAGTGAAAATAGATCACGATACAAACATTTCTCATAGGCGTCATCAGTCCAAGGCACAACGAAACATCCACGTCTTTAATTCCTTACGGAATGTGGCTAGGGAGGGTGCCTGCCTAATCTCCCTAGGGAGAGAGTTCCAGAGATGGGGGGCCACCACCGAGAATGCCCCCTCTCTTGTCCCCACCAACCGCGCCTGAGACGGGGGTGGGAGCGAGAGAAGGGCATCCCCAGAAGATCTTAAGGAGTTTACAATTTAACACTCTCATTTTATCCTCTTATTCCTTGATTTTATTGGAATCATGAAGAGGCCTAAGATATCACAGCTACCCGATGCCACCTTATGACCTTCAACTTGAATAGGGATTGAAAGTAAAAGCCAAACCAGTGTTTGGAAAGTAACTACAAGGTTTGGGATTCCACAGCGGGGCTCTGAAGTAACTTTCCGCAGGTTTGAATCCACACTATCCACCGCACTAACCAACATGAATCAGGATGAGAGCTATCAGGAAAGCACAACAAACTGCCTCCACCCCTCCAAGCGCACCCAGCCATTACCTGGTGTTGGCAACAGCCCTGGTCGGCTACTAAGCAGTGGCCGCTTTGCAGATAGACGTGGAAGGGGAGGGGAAGGAGTGAGGTGGATCGTCCTTTTCACAGACTTTGTCAAGAGAGGCGGAGGTTTACCCTTGGGGCCAGACAGGGCTGTTTCAAAACAATAAGACAACCAAACAATGATATGGGAATTGGAGTAGGACAGGGGCTTTTACTTGCAAATATATGGAACATTTTAAAATTTAATGTTGATTTACTTTTGAAATGTACCATCCATCAAAATGGTGTATGATAATAAATTACGCGATCAAATACAGAATTATAATGCAATAAAAAAAACAGAACAGGAGAAACACATTGAGAGAATTTGAGCATTTAGGAAGCAAACAGCAACTACTAGCTAAAAGGTATTCCGGTGAACAGCATCAAATAACAGGAGAAGTCACCTATAAACTACACAGCCTAACCAGCATTTTTTTCTTGGTATCTTGGTTTTTAGGCCTGTTCCTGGGGTTATTTAGGGTGTTGGTTCCGAAAATTGCACTGGATAGACAGCATCAACTCTAGTTTCTTAGACAGAGTTATCATGGTTTTCTTTGAGTGAATAATTGTTTGTTGTTTATTCATTCAGTCGCTTGTGACTCTTTGTGACCTCATGGTCCAGCTCCCTGTCAGCCGTGGCCACTCCCCAGCTATACTATAGTTTTTCAGTTAATAGTATATTTGAAAGGATGTCACTCTGTTGAATTGGTTGAGACTCTAAAGTCTCAACCAATTCAACAGAGTGACATCCTTTCAAATATGTAGACATGGAAATCATGCCCTCCCTCTCAGTCTTTTTATCCTGCTTGTTGTTTATTTGTTCAGTCGCTTCTGATTCTTCGTGACCTCCTGGACCAGCCCATGCCAGAGCTCCCTGTCGGCCGTCACACCCCCAGCTCCTTCGGAGTCAAGCCAGTCACTTCAAGGATGCCATCCATCCATCTTGCCCTTGGTCGGCCCATCTTCCTTTTTCCTTCCATTTCCCCCAGCATCATTACCTTCTCCAAGCTGTCCCTGTCTTCTCATTATGTGGCCAAAGTACTTCATCCTTGCCTCTCATATCCTTCCCTCCAATGAGCAGACAGGGTTTATTTCCTGGAATATGGCCTGGTTTGATCTTTTCGCGGTCCAAGGCACTCTCAGAATTTTCCTCCAACACCACAGTTCAAAAGCATCTATCTTCCTTCACTCTGCCTTCCTTATGGTCCAGCTCTCACATCCATAGGTCACTACACGGAATTTGTTGTTTATTTGTTCAGTCACTTCCGACTCTTCGTGACCTCATGGACCAGCCCACAACAGAGCTCCCTGTCGGCCGTCACACCTCCAACTCCTTCAGAGTCAAGCCAGTCACTTCAAGGATCCCATCCATCCATCTTGCCCTTGGTCATCCCCTCTTCTTTTTTCCTTCCGTTTTTCCCAGCATCATTGTCTTCTCTAAGCTTTCCTGACTTCTCATTATGCATCCAAAGTATTTCATCTTTGCCTCTAATATCCTTCCCTCCAGTGAGCAGTCAGGCTTTATTTCCTGGAGAATGGACTGGTTGGATCTTCTCGCGGTCCAAGACACTCTCAGAATTTTCCTCCAACATCACAGTTCAAAAGCATCTATCTTCCTTCGCTCAGCCTTCCTTATAGTCCAGCTCTCACATCCATAGGTTACTATGTGGAATACCATTGCCTTGACTATGCAGATCTTCGTTGCAGTGTAATGTCTCGACTCTTCCACTTTTATCGAGATTGGTCATTGCTCTCCTCCCAAGATGTAAACATCTTCTGATTTCCTGGCTGCAATTAGTGTCTACAGTCATATTCGCGTGTAGAAATAAAAAGTCTGTCACAGCCCCGTTTTCTCCCTCTATTTGCCAGTTATAAATCAGTCTTCTTGCCATAATTATGTGTTTTTTTATGTTTAACTGCAACCCAACTTTTCAACTCAGCTCCTCCTCGCTTTCGGCCATCAAAGTGGTATCATTTGCATATCTAAGGTTGTTAATGTTTCTTCCACCAATTTTAACTCCAGCCTTGCCTTTGTCAAGCCCCGCACATCACACAATGAGTTCTGCATACAATTTAAATAGGAGAATATACAACCCTGCCGTACACCTTTCCCAATCTTGAACCTGTCTGTTGTTCCATGGTCAGTTCTTACTGTTGCTACTTGGTTGTTATACAGATTTCTGAGGAGACAGACAAGGTGACTTGGTATGCCCATACCACCAAGAACTTACCACAATTTATTATGATCCACACAGTCAAAGGCTTTACAATAGTCAATAAAACAGAAATGGGTGTTTTTTTCTGAAACTCCCTGTATCAAGTGGATATTGGCAATTTGGTCTCTCGTTCCTCTGCCTTTTCTAAACCCAGCTTGTATATTTGGCAACTCTTGCTTCACGTATTGCCAGAGTCTACCTTGCAATATTGGTAGATGGTATATTTCTATATCTCAAAAACCAGAGCTGATAGGAGAAACCAAGTGCCATTTTTGGAATCAGCAAAACAAGTCTAACATTTGAACCACCCAAATGTGTGTTGGCCAGTGCTATGTGCCATTACTCAGCTGCAGAGGTACATAATCATCTTGACAGAAAAAAGACTCTTTAATAAGAAGTCTTTGCCTATTGGTGGAAGACTAAGGGGAGATACCATACTGGATGCCCTAGGAACAGATTTTCCTATTGCAACCACTGAGAAGATCTGCTCGTATTTTCTCCAAATCTGCTTCTGTTAAGATCTTAAAACTCATACTGACAAATAAGTAGGCATTCCAGATAAAGTATTCTCTCTTCAAATAGCAACCTATTGTCCACCATAGGCCTCTTCCAAAGGACTAAATCAGATTTCAGATTATGTTTTTATTGATGTTATTATGCAATGAATTTTTATCTATGTTCAAATGTTTTAGCTATTTTTATATTGTTATGGGCATCGAATTGTACCATTCTGTAAACCACCATGAGTCGCTCCCCTGGACAGAGAATGGTGGTATAGAAATATAGCAAATAAATAAATAAATTTCCGTAGCCTGCTGTTCTTTTCCTAATGTGCTCATTGGAGATTCTGGGGTTGAAATTATTACAATCTAGAAGATATGTGGTTGGAGAAGGCTAGATCAAATCTTTCAGTCATTGATCCGAATAATGAATCTGAACAGCTACAAAACCACCAAGAATAGGGACACTGTATTTGTGAATCATACATTTCATTTTACACTACTATAGCGGGTCTTCTGTCTCACCTAAGATCTTCCCAAGTCTTCCCTACAGCCTCACTAACTTAATTGCAAAGCAAAGTTATACGATTAAGTGTCCTACCAACCTGGTGTTGGAAGAAGAGCGCCCAATGCTCTTTTGCCCGACAAAGCTGTCTTAGCTGAAGACCCGGATGCAGATTTGCGCACCAGCATTGGAAGAAGCGGTGGAGGTTTGCTTAGAGTCTGGGGGAGAGAGCTTGTACTTGGCCTGATGCTTGGTTTGTACGCAGCTTTTTCAGCGGAGGCAGGCAAAGGTTTTGCTTCTGCAACAAAGCCTGAAGGACCAAGAGTCAGCAAGCAACACACATAGATTAGGGAAGAGACACGTTATTCACAGCAGAGGCTAGTTTTGTGATCGTAATGACTTACACACATTCTCTTTAACTGTACCGTTCTTTTGTGCAAGCAAATATCTAGGACCTTTTAACAGTGATGGGATTTTTTACAAAAGTTGTCTGAACTATTTAAAGTTAGCGGGGTCTAAATTTTTCAGTTTGTAGAATACAGAATAAAGTGCACGAGATCTGGAGTTGTTTGTGTGAGCGTCAAGACTGTATTTAATCCCATTTTAGTTAGACAAGGAATGGGTTTCGCCACGTGAATTGTGATCGTAACAAGAAAACAGACAAGGAAGAGCGAAGAATGTTCTCATCATTATTCCAATTCTTTTTTAGAGGCAGTGTTTTTCAACACAATAGAAAATGTCCTGCTGTACTATAATGTGCAGAACTATAATGTACAGGGCAAAACCCCCGATTCTATCCTTCTGCCTGCCCTTTCCGCACTAAAAGCAACTTGGTAAGCAGAAAAGTCAATTCTGCAGAATGAAGGCTAATAGCAATTCCCTCATGTAAACAGAGCCTAAAAGAAATTAATTTAAAAAATAGCAATAAGGATATTATTTCAAGATTTACAGAAAGTACTGCTGGGTAAAAGGATGGATGTGTGCACAGACACAGAATGAACATAGGAATGTTTGGGTCTAAACTGTCATTATCATGACATATACTCAGGTTAAGAGTTGCCGCCAATATTACCTTACCATTTTGTGAAAAGTACATGGAATTTGTATACAAAGTAAGATGTTAAGCCAGAGTTTCTCAGCCTGGGGATCGGGATTCCTTGGGGGGGGGGGTCGCGAGGGGGTGTCAGAGGGGTCATCAAAGAACATATGAAAACACAGTATTTTCTGTTGATCATGAGGGGTCCGGGTGTGGGAAGTTTGGACCAATTCTATCATTGGTGGGGTTCAGAAAGTTTTTGATTGTCGGTGAGCTATAAATCCCAGCAACTACAACTCCTAAATGTCAAGGTCTATTTTCCCCAAACTCCACCAGTGTTCACATTTGGGCATATTGAGTATTCATGCCAAGTTTGGTCCAGATCCATCATTGTTTGAGTGCACAGCGCTCTCTGGATGTAGGTGAACTACACCTCCAAAACTCAAGGTCAATGCCCACCAAACCCTTCCAGTATTTTCTGTTGGTCATGGGAGTTCTGTGTGCTAAATTTGGTTCAATTACATCGTTGGTGGAGTTCAGAATGATCTTTGATTGTAGAGGAACAATAAATCCCAGCAAGTACAACTCCCAAATGACAAAATCAGCCCCCCCCCCCCCCCCCCCCAACCCCACCAGTATTCAAATTTGGGCAAATCGGGATTTGTGACAAATTTGGTCCAGTGAATGAAAATATATCCTGCATATCAGATATTTACTTTGCAATTCATAACAGTAGCAAAATTACAGTTATGAAGTAGCAATGAAAATAATTTTATGATTGGGGGGGGTCATCACAACATGAGGAACTGGGTTAAGGGGACGCGGCAGTAGGAAAGTTGAGAAGCACTGATTTAAGATGCCATGATTGGGTAAAAAATTGGGTATTTAGTTTGCTATTACAGTTGCAAACTGCCCTGTTTGCCCCACCAGCTCAATAGATATCTTGAGCAATGATCAATCTATTTGCCCCCAAGGAACTGGGAAATTGCTGCTTTTATTTGATATTTGATGTTTTGTCTTATGTCTGATATAACACACACTGGGTATTCATACCAAGTTTGGTCCACATCTATAATTGTTTGAGTTCACAGTGTTGTCTGGATGTAGGTGAACTACAACTCCAAAATTCAATGTCAGTGCCCACCAAACCCTTCCAGTATTTTCTGTTTGTCGTGGATGTTCTGTGTGCCAAGTTTGGTTCAATTCTATTGTTGGTGGGATTCAGAATGCTCTTTGATTGTAGGTGAAATATAAATCCCAGGAATTACTTCCAAATGACAACAAATGACAATTTTAAACAGAGGCTAGATGGCCATCTGTCAGGGGTGATTTGAATGCAACATTCCTGCTTCTTGGCAGGGGTTGGACTGGATGGCCCATGAGGTCTCTTCCAACTCTTTGATTCTATGATTCTATGACAAAATCAATTTCCCAATCCCAACCAGTATTCAAGTTTGGGTGTATCGGGTATTTGTGGCAAATTTTGTCCAGTGAATGAAAATACATCCTGCATATTGGATATTTACATTACGATTCGTAACAGCAGCAAAATTACAGTTGTGAAGTAGCAATGAAAATAATTTTGTGGTAGGGGGTCCCCGTGATATGAGAAACTGAATTAAGGGGTCACGGCATTAGGAAGGTTGAGCAACACCGTGTTAAGTTAATTTGAGGGTTTGTATTAATATAAGAACCGAGATTTGAGAGATTCAGGGTGGGTGAGCCAAAATTAGCCTTCACATTCTGTATTTTCTCGTTTTTTAAGAAATATATGGGACGCGCTACAGGGCGATTTTTGAGACAGTGGCATTTACAGGGAACAGGGCTTAGGGAACAAGTGGGGGGAATCATGAATACCTTCAAGCTTATTTCTCCTGGTCTTCAGGTAGTCACTTAATGAGTTCAATTCTTCCATATATAAATGTTTTCCCTCACTTAAAAGAAAGAGGAGATGCCTAATGGCTAGAGGGACACGGTAATTGTCATAAAGCTCCCGCTCTAGGTAGTCATCCACCAAATCAGCCGCTTTGTGAGAAATCTTGGCGCGTTCCTGTTCGCTGCGCTCCGCAGTGATTTTCTCAAACTCCTTAGTTATGAGATCCAACGAATCCTCCATGGGCATATTACGATGTACTATGGAGAAGAGAGATACCTTGCTTTTTTAAAAAGTTACTTTTAAGACAAAACTAGACACAAAAGGGCAGTGTTTGTTTTGTTTGCTATTTGGAAGTTAAAAGCCAGCTTTCAAGTTATCACCACCGAGTTTCTGCTTTTAACTGAAATGTTATATGTTCAGGATTTCGCACAAAAAAGGTTCAGTTCTATTGGGTGCAGTGTGTTTTTTTGTTACATTAGTTCATTTGAAATAAATTAATTTAAAAACTGAAATAATTGTATGCCGTCATTATGGACAAGAAGAACAGTATTGCAATTTCCAACTGTAAGCTGCAAAACATAAATTAGGGTATCAGTAGTTATAGGTGGCACCTAATGGCATGTTTAATTTATTGTTTAATGAATTGTATAATGTGTTTTTAATTATTTTTAATGTTTTAAATGTAATTTTTGATCATTTATATACTGATAGCATCATATGATGCTTGTGTGAGGCTGCCCGGGGGAGAAGGGTGGAGTAGAAATGCATGAAATAAATAAATAAATAATGTCAAACTCATTTAGACAGGTGCCATGCCACCAGAAGTCCCACCCCTCAACAGGAAGTTCCTCCCCCTTCCTGGAAGTACCTCCTAAACAGGAACTTCAACCCCAGAAGGATCTCCATGACTGAAACCGCCCCCACCTACCCATCCTACTGCGGGAAGTACCATCTTAACCCCAATGTGTAGGGCATGCCCATGCATGCCTAGTCACGTTTTAGAGAAGCATGGCCTGAAGATGCCTAAGGACTGAAAAGCCCGCCTAAACCCCACCCCTGTGCTTGGGGAATGTGCTGACTGGGACCATGTGCTTGATCTTAGGAGCCACGTGGAGCCTCTGTGGGCCAATAGGAAGCATTTCAGGCCCATAATGTGACCATGTGATGCCCAGGCCAATATGTACGCATGAAACTCAAAAGAGGTAGAACCTAATCCATATGATAAGAGCACAGCCTGGAAGTATTTGAAAAAGTTTTTCCTTGAAATGCCGAAAATGCACCATGCTGCTACTGCTGCTGCTATTTTTTTTAAAAAACCATGTGTGTAAGGTTTTTAAAAATGGAATAAATTAATTGGTTTTAAAATGTGATTTTTTATTTGGTGGGGTGAGGGTAGTTCCCTTGAAAATATATTTTATGGACTCTTTATGGGGTAAAAAGTATGTATGGGAGTAAAGCCACAACACAATAGTGGAATAAAATAAGTGGTTTTAAAACGTTCAATGTTATGGGGGGAAAGTCGTAACACAAGAATGGAATAAAATAAATGTTTTTAAAATGCTCAGTGTGATTTTTTATTTGGTACAGATGTTTCCCTTTTTTATTTATTTATTAACTCCTTAGGGGTAAAGTCACATCACAATACATACATACTGTATGTATTGTAAACAGGACTTCCTGTTGAGGGGCAGGACTTCCAATGGAGGTGGGGCTTCAAAGGGGTATGGCACCTGTCAAAATAAGTTTGACATGAAGTGCCATTTATAACTAAAATTGATTCAAGAGGTTTTATTTTTTGAGCATATTCGGCAGTTTCGAAGTGTTTCCGTTAAAAAATATTCTAAGATGTGATGTATTTTAAAGTTGTGTATGTTGTAGAAAAGCTCGAGAAAGCATTATTCTGAATGGGGGCTGTTTCAGAATGGAGCTCAACTTACTTTTGATAAACTGGTGAAGCATGATTACGGTGCAAGAGGTAAGGGTTACATTGGCAGGTTCAACAAGAATGCAAAATAGGGAACCGTCATTTTTGACGTCTTGGAGGGCCCGGGCAAGACCTGATTCAGATGTAAGGTATATCATTTCCACCACAAGGCCATGATCCTGCAACTGATGGCCTATGGATGTTGAGTATTCCCTTGAAGGAAAAAGAAGGAGAAGCAAGTTATTTTACATGTAATTCCAAAAAATAAAAAAGTTAGTGCCAGTGGTCCGATCCCGCCATTCTGTGAAGATTAACGAATCCAAGCTAATTACAGGAAAGAATAACTTGTGAGAGCTGTTCAGCAGTGGAACTCTCTGCTCCGGTGTGTGGTGCAGGTGCCTTCTTTGGAGGCTTTTAAACCGAGGCTAGATGGCCATCTGTCAGGAGTGATTTGAATGCGATTTTCCTGCTTCTTGGCAGGGGGTTGAACTGGATGGCCCATGAGGTCTCTTCCAACTCTATGAGTATATGGTTTTATGTGGATAGTGTCTTTGGAACTCATCCTTGATATGGCAAGAATGAAGGGGGTATGAGCCTTGTTATGAATGAGGACTATCCCAAATGGAGATATTTATTCCCAAGTTGGGTTAAAAGCTATTAATGAACAATAAAAATATCAGGAAGTATAGTATACTTTTCAAAATAACTCTGCAAACCAGTCTGATAGTTGGTTATGGAGTATTTTTCCATGTAGACTTGTCTTTTTTAGTGAAAAGGAGGTGTCTGGTCTTTCATATAGGGAATATTGATTTATTCACAATACCAAGCAGAATGGTGAAACCTTTGCTTATGCGAAGGACGTATATCAAGAATGTACATCAGGAAAGCTCTATGGAATTCTGGGCTGGACTAGATAGGTTTAGTCTTACAATTATTTAGCTTAAGTTCCATTTTATGTACAGTTTTATTTTTTGTCGTGTCAGGAGCAACTTGAGAAACTGCAAGTCGCTTCTGGTGTGAGAGAATTGGCCGTCTGCAAGGACATTGCCCAGGGGACGCCCGGATGATTTTAGATGGTTTTTTTTTTAATCATCCTTGTGGGAGGCTTCTCTCATGCCCCGGTATGAGGAGCTGGAGCTGATAGACGGAGCTCATCTGCCTCTCCCTAGATTCGAACCTGCGACCTGCCGGTCTTCAATCCTGCCGGCACAGGGGTTTAACCCACTGTGCCACCGGGGGCTCCTTTTATGTACAGTAGTTAAGATTCATGTGCATGCGGGTCAAAAGGCATACCGTTTTCGGGTCCGTTACCATTGGATTCCTCGTTTCCTGTACCAGAAAGTTACCTGAAAGGGGAGGGGTGTTTTCTGCTTCATTCGGCAGAATTTGGCCAATTGGATACAATGGGAAACTTTAAAGCAGGGGTCCTCAAACTAAGGCCCGGGAGCCGGATACGGCCCTCCAAGGTCATTTACCCGGCCCTCGCTCTGGGTCAACCTAAATATAAAACGACTTGAAAGCACACCACAACAACAACAACAACAACCCTATCTCATCAGCCAAAAGCAGGCCCACACTTCCAATTGAAATACTAATAAGTTTATATTTGTTTAAATTATTCTTCATTTTAATTATTGTATTGTTTTTAAGTGTTTTTTGCACTACAACTAAAATATGTGCCGTGTGCATGGGAATTAATTCATGCTTTTTTCAAATTATAATCCGGCCCTCCAACAGTTTGAGGGACTGTGACCTGGCACTCTGTTTAAAAAGTTTGAGGACCCTTGCTTTAAAGGCTCAATTCTCAGTCATTTTATGGCCTCTCTGAATGAAACCCCTCTCAGTTGGGGGCCCCCATTTACAACTGCAGGCCTGTCAAGTTTCAAAACAATTCACCAATCTACTGACGTTTTAGAATTATTTTAAGTTTTAAACATAACATTTTTTTAAATCAGATAAACGGCAAGGGAGGGCACTTGGAATTGTAGTTGGCAGTTGTGTCCATTCTCAGCATGGACAGTACCATGTTTTTTACTGATTGAGAGACACACAGAGAGAAAAACTTCGACTCCCATCATGCTCTGAGAGGAACTTTCAATTATCACCCTATGCTAATGCAACTGGGAAAGTAAGTTCTAAAGGCCCTCTCTGGAGGAGGAGGAAACTTTCCAAGAAAAAATGGAGAAGGCTTCTTCTGCTGGGGAGGGAAAAAAATGCCACAGATCCCACTATCTCAGATATTTTATGGATTTAACTCTTTCTGAAAATATCATCTCTCTGAATTTGTTTCACTGGTCTTTTTGTCTCTCTCTTTCCATTTCCAAAATTACATGAAAACTGCCATCCAAAAACTACAAATCTTTTAGTTAACAGTGATTGGGGTCCAACTCTAGTAATTAACTGAACAAGAACACAATTCTTGAGAAGCTCCCACTTCAACAACACCTGCAAGGGTGTCTAATGTTTGTAATACTGAGAAAGTGCTTGGCATTCACAGATAGAACATTTCAATATGGATTCTTGCATGCGTGCAACCAAGCAGGGATGTGAGGAAGCATGTTTTGGAGATTTGTTTAGCAAGAGTGGTCAACAGGATAACACGGAGTAATCCAGTTTTACTTTGCTTTCTGTTGAAGGATGTAAATTTTAAAATGTTTACTGTTATGAAATCATGCCAGTATAGAATTACATTCCTTTCTGGAACCGAATTTCAGAGGTTTTGTATGACAAAAGGTAAAGTTACATAGACAAGACCACCAAATTTTATCTAGTTAGATGCTATTTATATTGAGACGGTGATGAAATGTGATTTACTACGGATTCCCTGTTTTATGGACATATTGTTCGACTCATCTGGACCTTCAGTTATTTTTTTAAAAAGATTTCTGCAGCAAATAACACATCTATTCCGCACATGAGAAATTTGTGTCCATGAAATGCAATATGTAATGCATGCTAAGGATAGAATGTAAGGATGTTTTTAAAATAAGTCTCAAAACTTACCTACAAACAGTTGAGATTAACATTTTATTAGATGTGAACAAGAATTTTAGTGGGAATCGTGCTGGGGTGACTCTTTTGGAATACAACAGGAAAGGAAGATGGCCTTATCTCTGAAGGCTGCAAGACGTTTTGTGAGAAACCGAAGGATCATGATTTACAGTGTTTTCAGCTGTAAATGGACTTCCAAGAATTGTCTGATTGTGTTTAGAGCAAATGAATAAAGAAAAGAAATGCATCTGACACCATTACCTACTAATGGATGGGAAATTAGAAGAGATTGGATAAATATTTTACTAAAAATATCCAATACAGCATTTTATAGCTGAAATAAATAGGAAGGTAGAAGTCATGCTTAAAATTACCTTTGCACAAATAATAAACGGCTTGTTAACTTCTTTTGATTATCGTATATACTCGAAGATATGATGAGTTTTTCAGACTTCTTCATGGGCTGAAAAAGTCTCCCTTGGCTTATAATGGGGTCAAGCCAGCAGCTTGGAGGCCACTGCTTGCAATGTATGTTATACTAGCCATCCCCTGCCACACGTTGCTGTGGCCCAGTCTGTGTATATGTGTTTTGTGCATATATATGTATATATGTGTGTATATATATTTGTATATATATGTGTGTGTTTGCGTATATATATATATATATATATGTGTGTGTGTGTGTGTGTGATTTTGTGCATGCGTTGTAATGTATTTTAGTATATACAACTATAGATCTATATCTAACTCTGCATTGTTTATATAGGCATTGAATGTTTGCCTGTTACTATGTTGGAAGCCGGCCTGAGCCTCCATGGGGAGATTGGGCAGGATACAAATGAAGTTATTGTTGTTATTGCGGATACCATATTGCTTTTGTTGCCACTACTTTTCCACTTACAGAGCTAGTTTACTGTTTTTCTTTGAAATGTGGTAAATATTCAAAAACATTTAGCCTAATGATTAATGTAATTTTCTTGGTATATTATGTTTATTTTCTGTATTTATATTCTGTGTGTGTGTGTGTGTGTGTGTGTATAATTTTGGAAAGATAATTTAGTCAAAAAAGGTAAACATTAGATTCGGGTAAATACAGTAGATTCAAAGAGGTGCCTTGTTGATAACAAAAGTTGGTGCTACTGTGATTAGAGCCTTGCGATGCCCAATTTGAGCGAGCCTTCTTGCTATGTGAAATAGGGTCATGACATTTAGATTTAATACTTGCAGATCTGCAAGAAGTACATGAGACAAGTCCTATTAAGATCCAGACTATCCTGGAATAATGAAAGATCCACATTTGTAAAGGTAGTCCCATACATGCCTGGAATAATGGGTGAGACTACAATTCAAAAGAATGCAATGCAGAAGGTATGTAGATATCGACTCCTCACCCAACTTACTACTATCCTTCTCTATTTTATCCAAACAGGGTCTCTAACAAAAAGGAACCTGGCTATGAGAAAATAAACTAGGGAGCAAGTTCAGCATTTTTTCTCAATTCTCATTCTTCTTGTGTGAAAGGGGCAGATCCATATGTAAAGACTGTAATGTGGACAGGAAACATGTATTATTTGTGTCACAGATTTGTGTCACTTCAGGGAAACCTTTGATAAAGAAATCAAATTGTTTATCTGCATGGATGAAGACAAAGCCAAACATTAAGATTTTAGTTTAAATCTCATTAAAGTCTGAAAAGTTAAAAAGAAGGACCTACGCTTGATCTTTGCTGAAGGAAACAATGACACAGTCGGAAGGTCGCCCCTTGTCATATTCCTTCTCTACCTTCTGGTAGAACTGCTGGTACAGCTTCTCGCGACGAGCATCCTTAGTATAGTCATCATCTGAAATAATAAAAAAACACACTGAAAAAAATGGAGATTTGGGGGAGATATTAAAAAAACCCGTAATGCCAGGTATTTCTCCTATCATGCCAGTTCTAATGACAGAAGACTTTCTAGCAAATTTGAAAAAAAAGAACTTGAAGCAGAATTTAATGGAAGAGGTTTAATGAAAGTAAAAGACTGGGACCTGAAGATGGTAAATATGGAAAGGATAAAAGAGGACTTAAAAGACTTAGATTGGTACAAGTATCTACAATTGGGTAAATGGTCAAGTGATATAAAGAAAAATTATAATGGGTTTAGGAAATATACAAAAATAGAAAAGATAACTCAAAGGGAAACTAAAGAAAAGAACATAACATTAAAAGGTACAGTAAGTTATATCTATAAATTATTATTAATGAATGAACAGGAACAAGATTATCTGAAGGAAGTAGACTTGGGGAAAAGATTGAATATCAGTAATGGGCAAATACATGGAGTATGAGAATACTAAAAATAAGTCTATAAGAATTAAGGAAAATTACTATAAAACGATATGGAGGTGGTATCTAACTGTTGGGGTTCAGCCTGATCCTGATCTGTGTGAACCGGATTCTCTGACAGTTTTTCCAACTGAGCAAGCTCTCCCTGACCCTGACAGTGTGGAATCTGTTGTTGATGCAGAGGTCAATGGTGATGAAAACAAAACTCAACAGCTGGAGGAAAATGTTTTGGAAGTTAGCCGTGATATCACTAGCCGTGATATCTCTCCACCTGGGGTTTTTAATGAGGACCGAAGAGAACAGATAGTTAGAGACAGAAATGTTTCCCAATTTCTACGAAGGTCACATTGATTACAGGAGAAACAGGCCCAGAAGCCAAAGTCAAGGGGCGTTTCAAAGAATAGCTTCTTTGGTTTAAGAGGCCTCCTGCCGGGTGCCTCTTTAGCTCAAGCAACATTTGGGACTGTGGCTGTGCCTTGGCAGAATTCCTGTGTTTCATGGCCGGTAATCCCAGAGGCTTAGTTATCAAGTTCATGGTTAGTAAAAGGCTAACAGATTCCTGGTTCTTGTATTGTGGCTTTTGAAATTTTGCTCAAGTTCAGAGATTCTACTGACTGCCGTGTTTTTCTGTGGCTTTTTGACTTTGCATTTACCTTTCTTTTGTAACCAATTTTTCATCAATAAACAAGGATTGCTTTTCCTACAGTCCAGTGTGGTGGATTTAATCTTATGGTCTCGTTTCTTGAACTGGGATGCAACACTAACTTCCATTAGATTAAATCAGATTGATAAAAAAATACTGAAATCAGTGTTGGAGAGGCTGTCAGGAAATAGGAACGTACCTTCAAATGTGGTGGTCATGTAAAATTATACAAAAATTTTGGGAAAGCATATTCAAAGAAATAAGAGCAATAATAAAATAATAAAATAATTTTAATTACACCAAAATTAGCATTATTACTTTTCATGATAACACAATTCCCTCACAAGAGGAGAAAGAATTGGTTTCTAACTTAATAACAGTAGCTAAATTGCTAATAGCAAAAAACTGGAAAGAAAAAAAAGAAATTAAATTAGAAGAATGGTGTAGGGAAATTTGGAATATAGCTATTAATGATAAGCTAACTTGCAATATTAAAATTAAAAGGGGAATATGGAAAGAGATTTTAGGAAAATATGGGGGAAATTTATTGAGTATATTTTTAATGAGGGAAAGGGGTATAAGCCAGCAACAGAAACAATGACATTTTGGAGTTGTGAAATAACGAGTTGGTTGGTTCTCGTGAAGGGGGCACAAACTAAGGGGAAGAGAGGGAAAATGGTATAATACTAATTATAAAGAAATAAAACATGTATAAGTAGATAAAAGGTATGTGGTAGAGGTATACATAGTATAAGTTGTAATGGAAAGTTTAAAAAAATGATAAGAAATATGCTTTAATATGTTTTTGATTTTTTAAATGTTAGATTGTATATAATATGACATACTCTTCTGAGATTTTGTAAAAAGAGGGAAGAATGTATGCTTATACATTTTTTTGATACATTTATAAATAAAATTTTAAAAAATGCAGGTAAAGAAAAAGTGCTACCACTTTTAAAAGTTCAGAGTAAGAAAGAAAACACATCATTTGTCATGATTCGGAAGTAAATTCTGGGTATGTCACCTTAAAAAGCAACGTAAACCCAATAACAAGAATCAGAATTTGGAAGAGCCACTTATACAACTGAAAAGCAAAAGGCAAGGCGTTTTTGGCCTTTGCGTGATCACAAGGTAGTAATATAGGAACCACGTTACCTTTCTGTGAATAGTGGTATCTTTCATAGTTATCTTCATTATCTGCTGATGGATACTGCTGCTCAAAGAGTTCTTCAAAGCTAAGAAAGTCACACACACACACATACACAAGATAATCAGACAGAGTAGAAACAAATTTCTTGCCATCACATATAATATTATTGGGAGGGGTGTGATCGTTATTACTTTCAATGGACTACATCGCTAGTCAACTCAGGTAACACTAAGGCCAAGGGCATCTTAAAGTGTTGACCATATTGTTGAAACGGATTTGGTTCTGAATTTATTTATTTATTTATTTAGAGTTTTTATGCCCTGGTCTTCTCAACCTCCAAGGAGGGACTCAGGCCGGCTAACAACATAAGAGTCAATACAATATGAAAAACATTATAAATCATCAATCTAAAATACATTAAAATACAATTGTACAATTCATACAGGTTACAACAAAAATCAGTTCGTCCAAAAGAATCACAAATTCATTGCCATCCGCCAGAAAGGTCAGCAGTGATTGACACAGTCATCATTCTGCGAATGCAGTATCCCAAAGCCATGTTTTTACCAGCTTTCTAAACATCAGGAGGGAGGAGGCAGATCTAATCTCCATCGGGAGGGAGTTCCAAAGCCAAGGGGCCACCACCGAAAAGGTCCTGTCCCTCGTCCCCACCAAACGCGATTGCGAAGGCGGTGGAATCGTGAGCAGGGCCCCTCCAGAAGATCTTAATAACCTTGATGGTTCATAGGGGAGAATCCGTTCAGACAGGTAAATAGGGCCAGAGACGTTTAGGGATTTATAGGTCAACACCAGCACTTTGAATTGTGCTCGGAAGTTGATTGGCAGCCAGTGGAGCTGGCGCAACAGAGGAGTAGTATGCTCCCTGTACCCCACTCCCGTTAGTAATCTGGCTGCCGCTCGTTGTACAAGTTGTAGCTTCCAGGCAGTCTTCAGAGGCAACCCCACGTAGAGAGCGTTGATGTAGTCTATACGGGATGTAACCTGAGCATGTACCACCGTGGCCAAGTCAGACTTCCCAAGGTACGGGCACAGCTGGCGCACAAGTTTTAATTGTGCAAAAACTCCCCTGACCACCGCCGAGACCTGGGGTTCCAGGCTCAGCGATGAGTCCAGGATCACTCCCAAACTGCAAACCTGCGCCTTCAGGGGGAGTGTAACCCCGTCAAGCACAGGCTGTAACCCTATGCCCTGTTCGGCCTTTCGACTGACCAGGACTACCTCTGTCTTGTCTGGATTTAGTTTCAATCTATTAGTCCTCATCCAGTCCGTTACAGTGGCCAAGCACTGGTTCAGGACTTGAACAGTCTCCTTAGTAGCAGGTGGGAAGGAGTAACAGAGCTGGACATCATCTGCGTAGAGATGACACCGCACCCCGAAACTCCGGATGAGCTCTCCCAACAGCTTCATGTATGTGTTAAACAACACAGGGGACAGTACTGAACCCTGCGGAACCCCACAGTACAATGGCCACAGGGTCGAGCAGGAGTCCCCTAATGACACCTTCTGGGAGCGACCCTCGAGGAAGGACTGGAGCCACTGCAAAGCGGTACCCCCGAGGTCCATTCCCGTGAGGTGTCCCAGAAGGATACCGTGGTCGACGGTATTGAAGGCCGAAGAGAAGTTCAGCAGAACCAACAGGGACACACTCCCCCTGTCCAGTTCCCGGCGAAGATTATCCACTAAGGCGACCAAGGCAGTCTCGGTACCATGTTCCGGCCTAAAGCCAGACTGCGCCGGATCCAGATAATCAGTGTCTACCAAGGAATCCTGGAGTTGTGAGGCCACCACACGTTCCAGGACTTTGCCCAAATAGGGGAGATTGGAAACTGGCCGATAGTTGACAAATTGAATGGGGTCCAGTGATTAATTTGAAGCTCAGCAGATTATACAAATCCATGAAAATAAGGCAAATGTTATTTATACAGTATTATTTAAAAACTCAGAGTATGCTACTGTTTCTTCTGTGTTTCCTCAGATTAAGATCCTTTAGCTTTTGGCTCTTGCTTTCATTGACTTTGTACACTCTCTTTTGTAGAGTTTAAGCTGAATATTCCATTAGAAATATTGGTGTAATGTATCTTCAAGTCGACTCTGACTTATGGGGACCTTGTCATAGAGTTTTTTCTCTGACATAGTATTTCAGAAGAAGCCAAGGAAGTGTGACTTCCCAATGACTTGCCTAGTGAGGTTTCTATGCCTGAGTGCAATTTTGAATTCGGATCTCCCTCGGTCCTAGACCAAGACCCAAATTATAGAGGGTCATTACAAATATCATAGAAACTAATTGCTATTTAGGAAGTCAAAAAACTACTTTACAGTACAGATGATTATCTGGCTAATTTAACATCATTGATATGACTACCAATGTCTATATTGGCTGATAAGTTAAAGATCTTGTCAAAACATTTTAAAAAATTGAAAAATAAATATTAAAACTTAACTAGGTATGTTTTATTACAAAAATGTGAGTCAAGCACTGAAAGGGTTACATGGATGCAATGACTCAGCAAAAGCTGCAGTTCAATATAAGTAGGTGTGTCTGTAGCTTAGTACGCCTCAGTGTTAGTTACCCTCAGTATAGAGAGGCTTCAGTCTGAGAGGGGCCTCAGTGTGAGGTATACCTCTGTGTTAGTAGGCCTCATTTTGAGTAGGCCTCAGAGTTAGAAGGCCCTGTATGAGTAGGCTTCGGTGAGAGAAGCCCCAGGATGAAAGCCTCGTGTGTAAAGATCCAGTGTGAAGGCTGCTGTGTGTAAAAAGCTACTGTGTGAAGCTCCTTTGTAAGTTTAGTGTCAGAAGAGGCTCTATGAGAGCAACGCTTTTCATTTACAAGAGAAAGAAGCCCAGTGTGGAAGCAAAGAAGGAATTATAAAGAACTTTATTTATGTTATGGAAACCTTGGTCTTGTAAATAGTGCAACCATGTTACTTTGCTATAAAGAAGAGCCTCCTAAGGAAGAGATAACATTGGTCTGTGTGTTTTGAACTTTTTATGACTTTGGGATACTGGTGCTGGGTCACACTGCTGCTAATAAGTTACTCTGCTGTATATTTATGAGGTAGGTCTTTCGTTAATAAGCCCCCCTCCCCAACAGATCTTTCATTTCATCTTTTTGAAATTGGAAATGTTAGAGAGTGAACAAGCGACTTTCATTTAATGGCATGTGTGTTTCAAATTTAGAGTGAATTCAAATGTATATTAACAGAATAAAATGTCTCATCTATGTAGTAGTGGGTCTCACAAACAGGATCAATAGCTTTGTCCAAAGTCATATTGCCTGGCTTGGGAATACAAAGTTTATGCCTAAAACAATTCTGATGTTAATTTATAGTGTGAATAACAAATCTCTTAAGAACATCCTGTTCATTATTTCTTATCCTAAGCCTTGAAAGTATAAATTAGAACCACTGTAATCACATTTCTAACCTGTTAGTATCTTCATAGTCCTTCGAATAATTATGAGGGGGAGAGTAAGAGCTCTTCTTAATGATTTCAAAAGGGTTTTTGCTAGAAGAAGAAGAAATAAAATGTAAGAATTTTCAAAAGTCTTTTAATTGCATGACAAATACCACACCCAAGGAATTCTGAATTCTGGCTCGGGTAATGCAAAAAAGAAGAACGGGAAACCATTTCTCTTTGTCATTAAGACACCAATAGAGAATATTATTTATTTCTTATTTATTTATATAATTTTTATCCCGCCCATATCAGCCCAAAGGCGACTTAGGACGGTGAATAATCGGCACAGTTCGATGCCATATATAAAATACATACATCAATCAAAGTAAAACATCACATTACACTATATCTAAAAACATCAAACCAGTAAACAATAAAAAATTTTAAACTATGCCATCATATTCTGTTCTCATCCATTAGAAGCATATACGTTTTATTGCAAAGAAAACACTTGACTCTTACTGTACAAATTGCTACATGACCATCAGTTTTATTTATTTCATATCAAAAGCACTGCATACATTAGTATAAAACTGATAAAAATAGAAGACGCACAAGTGGCTAAATATCTTTTGATCAAAAATGGGCAACCGCATTGTCTATAGCCTCCAACAACTCTTCCTCTGTACATGAGGCAGGACATTGTGGACAAGCACACAGGTGCGGAGTTATCTGTTCTGCTCCACAGTCACACAAAGTGGAGGATTCTTTTAGGTAGTGCAATTTTGCCAGGTTGTCTTTTTTAAAAAAAAAAATATTGTGGTTTTTCAAATTTATTACATAAAAGGGGCAAGGGGAGGGGGAGGGGGGAAATTCGGGGAGATCGGGGTAAATTTTGGGTAGGGTAAAAGAGAAAGGAAAAAGAGGGAGGAAAGAAAAGAAAAAAGAAAAAAAGGAAGGCGAAGGGAAGGAAAGAGGGTGGATGGAAAAAAATAGAACAATATCAGGGGAGGGGGGTTGGGTGGGATTTAAGGTTAAAAAAAGAAAAGGGAGGGGAAGGTTGACTTCCCAATCTTCGAGAAGATTGGGAAGCCAGGTTGTCTTTTGATTTGGTCACTCCACTTCTGAGTCTGTTCAGGGATTTCCAAGTTGTCCATTCTCAGTTTGCCTCTGGAGGCAGACCCTCGTGAGGGGGGGGGGGGGGAATGGGACATCCAATTAGGATTTCCTGGTTTAGCTGCCAGAGGGATGGTCCTGCTGTTGCTGGGGGAATGTTAAGAGGAGTGGTGGCTCTCATGAAGCTTTTCCTTGATTTGAGTCTACTGGGAGGAGGCTGGCAATCATGCAGTGAATAGCTTTCACAGTACTCAACCTTATTTCACTCATAGTTAGTGGCAACTTCCCGTTGCACATTGGGGAGAGGGGGGGATGCCAGCTAGCTTGAAGAGTTTATCAACAGGTGTAGGTTTAAGACATCCTGTGATTATTCTGCATGTTTCGTTCAATGCTATGTTCACCTGCTTCATGTAGGCAGACTTGTGCCAAACAGGGCGGCATACTTGGCAGTGGAGTTTGACATGGCCAGGCCAGGGCTGATGTTCTTTTGGGTCTGCACCCCATGATCTGCCAGTAAGTTTTCGCAGTATGTTATTACATGCAGCTACTTTGTGCTTGGTGTTCCTGCAGTGTTATAACCATCATTTAAAAGCTAGAGAAAAACTGTAGTGAATTATCCAGATACAATGTCTTTCCATTGATATTATGTATCTATACCACAATTCAAAATTGCCAAATCTGGATTGATACACTCTAATGATGTGCAACATTAAAACAAAGCTGTGATAGGACAAGGAGCTGCCTGATTTCAGATGACAAATGATAGAGATAAGAACTGGAGAAATAATTTCCAGTTAATTAAAATTAAAAATTCTAAGAAAAGGACTAATTATCTTATTTTCTCCTAAAACAGATGGAGAACAAGGAAAGGGTAACATTAACAGGGCTAATATTAACTTCCATACACCTCTTATTTGGCACAGTCTCCAGCTATCGAATGCAAAACACTGAATACGTTGCAAGGATTCAGTGAAAGGTTTCTCATGTTAAGTGCAAGAGGGTCACTTCAGAGGGGAAAAATAGCATATGGACAAAGAACAGTCAAATGGTATGCAGATATAATTTTCCTGAAAATATACCCCTAGCAATTTTGTTTATCAAGAAAATGTTCAAAGGGCACCCTTGTGCTTAAGACAGTCTGAAAGCGTATTACCAATGCACATTTTTCAGAAGAAATCAAATTTGACAACTTAAAATCTATTTACTGTGGGTTACTTACTCCAGAAGTCGTGGGATCTTTCCTTGTCGGTGCCTGGACCAAAACATGAAAGAAGGGGAAGGAGTGCAGGTTAATTTCTGTTGAAGATACACTGCAAATAGCAGTCAATAAATCAATGTTACGAACTACAGCTACAAAAGTCTGAAGGGGAGGAATGGGTATAACAAGATTCCACACTTTCAACATCTTAAATTAAGAACTCTTAAAATACGATAAACTCTATTGTTTGCTATTTAACACACATATCAACTGTTGAAAGAGGTTGTCTGGGACTTGTCACCAATATGCCCAAATAGATCTTTCTTTTCCACCACATCCCAAGAAAGATATTTCATGCTAAATCAGTTCCTGCTCTTAGGAAGGGACTGGGTAAAACAGAATATACTGAATGAAGATGACACAGGTGTCCTCCTAATAAGTCAAATGTCAAAATAGGGGTTCAGCCTGTACTGAAGGAGGGACACTCCACCTGAGGTTCGTAGCTTGGTATTGCTCCTGGACTCAGATCTGATCAAGTTGTCCAGGTTTCAGCAGTGGCCAAGAGTATGTTTGCAAACTAAAACTAGTTTGCCAGCTGCACCAATTACCGGAAATGTCCGATTTGGTTATGGTGACACATGTCTTGTTCAAATCCTCTCTGGATTACACTTACACACTTGATGAGGGTCTGCTTTTGGAAACTACCAGTATTTGGAAACTTCCGTGGGTTCAAGATCCTGCTGACCAAGGCTGGTTACAGGAGTAACGTAAGTCTATTGAGGCTACAGTCCATGACTGGGCAGAATTCAGACTGTGTGTTATGACATATAAAACTATGTGTGGTATGGGTTCACACCATATGAAAGATTATACCACCCTAGATGACCCTGCATCTCCAGTTTGTTGGAGGAGGGCTTTCTCTTGTCTCACCATCACCATAGGCATGTTTTGTAAGGATTTTTTTTCCATGTCAGGAGCAACTTGAGAAACTGCAAGTTGCGTCTGGTGTGAGAAAAGTGGCCGTCTACAAGAACGTTGCCCAAGGGACACCTGGATGTTTGGTGTTTTACCATCATTGTGGGAGGCTTTTCTCATGTCCCCACATGGGGAGCTGAAGCTCCCCAGATTCGAATCACTGACCTGTCGGTCAGCAGTCCTGCCAGCACAAGGGTTTAACCCATATAATCCTTGGTTGTTTCCCTTCCTTGCTCTATTTTCACTGATGAGTGACAACATTTTTATTTTGCTGTATACTGTCTGTGAGAAAATTGTCTTTTAATGTGAATGTTATACTTTTATCACCTTTCTTGTTTTTTAAACATGTTTCAAGCTATTTGTGTTTTTAACAGAATTACTCGCTTGATTATTTAAAAAAGGATTTATCTGCACATTGTTTTAATCTATATCACAATTGGGTTGTTGTAGGTTTTTCAGGCTGTATGGCCATGTTCTGGAAGAATTATCTCCAGATGTTTCGCCTGCATCTATGGCAAGTGACCTCACAACTCTGAGGATGCCTGTCATAGATGCAGATGAAAAATCAGGAGACTGCTTCTAGAACATGGCCATACAGCCCAAAAAACCTACAACAACTCAGTGATTCCAGACATGAAAGCCTTTGACAATAGAACGCGGAACATTGGCTTTAAACTACAAGAAAGATTACATCTGAACATTGGGAAGAACTTCCTGACTGTAAGAGCCGTTCAGCAGTGGAACTCACTACCCCAGAGTGTGGTGGAGGCTTTTTCTTTGGAAGCTTTTAAACAGATGGCCAACTGTCAGGGGTGCTTTGAATGCAATATTCCTGCTTCTTGGCAGGGGGT
Organism: Anolis sagrei; assembly: GCF_037176765.1. Classification (NCBI taxonomy): domain Eukaryota; kingdom Metazoa; phylum Chordata; class Lepidosauria; order Squamata; family Anolidae; genus Anolis; species Anolis sagrei. The sequence continues at coordinate 31,570,791 of NC_090028.1, forward strand.
TGGACTGGATGGCCCATGAGGTCTCTTCCAACTCTATTATTCTATTCTATGACTAGCCGCCCCTGCCACGTGTTGCTGTAGCCCAGTCTGTGTATTTGTGTTTTGTGTGTGTATGTGTGTGTATATATATATATATATATTCGTGTATATGTGTATATATGTGGTTTTGTGCATGCATTGTAATGTAATTTTTAGTTTTTTGCCTTTTTAAGTCTCTTCCGCTGTTTTTCACTGTTTTTATGAGTGAGGGTCACTTGTTGGCCTGATAGGTATATTGTGTCCAAATTTGGTGTCAATTCCCCAAGTGGTTTTTGAGTTATGTTAATCCCACAAACGAACATTAGCTTTTTATTTATATAAATTCTATATATATCACAATTTATATTGGGAACTCTGCTGGGGAGAAAGGGGAGATATAAATGGAATGCATGAATATTAGATACTGAAAGACAGCAATAGAGTGTAGAAATGACAATGAGGGAAATTGCAAAGGTGCTATTGTACACCAGTGTCAACATTCTGTTGCCTCAAACCAAATTATAATGTATTAAGATATGTGCTCAAATACACTGTGCCTCCTCAAGTAAGCTAAGTAGGTGAGTTACTGTGCACACTTTTGCTTATTTGCCAGGTTTAAAGCCTAAACAGGTGCAGGTAGAGAAGCTCAATAAAACACAGTAAGAAAAGATCTCTCAAGCACCAGAAGCAACATAAGGATGACAGCTGTTTGGTCCTGCTTCATTTGCGGTTAACTATCTTTCTAAGTACAAATAGGAAAAAAATCTATTCTGCTAAGTAAGTGAGAATGAGAAGCAAATGTTGAGCCCTTCAGAGTTATGAAGCAGAGGAATAAGGCCCTTCAGGGCCCAAGAAGGTCTAGGCCAGGGATGGGAATTATGCAGATGTTGCTGGATTGCAACTCCCAGCATTTCTTACCCTCGGTTATGCTGTTAAAAGTCACCAAAATTTGCAATCGGATAAGATTTTGAGCATTGTACAAATATTAGCCCTGATCTGTCTTCCTTTGGATGTCCTGCACTCCCACTCTGCGAAATATCATATTAAATGTCAACTTAAAACAATATATATCATACATATTTAAAGTCATTCTTAGGTATATAAATGTCTCATTTTAAATGAACAGGTTGGAGTGCTAAAGCAACTAGAAAACAAAATATGAAGATCATCCAAAGTCACCAAAAACAGTAAGAATAATGACAGCTATCTTCCAAAAAAGTAGCACAAGGTTCTTGTAAGATATACTCTTCCAAACAAGGACTATTTGTGAGGATGTATCTTCTGGTGTTGCAGCGGGTTAAACTGCTGAGCTGCTGAACTTACTGATCAAAAGATCAGGAGTTCAAATCCGGGACGCAGGGTGAGCTCCTACTGTTAGGCCCAGCTTCTGCCAAACTAGCAGTTCGAAAACATGCAAATGTGATTAGATCAATAGGTACCACTTCTCCGGAAAGGTAACCGTGTTCCATGCTGTCATGCTGACCACATGACCTAGAAGGTGTCTACGGATAACGCTGGCCCTTTGGCTTAGAAATGGAGATAAGCACCACCCCCCAGAGTTGGATACAACTAGACTTAATGTCAAGGGAAGCCTTTACCTTTATCTTAATGTACCAAGATAAAAAAACCACCTGCTAGCAGCTAGTCTTTACTAATAATATAATATAGTATATTGTATATACATATAATATTTATAATATTATAATGTAATCTATATCTCTAAAAATGCTCTGTGCATAATGAGTACCTTAAAAACAAAAGAACCAATGAACGAAATCACACCAAATTTGGCAACAAAATGTCTTACAACACAAGGAGTGACCATCACTCAAAAAATTATGATTTTGTCATTTGGGAGTTGTAGTTGCTGGGATTTACAATTTACCTACAATCAAAGAGCATTCTGAACTCCATCAACGAGGGAATTGAACCAAACTTGGCACACAGAACTCCCATGTCCAACAGACAGCACCAGAAGGGTTTGGTGGGCATTGACCTTGAGTTTGGGAGTTGTAGTTCACCTACATCCAGAGAGCACTGTGGACTGAAACAATGATGGATCTGGACCAAACTTGGCACAAGCACTCAATACACCCAAATATGAACACAGATGGCGTTTGGGGGAAATAGACCTTGACATTTGAGAGTTGTAGTCACTGGGATTCACAGTTCACCTACAATCAAAGAGAATTCTGAACCCTACAAACGACAGAATCGGGCCAACTTCCCACACAGAACCCCCATGACCATCATAAAATACTTAAGGCCATCCAATCCAACTCCCTTCATCAGGGCAAGAAAACATAATCAAAGCCATCCAGCCATAGATAGATAGATAGATAGATAGATAGATATGATTAACACAGAGAGAGATATAGTATCATAGATTTGAAAGGGACCCTTAAAGAAGGACAATTATATGTTGCATGTTCCAGGGTGGGCAAACCAGACTCTCTCCACATCAACACTGACAAAGAAACAAGAAATACTGTTTGCCCACTAGCATAAAGAAATTACATATATTAGAAACCAACACTTTCTCATTACTTTATTTTCCAGATCAACAGACTGTGCCACAGCAATGCGTGGCGGGGGAACAGCTAGTACAATATAATACTAGTAATAATAATACAATATTATAATTATAATTCTATATTTACATTACATGTAATATTACTAATAATATTACAATATAATGATATAGTGCAATATAGTAATATATAATACTGATATTGTACTATGCTAATAATATAATATATTGTATGAAAATATATCTTGTAAGCCGCTCTGAGTCCCCTTCGGGGTGAGAAGGGCTGCATATAAATGTCATAAATAAATAAAAATAATAGTGAAAAGCCTATTTTTAACCCTTATAACAAAAGGAAAGTCACTAATATTCTTCAGTAAAGCCAACACTCCAGCTGCTTTTCCTTAGTAAAAATCTCTGTCTGACCCAAACATTTCTGTGTGGGAAGGGGCTCTCATTTTACAACACCACTAGCCTTGCACATCCCACTCAAATTAGGGAGCAGTACAGCTGCAAGCAATCCAATATGATGTTGCTATTACAATGTTATTGAGTAACCTCTACAACTTCTCAAATACAGGCAGTCGCCAAATTACAAACCTCCAACTTACAAATGACTCACATTTAAAAAGGAGGGTGAGACTACAGGAAATTAGATAAATCTATCCCATGGAAGGGAAATTCAGTCCTGAAAAAGTTATCATGACGGAAAGGAGTTTCCACTGAAGCTTTCTCACCAATCAGTTCTTGTGGGTTTTTTCGGGCTATATGGCCATGTTCTAGAGGCATTTCTCCTGACGTTTCGCCTGCATCTATGGCAAGCATCCTCAGAGGGTCTGGTTGCAATTAGTACAATGGGTTTATATATCTGTGGAATGGTTGGGGTGGGGCAAGGAGCTCTTCCCTGCTGCAGTTAGGTGTGAATGTTAGCTAATCACCTTCATTAGCATTTGAAGGCCTGCCTGAGTCTAGGAAAATCTGTTGCTGGGAGTTGTTAATCTGTGCCTGGTTTCTTCCTCTCTGATGTTTAGCTGTTAAAATTTTAGAGTTTTTTAAATCCTTGTTTCCACAGCAAGTCAATTTTTCTTACTTGTCTACATGGATTAACCAAAAAGTAGTGAACAGTTTGGATGCAGCTTATTCACAGGATACCAATATTACTCAGGTACCATCTACACTGCCATATAATCCAGTTTCTGAATCCGTATTATCTGCGTTAAACTGGATTATATGGTAGTGTAGACTATTATAATCCAGATCAAAGCAGATAATCTAGATTCAGAAACTGGATTATATGGCAGTGTAGATCCAGCCTTAGAACCACTGGCTACTAACGAAGAGGCTATGGAGAAGAGCAAAGTGAACGCAGGATGTGATGAACTTTCAACAGATGTATTCCAAAAAGGTTTCTATCTGCATTAAATTCTATGCACAGAATTCCCAATGACGTCAAAAAGATTAAAGTAATGCAAACTTCAAGGCATTTAGATTAAAACTATCAAGCAGCATATCCTGCATTATGTTTTTAAAAACAAAACAATAATTAATTGGATTTTTAAAAAGTCAAGAGCATTTTGCTAACTCTCTAAAGTGCAAATATTTGCAAAACAATGAGATTACAAAAATTTTAATCTTTTTATAACTGGTAAAAACAACAACGTAAGAACAGTAAATGCAATCCAAATATTATTTTTACCTCTTTTCAGGATCAGGTGCATGGGGTTGGTCTGTTGCTGCTTTGATCCACGAAGACATTTTAATTTCTAAATGGGATGAAAAAACTATTATAAATTTCAAAAACAAAATTTTAAAAATATATCCTTTGAATTCCTTTTATCTATCATGTTTTTCCAACTGCAAACAACAGTTAACCATTCAGTTTCATTTCCCTTCAGACTGTTTATTACATTACAAAATTTTCAAAAACTTAAAAAATTATAATCTTTCTTACTATAAAATTAACAGCCTGGCAAATTACATAAATACACATACTAAGATATTAATAGTAAATTAGTTTAGTCTTTTTAACGTCTTCTTTCACCACCTTCACTGGAGACTACAAAAACAGATACTAGATCAAGCAGACTTGGGTTTCTGGGTAGTAGAAGAATAAAGATATATAGTAGATATAATAAATTTTTGGTAAACTTGATAATCAAAACGCCCAACAATAAGTTTTACCTTCCCTACTCCCTAATGTACACTATGGTATATAATAATAATAATAATAATAATAATAATAATAATAATAATAACAACAACAAAATCATCATCATCATCTGGTTAAGACATGTTTTGGTGCCTCGAATGTTAGCCCTATTCCTGGGTATATTATTATTAATAATAATAATAATAATAACAATGCTTTATTTATATCCCACCCCCCTTCCCGAGGGGACTTGGAGCAGCTTACAAGAAAAAAATACAAATGATTCCAAAAATGGCATCAATTTCCCCTATGAGCTCCAGTTTTCGAGATACAGAACATATGGGTTGCTGTGAGTTTTCTGGGCGGTATGGTCATGTTCCAGAAGCATTCTCTCATGACATTTTGCTATGGCAGGCATCTTTAGAGGTTGTGAGGTATGTTGGAAACTAGGCAAGTGAAATTTATATATCTGTGGAATGTCCGAGGTGGGAGAAAGAATTCTTGTCTACTTGAGGCAAGTGTGACTGCTGCAATTGGCCACCTTGATTAGCATTGAATGGTTGATTCCTGCCTGGGGGAATCCTTTGTTGGGAGGTTTTTTTTAGTGTTCCGCCTTTATTTACTCTCCTGATTTAAAAAAAAATACTGGTAGCCAGATTTTGTTCATTTTCATGGTTTTGATTTTCATGAAAATGAACAAAATCTGGCTACGAGTATTAAAAAAACTCTAAAATCAGGACAACATTCACACTTGCCTCAAGCAGGACAAGAGTTTTTTCTCCCACCCTGTACATTCCACAGATATATAAACCCCACTTGCTTAGTTTCTAACAGACTCCTCAACCTCTGAGGATGCCTGCCATAGATGTGGGCAAAATACCAGGAGAGAATGCACCTGGAACATGGCCATACAGCCTGGAAAACATGGAACTCCCAGTGGCACAATGGGTTAAATCCTTGTGTCGGCAGGACTGCTGACCAATAGGTCAGCAATTCACATCTGGGGAGAGTGGATTAAGCTCCCTCTGTCAGCTCCAGCTCCCCATGAAGGGGCATTAGATATCTGATGCTTGCCACAGATGCAGGCGAAACGTCAGGAGAAAATGCCTCTAGAACATGGCCTTATAGCCCGAAAAAACCTACAACAACCCAATAAATCTAATTCTTTTCCCAAACAGTAAAATAGGACCACCCCATGGATTAATAATTCTCTGTTGTGCTGTTGTGCAGACTACTTCAACCAGAGAAGTCAGCCATAGCAGAGCACCTGATGAACCAACCTGGACACAGCATATTATTTGAGAACACAGAAATGCTGGACCACACCAACAACCACCATGTCAGACTACACAGAGAAGCCATTGAAATCCACAAGCATGTGGACAATTTCAACAGAAAGGAGGAAACCATGAAAATGAACAAAATCTGGCTACCAGTATTAAAAAACTCAAAAATTAAAACAGCAAAACAACAGAGGGAAAACAATCAGGGACAACTAATCACCTCTCAATAAAAGATTGCTCCAGGCACTTCCGGGCTATCAAATGCTAATCAAGGTGGTCAGTTGAAACATTCACACCTAGCTCCAGCAGACAAGAGTCCTTTGTCCCATCCTGGTCATTCCACAGATATATAAACCCCTTTTTCCTAGTTCCAACAGACCTCACTACCTCTGAGGATGCTTGCCATAGATGCAGGCGAAACGTCAGGAGAGAATGCCTCTAGAACATAGCCTTATAACCCGAAAAAACCTACAACAACCCAATAAATCTAATTCTTTTCCCAAACAGTAAAATAGGACCACCCCATGGATTAATAATTCTCTGTTGTGCTGTTGTGCAGACTACTTCAACCAGAGAAGTCAGCCATAGCAGAGCACCTGATGAACCAACCTGGACACAGCATATTATTTGAGAACACAGAAATGCTGGACCACACCAACAACCACCATGTCAGACTACACAGAGAAGCCATTGAAATCCAATAAATCTAATTCTTTTCCCAAACTGTAAAATAGAACCACCCCATGGTTTAATAATTCTGCTGCTGTGCAGACTAGTTAAACTCTGAATTCACTTATTTTCATTCTTTGATGTTATTTTAATCTAGTTTTGATGGGACTTTTCTTCTCTATCCCTTTACTGCCCACTTCCCCTTTCTACACCAAAGGTCCATTCCCCCCCCCCCCCCCCAATGCATCACCTTCTTTTGCATGCGTAACATTATTGTGAAGAGTAAGACAGTTACTTGCTCACCATTATTTATGTTTTGCCAGATGTATATGTGGGTGACCAAATGCATTTATGGGGTGTGCTTTTACCTCCACAGCAAATCTCTTTTCTAATGGGGGACTTAGGCATCTCAAATATATCCTATGCCTACAGATAAAGAGCCCCAGCAAAATCTAATCACCTCTTCACAAAAGATTGCCCCAGGCACTGCCAGGCTGTCAAATGCTAATCAAGGTGGTCAGTTGAAACATTCACACCTAGCTCCAGCAGACAAGAGTCCTTTGTCCCACCCTGGTCCTTCCACAGATATAGAAACCCATTTTTCTATTTCCAACAGACCTCACTACCTCTGAGGATGCTCGCCATAGATGCAGGCGAAACGTCAGGGGAGAATGCCTCTAGAACATGGTCATATAGCCCGAAAAAACCTACAGCAAACCAGTGAATCCGGCCATGAAAGCCTTCGACAATACATTGAACACAAAGATTAAATAACCCAGGGCCCAATGCTCTGACTCACTGCTCTGGTCCCGGGGAAGGCCTCGTACTTCTTTCGCCTCCTGCCTCCCTTCTTTCTTTAGTCTCGGGCCCCGAAGGCGGTGTGGATGGAAGGCAGGCCGTCTCCCGCCCCTTCCCCGGCTCCTCCTCTTCCGAGATGGAGCATCCTCGGCCCGCCCCACGAAGGCGGAGGGAAGCGCCAGGCCTGCTTGCGTCAGCGAACGCGCAGCTACGACAGCGGCCGGCTGAGGCCTAGTCTGTTTCCTAGGCAACGCGTCGCAGGGAGCGCGAGGCTGCCATTGGCTGCCTGATCCGTTTCCTAGGCAACGGGGCCCTGCCTGGGAGCATTGCATCCTGTCAGATCCCTAAAATCTGAAGGAAAGCAAGAGTCACAGCCATTTTGCACCCAAATACCTGGGAGTCACTCTGGCCTGCCTCAGGGGAGCATGCTTGCTCCATCCACGTTCAACATCTACACAAATGACCAGCCACTGCCAGAAGGGACAGAGTTTCATCTATGCTGATGATCGTGCCATCACCGCTCAAGCAGGGAGCTTTGAGATGGTTGAACAGAAGCTCTCCGAAGCTCTAGGTGCTCTTACTGCCTATTACAGGGAAAACCAACTGATCCCTAATCCATCTAAAACACAGACATGTGCTTTTCACCTTAAGAACAGACAAGCATCCCAAGCTCTGAGGAGGACCTGGGAAGGAATCCCACTGGAGCATTGCAGCACAACCAAATACCTGGGAGTCACTTTGAACCGTGCTCTGACCTACAAGAAACACTGCCTGAACATCAAGCAAAAAATGGGTGCTAGAAATAATATCATACGAAAGCTGACTGGCACAACCTGGGGATCACAACCAGACACAGTGAAGATATCTGCCCTTGTGCTATGCTACTCTGCTGCTGAGTACGCATGCCCAGTGTGGAACACATCTCACCACACTAAAACAGTGGATGTGGCTCTTAATGAGACATGCCGCATTATCACAGGGTGCCTGCGCCCTACACCACTGGAGAAATTACACTGCTTAGCCGGTATTGCACCACCTGACATCCGCCGGGAAATAGCAGCCAATAGTGAAAGGACCAAGGCAGTGACATCTCCAGCTCATTCCCTGTTTGGGTATCAGCCACCACGTCAACGACTTAAATCTAGAAATAGTTTTCTAAGATCTACAGGGACACTCACTGGAACACCTCAGCAAGCGAGAGTCCAAAAGTGGCAGGCTCAAACCCAGCACCTCAATCAATGGCTGATACCAAATGAGAGACTCCCCCCTGGGCACATGGAAGACTGGGCGACTTGGAAGGCACTGAACAGACTGCGCTCGGGCACCACGAGATGCAGAGCCAATCTTAAAAAATGGGGCTACAAAGTGGAATCCACGACATGCGAGTGTGGAGAAGAGCAAACCACTGACCACCTGCTGCAATGCAACCTGAGCCCTGCCACATGCACAAGGGAGGACCTTCTTACGGCAACACCAGAGGCACTCCAAGTGGCCAGCTACTGGTCAAAGGACATTTAATAGAATACCAAGTTTGCAAAAAAAATTGTTTTTGTTTCGTTTTGTTTTTTTATCTGTTTGCTTGTTTTGTTCTGTTAGAAATGAAATACAATGTTCTGGTTGACACGATAAATAAATATGCGCAAAACAACATATTTATTTATTATTTACTTTACTTGTATACCGCAGTTTCTCAGCCCAACAGGCGACTCAACGTGGTTTACAACAAGGATAAAAATCAATCAGCGATATACAATTTAAAACCATAAGAGCATAGTATACAATATTGACACAACAATAAACAACACAATACATCTCATAACTAGAGTCGTGATCCAATTCGTCGTCCATATTTCCATTCCTGTAATCATCACATTCATTGCACTGTTTATCCGAATGCCCGTTCAAACATCCAAGTTTTTAATCTTCTTCGAAACACCATTAGCGAGGGGGCTGATCTAACCTCCATAGGAAGGGCGTTTCACAGCCGTGGGGCCACCACAGAAAAGGCCCTGTCTCTCTTCCCCGCTAGCCGCACCTGTGAAGCAGGCGGGATAGAGAGCAGGACCTCCCCAGAAGATCTTAGGGTCCTGGCGGGCTGATAGGCAGAGATACGTTCGGATAGGTAGCTTGGGCCAGAACCGTTTAGGGCTTTATAGGCCAACGCCAGCACTTTGAATTGAGCCCGGTAGCAAATCGGCAGCCAGTGGAGCTGGTGCAGCAGAGGAGTTGTATGCTCCCTGCGCTCCGCTCCTGTTAGTATCATGGCTGCCGAGCATTGGACTAGTTGGGAGCTTCCGAGCCATCTTCAAAGGCAGCCCCACGTAGAGAGCGTTGCAGTAGTCTAAACGGGATGTAACCAGAGCGTGGACTACCGTGGCCAAGTCACACTTCCCAAGGTACGGGCGCAGTTGGCGCGCAAGTTTTAACTGTGCGAATGCTCCCCTGGTCACTGCCGAAACCTGAAGTTCCAGGCTCAGCGATGAGTCCAGGATCACACCCAAGCTGCGAACCTGCGTCTTCAGGGGGAGTGCGACCCCATCCAACACAGGCTGTAACCCTATACCCTGTTTGGCCTTACCACTGACCAGGAGTACCTCTGTCTTGTCTGGATTCAATTTCAATTTGTTCGCCCTCATCCAGACCGTCACAGCGGCCAAGCACCGGTTCAGGACCTGGACAGCCTCCTTAGTAGCGGGTGGAAAGGAGTGACAGATATACACAAATATATACACACATATACACACACAAAATACATATACACAGACTAGGCCACAGCAAAGCATGGCAGGGGGTGGCTAGTTTTAAATAAAATAGAAAGAATTTTCAATACTGACCTGAAATGCACAGCACTGTCAAACAAAAATCTGTATTCTCTGGTTAACTGACGTTGTTTATCAGATTAGAGCATTTTTCTCCAGTTTCAGCTTTGCAACTGTCTTTCACCAACTCCAGAATCCTCCTTAAAAGGTTTTGTGGTTAGGAATAGCTTTTCAAAGCACGCATGCGCACTGCGATTTGCCCTTACCCTCACAGCTTCTCGGCTTTCAAGGAATCCGTCCAATCAAAGCGGGGCTTGCTAGAGAGAGGCGGGCCTGCGGCTAAGCATTGTCCAATAGAAAGCTGCGTTCGGTGTGAAGGAAGTCAGAGAGCTGACGGAAGCACGGAGAAGGAAGGGGAAGTCACCAACTGAAGGCTTTGCTATGTCTGTAGGCCGCGGCTCTAATAGAGTGACAGTCTGAGAGTTTTTCTTCCTTTTTTCCCTTCACAATGAACTCTCTGGAACAGGCAGAAGGTAATATTGAGAGGTTATAATAATTTATAATCTTGGGAGGGCAATAAATGCAAATACAGGCTGAATATGTCTTATCTGACATGCTTGGGACCAGAATTTCTGATAATAATTATTATTGTTATTATTTTAATGTGTTATTGGAAGTTTTCATGGCACATTGGGTTGCTGTGAGTTTTCCAGGCTGTGCGGCCATGTTCCAGAAGCATTCTCTCCTTATGTTTCGCCTACATTTATGGCAAGCATCCTCAGAGGTTGTGAGGTCTGTTGGGAACTAAGCAAGTGGGTCTTTTATATCTGTGGAATGATATCCAGGATGGGACAAAGAACTCTTGTCTGTTGGAGGCAAGTGTGAATGTTACAATCGGCCACCTTGATTAGCATTAAATAGCCTTGCAGCTTCAAAGCCTGGCTGCTTCCTGCCTGGGGGAATCCTTCTCAAAAATAAGTACAAATTACAACTTGAAACCTACAACATAGAGACATTAAAACAGAACTGAATATAGAATTAATTAATCAAATGGTTAAAGTCACTCAAACCCATTGAAAACTATAGAAAATATATATAATGAGATCTTTGCGATTTCTTATTATATTCTAACACACACATTAGTCACATCATTAAATGATTTTAACTGTTTTTAAATAATGTATTGTCGAAGGCTTTCATGGCTGGGATCACTGGGTTGTTGTAGGTTTTTCCGGGCTATATGGCCATGTTCTGGAGGCAATTTTTCTCCTGACGTTTTGCCTGCATCTATGGCAAGCATCCTCAGAGGTAGTGAGGTCTGTTCGAAGTAGGAAAAATGGGTTTATATATCTGTGGAATGACCAGGGTAATGTTTCAGCTGATCACCTTGATTTGCATTCAATGGCCTGGAAACACCTGGGGGGAATCTCTTGTTGAGAGTGATTTTATGTGCCTGTTTGTTTCCCCTCTGTTGTTTTGCTGTTGTAATTTTAGAGTTTTTTAATACTGGTAGCCAGATTTTGTTCATTTTCATGGTTTCCTCCTTTCTGTTGAAATTGTCCACATGCTTGTGGATTTCAATGGCTTCTCTGTGTAGCCTGACATGGTGGTTGTGAGTGTGGTCCAGCATTTCTGTGTTCTCAAATAATATGCTGTGTCCAGGTTGGTTCATCAGGTGCTCTGCTATGGCTGATTTCTCTGGTTAAAGTAGTCTGCAGTGCCTTTCATTTTCCTTGATGCGTGTCTGGGCAATGCTGCTGCGTTTGGTGGTCCCTATGTAGACTTGTCCACAGCTGCATGGTACACGGTAGACTCCTGCAGAAGTGAGAGGATCCGTCTTGTCCTTTGCTGAACGTAGCATTTGTTGGATTTTCTTGGTGGGTCTGTCGATAGTTTGTATGTTGTGTTTCCTCATCAGCTTCCCTATGCGGTCAGTGGTTCCCTTGATGTATGGCAAGAACACTTTTCCTCTGGGAGGATCTTCATCTTTATTCACACCTAGCTCTAGCTGAGAAGAGTCCTTTGTTTCACCCTGGTCATGCCACAGAAATATAAATCCTTTTGCCTAGTTCCAACAGACCTCACTACCTCTGAGGATGCTTGCCAAAGTGCAGGCGAAACGTCAGGAGAGAATGCCTCTAGACCATGGCCATACAGCCCAAAAAAACCTACAACAACCCAGTGATTCCGGCCATGAAAGCCTTCGACAATACAATATAAAAATTATTTTTATTTATTTATTTACAGTATTGATATTCCGCCCTACTCACCCCACAGGGTACTCAGGGTGGAACACAATGTATACATACATGGCAAACATTCAATGCCATAGACACACAACACATATAGACAGACAGTCAGAGGCTATTTAACATTCCAATTTTCTGGCCACCAGGGGAGCTGTCGCTTCACCATCCATCTGTGACACTGTTGAAGTACTTTCCGCATTCCCCGCATGCTTTTGCTGGAGATTTTTTAAGGCGTCGTAAATTTGTTAAATTAGCCTCCCCACACATAGGTGGTACCTAAATTTCCTACTTGACAAATGCAACTGTCTTTTGGGTTGCAAAGGTTGACAACAAGCTACACAAATTGGCCGGAAGCTCACTCCGACCTGGGCTGGCTTCGAACTCCTGACATTTCAGTCAGTAGTGATCTTAATGCAACTGACACCCAGCCAGCTGCACCACAGTCCTGCTGCTATAATGAGATCTTTGCGATTTCTCATTATATTCTAACACACACATTAGTCGCATCATTATATAGTTTTAACTGTTTTTTAAATAGTGTTTGGTTTAATTCTAAGAAATAATAATAATAATAATAATTACTCTTAATGTCCATAAAATTTAGGTTTTATATTTTACCTCTGTATATTTGTTATATGTATTTTAATAGCATTCCGCTTTATTTTGCCGATTTAACCATGTTGTAATAAAGAAAACATTATTATTGTTGCATTAATAATAATACTTTATTTATATCCCACCCTATCTCCCTGAGGGGACTCTGGATGGTTTACAACAGATATCAGCATATTTTTGTTTGTGTTTTTAAAAACATGTTAACTGTACCCGCAATTTGCTTCTGACACGATAAATCTATATAAATAAAAATGTAATGTTTGTCAGTGGGATTAACATAACTCAAAAACTACTGGACGAATTGACACCAAATTTGGACACAAGACACCCTGCCCCACCCTGGTCATTCCACAGATATATAAACCCATTTTCCTACTTCCAACAGACCTCACTACCTCTGAGGATGCTTGCCATAGATGTAGGCTAAACGTCAGGAGAAAATGCCTCTAGAACATGGCCATATAGCCCAGAAAAACCTACAACAACCCCAAAAGCCTTTTGCTTGCTTATTCATGACCTCTTCTCTTTTCTCTCTCAGTGTTCTCTAAAGATGTATCTCCACTGTACAATTAATACAGTTTGACACCACTTTAACGGCCATGGCTGAAGGCTGTGGAATCGTGAAAGTTGTAGTTTCTAGCCTTCTATCCCAACAAATAAAAAAGTGAGACTTTGGCTGTAATGGAGGTTCTAGAAGGCTTTGCCTGTCAAGCCGCAAAACGGATTCCTAAAACTAAATAGATTGCGGTCTCAATCTTTCAGATCTCAAGGCTTTTGAAAGGAGGCTGACTGAATACATTGCTTGTCTACAACCAGCAACTGGACGATGGAGAAGTAAGTGATGGGCTTTCCATAGGAATGTATCTCATAAATTAGAGCTTTCCAAACATTTCATGTTGGTGACATGCTATTAGAAATTCATCTTTTCATGACATAATAATTCAGTTTTCCTAGCAAATCAAGTATTAAACTAGCTTCTAGAAGAGATATGAACGTGAAATTTTCCTTGCCACAACATTGTGTTTCTTCCATTTGAAAGTTGAACTTCCTTTTTTATTGTTTATTTATTCATTTATTTACAGTATTTATATTTTGCCCTTCTCACCCCGCAGGGGACTCAGGGCCGATTACAATGTATATATACATGGCAAACATTCAATGCCATAGACACACAACATATATAGACAGATACACAGAGGCTATTTAACATTCCAGCTTTTTCATGAGGGTATTCTGGCCACCCGGGGAGCTGTTGCTTCACCGTCCATTTGCGAAGTACTTTCTCATTCTTTGCATGCTTGCTGGAGATTTTTATGGCCTCGTAATTTACCCTCCCCGTATACGCAGTACCTAAATTTCCCACTTGACAGATGCAACTGTGTTTCGGGCTGCAAAGGTCGACAGCGAGCTGCACAAATTGGTCAGAAACTCACTCCGACCAGGTCTGACTTCAAACTCATGTCCTTTTGGTCAGTAGTGATCTTAATGCAGCTGACTCCCAGTTTCGCCACAGTCTCGGTAAATCCACACAGTGCTATTTAATTGTTCCACGTGAATGTGTATTTATACATTATTTGTTATTTATAAAACACATTCTGTTATTTAAAAATAGATTTTAAAAATGGAGGGTTTTGGGGGGTGGCGGGACGGATTTATAGTATTTCAATGTGAAATTAGCTTCGAGTTAAGAGCAATTTGAGTTAAGAGCTCAATCACAGAATGAATTAAACACTTAACTCAAGACATAACTTTGGCCAGTTTATTCTGCACATTAATCGCCGTGTGTGCATCAAATGCGTTGCTTCTAACTTTTCCATTTTTTTGTCAGTAATTCTTATAGTGGTATCAGTCTGTACAGCAACAGGGGCATGGAACTGGCTAATCGACCCTGAAACACAGAAGGTAGGTAATATCTTACATATCCTGTGTTTCCATTTATCTGAATTGGTGTTACAGAACTTAATTCGTTCATGCCATGTGTTACCAAGTTCTGTGTCCTTATTGAATAATGTAGCAGGTCTCTTTGAGGTGAATTGACATGCTATGGTTAGTGCGGATGAAAAGGTTCTTATGGTGAGAGATCCTGTTAACTCATCTTTGAGTTTCCATTGAAAAAGAAGAAGCGGGATATAAATAATAATAATAATAATAATAATAATAATAATAATAATGAGGATTTAAAGATTGAACTGCAAAGACTCTGGCACAAGCTAGTAAAGGTGGTCCCAGTGGTGATCGGCACACTGGTTGCAGTGCCTAAAGACCTTGGCCTGCACTTAAACACAATCGGCGCTGACAAAATTATCGTCTGCCAGCTGCAGAAGGCCGCCTTACTGGGATCTGCACACATTAAGTCCTAGACACTTGGGAAGTGTCCGATGTGTGATCCACTACAACAGCCAGCAGAGTGTCTGCTGTGGACTCATCTTGTTGTGTTTCAAATAATAATAATAATGTCAGTATCTCTGCTTAGGACTTCATTGAGTCTATCTAGCTGTGAAGGATTCACCACTTGTTATATGATCATATTAAATGAATTTAGAGTTAACATTTTCCTTTCAGGTTGTTAGTTAATGCTACAAGTAGAATAGAACTTTTCCATTTTTCCACTGTTTGGAAAAAGAGAGTTTCCGAATAACTGGAATATAGGACAGGCCTTGGACTACGATCTGGATTACGTTATTTTAATTGATGTTTTAATAATTAATGTTTAACTGTATGGTTTTAATTGTATTTGCTTATTTTTATATGTATTGGCATCAAATCACTGCCTGCTATAAGGTCGCCCTGAGTCCCCTTTGAGGGTGAGAAGGGCGGAATACAAATATGTTAAATAAATAATAAACAAACAAACAAATACAGATGTAAATACTTTCCTTTTCTACCTCTCTCTCTGAGCTGATCTGAGTGACAGTTTTAATCTGTATTGTTGAAGGCTTTCATGGCCGGAATCACTGGGTTGTTGTAGGTTTTTTTGTGCTATATGGCCATGTTCTAGAGGCATTCTCTCCTGACGTTTCGCCTGCATCTATGGCAAGCATCCTCAGAGGTAGTGAGGTAGTTTTAATCTGAATTACACCTATATTGCTTGTACACAGAAACATTTGTAGACAGCAGCAATAATACCTTAAATGTCTACAAAGCAAACAGCTCTACTAAAGCAAGCATCAATTTTTTTTCATTTCACAATCATCTCTTTCAAATGGTGCATTTTGACAATTGTGTGTGTTTTTTCCCCAATAGGTATCTTTTTTCACCTCTTTGTGGAACCATCCATTCTTCACCATCAGCTGTATTACTCTCATAGGGTTATTTTTTGCTGGAATACATAAAAGAGTGGTGGCGCCTTCAATGTATCCTTTTCATTTTGTTTGACTTACGTATGTCTATCAAACACAGTTATTTATTGAACCATGCTCCAACAGGAAGTAATTTTAGCATAGTTATGTGCTTGGAACCTGTGATCTGTGGGCTACGTGTAAAGCCAGTAACCTCTCCCCAAAACCATGCTTGACTCTTCTTATTGTTTACTACCATTTAGTTGACTTCAATTTCTGTTGACATTATGAAGGAGATGCCTTCAAGTCACCCTGTAATCAACAGTCTGACTCCGTTCTAGCAAATCTCCTGGATTGACTCTGTCTACCTGTAATGTGGTCTTCTTGTTTTCCTACTGCCTTCTACCTTGCCAAGCATTATTGTCTTTTTTATTCTTATTCCTATTATTTTTATTTGCTGTTGAGTGTGAGGGAGGCAACCAACAAGACACTGCAACATCATGTTGCTGTGTCTTGTTCCAGAGGACAGGAGCAGGATTCAAAACGATCTTGACAGATTTGAGAGATGATTGGCCAAAACTAACAAAATGAAGTTCAACAGGGACAAATGCAAGATACTCCACTTTGGCAGAAAAAACGAAATGCAAAGATACAGAATGGGGGACAATGCCTGGCTCGAGAGCAGTACGTGCGAAAAAGATCTTGGAGTCCTCGTGGACAACAAGTTAAACACGAGCCAACAATGTGATGTGGCGGCAAAAAAAGCCAATGGGATTTTGGCCTGCATCAAGAGGAGCCTAGTGTCTAGATCTAGGGAAGTAATGCTACCCCTCTATTCCGCTTTGGTTAGACCACACCTGGAATATTGTGTCCAGTTCTGGGCACCACAATTGAAGAAAAATATTGACAAGCTTGAATGTGTCCAGAGGAGGGCGACTAAAATGATCAAGGGTCTGGAAAACAAGCCCTATGAGGAGCGGCTTAAGGAAATGGGCATGTTTAGCCTGAAGAAGAGAAGGTTGAGGGGAGACATGATAGCCATGTATAAATATGTGAGAGGAAGTTACAGGGAGGAGAGAGCAAGCTTGTTTTCTGCTTCCCTGGAGACTAGGGCACGGAACAATGGCTTCAAACTGCAAGAAAGGAGATTCCATCTGAACATGAGGAAGAACTTCCTGACTGTGAGAGCTGTTCAGCAGTGGAACTCTCTGCCCCGGAGTGTGGTGGAGGCTCCTTCTTTGGAAGCTTTTAAACAGAGGCTGGATGGCCATCTGTCAGGGGTGATTTGAATGCAGTATTCCTGCTTCTTGGCAGGGGGTTGGACTGGATGGCCCATGAGGTCTCTTCCAACTCTAGGATTCTATGTCTTATGTAACATTTATGCAATACTGATTGGTCTTGTGTACATTGTATTGGGTGAGTTGGCTAATTTGCAAAAGACCCTCATAAATGTACAGCAGTATAACTTACTAGCAGCAGCATGACCCAGCACCACTAGCCCAAAGTGATAAAAAGTACAAAACACACAGACCAATGTTATCTCTTCCTTAGGAGGCTTTTCTTTATAGCAAAATAATATGGTTGCACTGTTTACAAGAACAAAGTTTCGCCGGAAGAACATTTTATACCAGTCATACGAATAAGTACGTTTTATTTTCCTTGTCCACATTTTTCCCAATTTTCTTACCTTCCCAGCATGCCGTTTTATTTTCCTTGTCCACATTTTTTCTCAATCGTTCAAATTGATTGTGTGGCCAATACTGGCCACCCATTTTACCATACAGTCCTTTACCCTTTCTTTTTCAGTCTCCCATTCAAATAATTTTTTTGTAAATGTTTGTAATAAATTTGTTTTGAGTCTGTAACACTTTATCCCAGGGTTTCAAATAAGGAAACAATTTTAAAATGATAAAGAAATAGGCTCCATGGACAAGGATTTCCCCTGGGGGAATTCAGGCTTGATTTGCTCCTGGGCCCATTTATTTGTCTTTTTGACAGATCAGAACTCTCTTCCAGCACTTGAAATGAGTTGATTCTCTCCCAATCTTGTCCTCATTTCCCTGTCCCCATTCCCCTGTTCCTCAGCTATTTCCTCTGGATTGGCTAAGCAGTGGTGATGCAGGAAGAGGACTGTTACCTCTTATAGCATCATGAGTTCGTTCCGTTCTGTAAGAAGAGGAAGACCCTTCTTTACAGTGCAAAATGGGAGCACAGTGAACTGACAGAGTAATAAGAGAAATATTTTCTTATCTTCCCAGCTTGCCTTTTTCTCGCTCTACATCCCCAAGAGAGAGAGGAAAGGATTTTTTGAGGGCGGGGGATGCTATTGTGGTGAAACCTTTGGGTTTATCCCTCTTTCTCTCTGTCTCTCATGAACACATACATATGCACAGAACTCCAGGATTATCTACAATAGAGTGCCACTAGCTTCCCTTATGGCTGGTGAGGCCAACGATCCTTCCACAATTGCTCCGAAAGTCTTTTCTTCAAAACTAGTTACTGTCCATGGACTCAGAGCATCCAAGACATATGTTTACTTTCTCGATTTGATAGAGCCACAGGTATACGTTCTCAGCTAGTCTGCCACACAGTCTATCATTTTCCTTTGACCTATTCTGTACAGCATAGCGGCTCGATGTCGGACGGTCTTGGCAGAATACAATATGTCCTGCGATGACGTAAGTGGCTTTGGTTTCCTTGGCTGAATGTGTCGCGTCTGTTGCTGGAAATAGAACTATGCTCTGGGGAGAGGGCAGCACATTTCCCGGGCCACTTTTCCTTTCCCCTCGCCTTTCTAACATTTATTTATTTATTATTTATTTATTTACGACATTTATATGCCACCCTTCTCACCCCAAAGGGGACTCAGAGCATTTACTCTCTCTATATACACACACACACACACGAGGGGTATTTTTAAAGTAAGGTCCGTTGGAACATAAGTACACAATGAAAGTTTATTTCAAAAAAGTAAATTTATTTTCAGAAAGTACATACTTCACTCCATTTTTCGACATAGTTGCCAAGTTTGTTCAAACACTTATCATACCTCTGAACCAATTTTTAAATACCCTCTTCATAAAAACTTGCTGCCTGCTCCAATACATAAATTGTCTGTAATCAAAGAAGGGCGACCGGAGCGGTCCTCATCATGGACGTTGTCACGGCCATCTTTGAATTGTCGTACCCACTTACGCACTTTGCTTTCACTCGTAACAGTATCACTGTACACTTCACAAATCTGTTGATGAATTTCTGCAGCAGGCAGGTTCCTTGCTGACAAAAACCGTATCACTGAGCGAACCTCACATGCGGAGGGTGAGTTGATAGTCTTAAACATTTTTAAAGCACAGAACAGAACCGTACAGGTTAGCTACAGAGCGGAAACTGAGCACAGTTGTTCCCGAGGCATGCCGGTACACGACGCACGCGCTCGTTGCGGTATGCGCGCAAACTACTAGTGTCTACAACAAAACGGACCTTACTTAAAAAATACCCCTCGTATTTACTAGGATTAACAAAGGTAGAATTTAATAAGAATGAAGAAACACACATATACACATACACATACATACATACATATACAAGTTAATGTTTATTTTACTTAAGTGATATTTGTCTTTACTGTTCTAATGTAGCACAAAGGGGTTCTTAAGACCATCAGTATAAATAAAAAGCTAATGTTCGTTTGTGGGATTAACATAACTCAAAAACCACTGGACGAATTGACACCAAATTTGGACACAATGCACCCATCAGGCCAAGAAGTGACTATCACTCATTAAAAACACTGAAAAACACAGAGGAAGGGACTTAAAAAGCCAAATAAAAAATAAAAAAAAACATTGCAACGCATGCACAAAACACATATATATACACAAATATATACACACACAAAATATATACACAGACTGGGCCACAGCAATGCGTGGCAGGGGATGGCTAGTTATTAATGAAATCTGAAATATATACAGAAAGTCTGTACAACACTGATGATTAAAAATGGGTTCTTTTCTCCACAGACTGGAAAGTTAATATTGAAACCCCGGCTTCATGTCCAATGACACACGGTTTGCCTTCAGCTCTGTCTGCCGTCTTGCAAACATGACACAAAGGACTTTTCCTCGACCCAGTGAGGACAAAAAGAACTGTGCGGTGTGCTCACGTCTTAATGGTTGACGGCAGACGTGGGAAACATTGGCTGTGGTGCATCTCCTTGCCTTCTGCGTCCCGTGCGTTTGCAGTATTGGTATCCCTTTAACACAGAATATGAGACTCGGTTGTTTTTATAATGTACAGATCACTGTAAATAGAAAATGGAACCAGTATTTGAAGAAGTCCTTACATTTGCCATTCACATTGTACGATTATTGATAGCCGAATCCAATTCCTGGCTTATCTTGTCCGCCACCAGTAGCAAAGCCCTATCCGAAGATAACGTCTCTGTACATGTTAGTTTTTGTCACATAGGATACAACGGCCTCATTCACACAAAGAATCAGCCAGAAATTACTTGTTGTTTCCGCATCGTACCCTGTTTGCGAGTCACAAACCAGGAATTGGATTGGTATGTCGTGTTGGGCTGTTTTTTTGCTAATGATTTTCTTATTTATGGACCTTTTTATGGGAGGAATCAATTGGGGACAAACTGAGCAGACTGCAGATGAATCTTGAATTCTGGCCTATCGCTTCAGGCAAATATAGCCAGAAGGACTTTAGTTCCCTGTTTCTACCTGGAGCTTTTGAATAAATGCAATGCACTGCACCCTGAAAGTTACACTGTGATCCCCACAAAACTAGTATTGCTCAACTTAAAAAAAAGGAAGTGCCACAAGTGTGTTTACACTTAGGATTGATTTAGATTGCCCTTTGTGTTCTACTTGGGTCTAGCAAAGGCTTAATGCTAGGAGGAAATTGGGAGTATTCCACAAACTTAGGGTCCTTCCAGACAGTCCCTATATCCCAAGATCTGATCTGTATATTTCAGATTATCTGGCAGTGGGGATTCATATAATCCAGTCTAAAGCAGAAAACCTGGGATCAGATCCTAGGATATAGGAGTTGTCTGGAAGGGCCTTTACATTCTCTTTTCCATTGAAAAGTTTTTAAATATCCATCAGAAGGTTTGCTTCATCCAAAACCAGTCTCGAATTCGCTCCTAAGGGCCCTTCCACACAGCCCTATATCCCAGAATATCAAAACAGAAAATCCCACATTATCTGAGTGTAAACTCAAGTAACCCACTTCGAAGCAAATATTGTGGGTTATTTTTCTTGATATTCTGGGTTATATGGCTGTGTGGAAGAGCCCTAAGTTGTGTTTTGGGGATGCCTTTGGTTAGCAGAAATTTAATGCTTTGGCAGGACAATGAATACAAAGGAGTGGCCCTGGAGAATGTGCAAGTTTCTAGCATGCTTCTGCTCAGAGCATATTTTGAGTAATTTGCCACCATTACATTTTCCCTAATGAGGCCATGTTGAAATTTGGCTGTATTGTGTTGTCAGAGGCTTTCATGGCCAGAATTACTAGGTTGTTTTGAGTTTTCAGGGCTGTATGGCCATGTTCCAGAAGCATTCTCTCCTGACATTTCACTCACATCTATGGCAGAGAGCCTCAGAGCTTGTGAGAAACTAAGCAAGGGATGTTTATACATCTCTGAAAGGTCTAGGATGGGAGAAAGAACTGTGAATGTTGCAATTAATCACCTTGATTACCATAGCAAAGCATTGCAGCTTCAAGTCCTCGCTGATTCTTGCCTGGGGGAATCCTTTGTTGGGAGGGGTTAGATGACTAACAGTATTTTTTTTTTAAAAAAAACACTCAACTTAGGACAGTAAATAAAGAACAACACTCTGAAAACAGGGAATTCCAGACATGATTTTGTTCATTTTCATTGTTTTCTTCTTTCTGTTGAAACTGTCCACATGCTTCTTGTAGATTTCAATGGCTTCCCTGTGTAGTCTGACATAGTAGTTGTTAGAGTGGTCCAACTACCTGTACTTTAAAAAAAACTCCAAAATCAGGACAGTAAATAAAGAATAACACTCTGAAAATAGGGGAATTCCAGACATGAAACTATCAGGGCCAGCTAACATCTCACAACAGAGGATTCCCCCAGGTAGGAATCAGCCAAGCCTTGAAGCTGCAAGGCTTTGCAATGCTAATGAAGATGATTAATTGCAACGTTCACACTTGCCTCCAAAAGACAAGAGTTCTTTCTCCCACGCTGGACAGATATATAACCTCGCTTGCCTAGATTCCAATATACCTCACAAACTCTGAAGATGCTTGCCATAGGTGTGGGTGAAACATCAGGAGAGAATGCTTCTCAAGGATGTTGGCCTTTGGGATCAATTTGAGCTCCTGAAATGGCTTCAGAATTGAATTCATCATACAGAGGGAGAGTGGTGGAGTCCTGAAGCAAATGACATGGTGCAGAGGTAAAATTGGAGCTTAGAAATGTGGTCCAAATAAATAACTTTCCACGTTCTGTCAGCAGCGAAACTACAATCAGATTCTCCCTTTGTTACATAAAAGTGTTAGAAAACAAAAAATAAGGACTGTATGTACAGAGTATGATCTTGAAATATTGTCAAAGAAGACATTTTTAAATCCATAATGTGCCTTTTTTAAAACCCCGATTGAGGCTATTTTAAATAGCTTTAAGAGCACAGAGCGATTAGTGGAGTGAGGCATGTCTTCATACAATCAAGAATTACCTTTCAAAGTTCCTGGAAACCCAAACTGTAGTCGCACCAATGGACTTTGTACGATCCCAGCAATCAAACCTTGTGCTCTTCTCCATATCTCTTGTCCCATCACTGTTTTAAAGTTGCTATATGTCTTTTTTTTTTTTGTGCAGGAAATGTATATTGAATAAATATTTTAAGTATAACAGTATCCTTGGCATTTTAAAGAAATCAAATAAGTGTTTTATATTGAGCGTTATTACATACTAGCTTGGGTACCCGGCGTTGCCCAGGGTATTTGAAAAAGTCAGTTTTGTAAAGGTACAAAATGTATTAGGTTGTGGGTGAACTACAACACGCGTCATGCCAGATACCCCCTGAAACTCCATCAGTACGTTTGTTTTGGTGAGCAGGTGTGCTCTTAATCAGGTATGGGCAAACCCAGGCCCGGGGGCCAGATGCAGCCCTTTGGGCTCTTTTTTCAGAACCTTTTCTCTCACATCATCCTATCCTTCCTTCCTTCTCTCTTTCCTTCCTACTTCCTTCCCTCCCTCCCTTCTTTACCTCCCTTTCACCCACCTTCCTTTCACCCTTTTGTTTTTCCTTCCCTCTTCCCTCCTCTCTCTTTCTCCTTCCTTCCCTTCCTTTCATCTTTCCTTCCTTCTCTTTTCTTCCCTCCCTCCCTTCTTTACCTCCCTCTTTCTCCCTCCCTCCTTCCTTCCTTCCCTTCCACCCTTTTATTCTTCCTTCCGTCTTTCCTCCCTCCTCTCTTTCTCCTTCCTTCCCTTCCTTCTCTTTCCTTCCCTCCCTCCCTTCCTTCTTTACCTCCCTTCTTTCTCCCTTCTTTCCTTCCTCCTTCCTTCCCTTCCATCCTTTTGTTTTTCCTTCCCTCTTTCCTCCCTCCTTCTCTCTCTTTCTCCTTCCTTCCTCCCTTCCCTTCCTTTTGTCTTTCCTTCTTTCTCTTTCATTCTTCCTTCCTTTTTTTCCTGTCTTTCCTTCCTTCTCACTTTCCCCCCTCCATTCCCTTCCACCCTTCTTCCTTCCTTCTCTTCCTCCCTTTCTTCTCTTCCTCCTTCCTCCTGGGGGATGTTTAACTGGGAGACAACAAGTTAGAGAGGGAACATGAGAACCATGTTTCAAGATTTCCAAGGGTGTCCCATTGAGGAGGAGAAGGGGGCAAACTGACTTTCTACCACTCTAAAGAACAGGGCACAAGGGAGTGAGCAATGGGTTCAAATGGCAGGGAAAGAAATTGGACTGAAAAGATTAGGAAGAACTTCCCGGAGAGTGGCATAGGCTGCCTGGGAGTGTGGTGGAGTCTCCTTCTCTGGAGGCTTTTCCACAGAGGCTTTCTATCTGGAGTGCTTTGATTGTGCCATCTTGCATGGCAGGAGGTTGGACTAGATGTCCCTTTGCTGGTCTCCTCCAGCACTAGGATTCTAGGATTATATATCAGTTTGGTCCATACTGGAGGTCTTTGGAGGGATTTATAGGAGTTGAAGTTCATCTATATGATGGATCATTGTTTGGGTTCATAATGCACTCTTCATATAGATGAATTACAACTCCTATAAATCTCTCCAAAGACCTCCAGTATTTTTTGCTGGTCATGAGGGCTCTGTGTGCGAAGTTTGGTCCAGGTTGATCATTGGTGGAGTGCAGAGTGCTCTTAGATTGCAGGTGAACTATTCATCCCAGTACCTGCGCCCGTATCTTGGGAAGTCTGACTTGGCCACGGTGGTACACGCTTTGGTCACATCCCGCCTCGACTACTGCAACGCTCTCTACGTGGGGCTGCCCTTGAAGACGGCCCGGAAGCTACAGCTAGTCCAACGCGCGGCAGCCATGGTGTTAACGGGAGCAGGACGCAGAGAGCATACAACGCCCCTGCTGTCCCAGCTCCACTGGCTGCCGATTCGCTACCGGGCCCAATTTAAGGTGCTGGTATTATCCTACAAAGCCCTAAACGGTTCCGGCCCAAAATACCTTGCAGACCGCATCTCGGCCTATGAGCCCACGAGGGCCTTGAGATCTTCCGGGGAGGCCCTTCTCTCGGTCCCGCCTGCCTCACAGGCACGTCTGGCGGGGACGAGAGAGCGGGCCTTCTCGGTGGTGGCCCCCCGGCTGTGGAACACCCTCCCTGTTGAAGTTAGACAGGCGCCCTCCTTGTTGGCCTTTCGTAGGGGCCTGAAAACATGGCTCTTCGAGCAGGCCTTCAACTGAGAGTATCTTGAACGACACTGGAATGGACTAGGATTATGAAATTTGGCTATGACCCCAGGACTTGACGAAGCGGATTTTTTAGTATAAGTATATGTCATGTTGTATTGTCTGGTTTGTATTGTCTTGATTTTGTACACTGTCCTTTATGTTGCTGTTCACCGCCCCGAGTCGCCTTCGGGCTGAGAGGGGCGGTCAATAAATGCAAAAAATAAATAAATAAATAAATAATACCTACAATTCCTATCAGTCATGGTGAATTCTCCCCAAACTTCTCTACGATGTTTAGTTGCTGATCAATTCCTCTTTTTGCTGTGTGTCATAGGAAAAAAAAGGAAAAGGTTATGCGAGAGGCAGTGGGCGGGGGTCATGCAAATTCCACACCGATGGAGAGAGTCAGAAACACTGGGATGCCTGTGGTGGAGGAAAAACATAAAATCTAGGATGTAATTGTTCCTGTATGAAAGCCTTCACTTGGATGGTGGACAGTCTGGTATTGGTGGAGGACATTGTAAGGGCTTTTGGACACTATAACCTGTAATGTACTTGGAGAGAAGGCCATTGGTGTCTCCTGAGTAGCGGGAACTATAGCTGTTTCTTTGGAAGCTTTTAAGCAGAGGCTGGATGGCCATTTGTCAGGGGTGATTTGAATGCAATATTCCTGCTTCTTGGCAGGGGGTTGGACTGGATGGCCCATGAGGTCTCTTCCAACTCTTTGATTCTATGATTCTATGTTTGTCGAGGCAAGAACTTGTCTGTGCAAGTGGACACTCCAGGCACATACACACATACATATTTTCACTTGTATTATGTGTATTGATTTAATGACCTTGTTTTGCTTTCCATCATTTGGAGATTGAAGGGGCAACCCATCATTTTTTACATGTACTATGCTAAATTGTACCTGAGCCTGGAACCCCAGGTCTCGGCGGTAACCGGGAGAGCTTTTGCACAATTAAAACTTGTGCACCAGCTGCGCCCGTTCCTTGAAAAGTCTGACTTGGCCACAGTGGTCCACGCTCTTGTGACATCCCGAATAGACTACTGCAACACACTCTATGTGGGGCTGCCTTTGAAGACTGCCTGGAAGCTTCAATTAGTCCAACGGTCGGCAGCCAGGTTGCTCACCGGAGTGACATACAGGGAATATACAACTCTTTTGTTACACCAACTCCACTGGCTACCGATCAGCTTCGAGCGCAATTCAAAGTGCTGGTTTTAACCTTTAAATCCTTAAACGGTTCTGGCCCAGACTACCTATCCGAACATATCTCCTGCCACGAACCATCACGAAGTTTAAGATCTTCAGGAGCGGCCCTGCTCTCGATTCCACCACTATCGCAAACACGGTTGATGGGGATGAGAGACAGGGCCTTCTCAGCAGTGGCCCCCCGCCTATGGAACGCCCTCCCTAGAGATATCAGATTGGCCACCTTCCTCTTGTCTTTTAGAAGGAAAATAAAGACCTGGTGATGGGACCAAGCGTTTGATCACTGAGCAGCAAGTGGAAGAAGATCACACAACTTATGGCAATGAATTGACCCGGACTGGTTTTTGGATTTCGATTTTAATGGATGTGCCTTAATTAATTGTTTGAATTGTTGTTTCAATATTTTTAATATTTTGATTGTATTGTGGTTGTTTTTATGATGCTAGTACTGTATGATGTTTTTGTTAGGCCGCCTTGAGTCTCCCTTTGGGGGGAGAAGGGCGGGGTATAAATATAGGAAATAAATAAATAAATAAAAAATGTTCAGTTTAGCAAAATATTTATTTCAGTTGAACGCATTGCTCTCTCTGGTAACCAGCATCTGCAGAATCGGGTCCATAAGCGCTCAGGGACTAGTCCGGACATGTCTTGCTCTGCGTAGTTTAAGAGCGCAGCCCCTTCCGCTAATTCAGACAAACTGGGACCAGCGGTGGAGTCGGAGACCTCAAGCCATAAGGGAAAACGATTCTGTATCAAGGCCTGGCGATGGACAGCCTGAAAGATACGAATATTCAGTCCTATTACACAACAAACAAATTTCCGCACGATTTTATCCAGACCGACTGCAGCTACTCACCAACACAATATGGTATGTAAGAGATATTTTGCATTTGACATTCTACTGGAAGAAACAGCCTGTGTTTAGTATCAATGTGTTCGGTGAAACGGAGGCTGTAATCCTAGGCAAGCTTCCCTGGGAGTAAGTATTCTAGGGAAATAGCTGGAGGGAACTACCTTAAGATTATTTTTTTAATATATATATATTAAAAATCATGGGAGGAATCATGGGAGATGCAGTATTCACTTATATGAATACACAGATAGATTAGACCAAGATAGGTTGATAGGAGGACTGCTGGGAGTTGCAGTCCAAGCATAGGATAGATGGATATGGATATATATGTATGTATGTATGCTGGGAGTTGCAGTCCAAGAAAATGATATATATGGAGATACATACACACACACACACTCACATATGCTACTACTACTAACTGTACCCACCATGTGTTGCTGTGGCCAACCTTCCCTCCCTCTTTCTCTCCTTCTTTCCCTCCTTCCTTCCTCCCTCCCTTCCTTCCTTCCTTCCTTCCTTCCTTCCTTCCTTCCTTCCTTCCTTCCCTTCTTTCCTTCTCTCCTTCCTTCTCTATATCTTTCCTTCCTTCCTTCTCCTTTTTCTTTTTCTTTCTCTCCTTTCTTCTTTCTCTACCTCTATCCTTCCTTCTTTCACTTTTTGCTTCCATCCTTCCTTCTCTTTTTCCTCCCCTCCTTCTCTCCTTCTTTCCCTCCTTCCTTCACTCCCTCTTTCCTTCCTTCCCTTTTTTCTTTCCTTCTCTCCCTCCATTCCTTCTCTACCTCTTTCCTTCCTTCCCCCTTTTTATCTTCTTCTTTCTCTTCTTTCTTCCTTCTCTACCTCTTTAGTTTCTTCCCATGCTCTTTGCTTCCATGCTTCCTTCTCTTTTTACCTCTTTCTTTCTTTCTTTCTCCCCTTCCTTCCCTTTTTCTGTATCGTCATTTAGCTTTTTGCGGTTTTTCAGTCCTTTCCGCTGGTTTTTTTGGGAGGGGCTTATGAGTGATGGTCACTCATTGGTTTGTTAGGGGTATAGTGTCCAAATTTCGTGTTAATTCATCTAGCGGTTTTTGAATTATGTTAATCCCACAAACTCACATTACATTTTTATTTATATAGATTCTTGGACTGCAACTCCCAGCAGTCCTCCTGATTGATTGATCTATCCTACCTACCTGCCTACCTGTCTCTATCAATTTATCTAATCTATCTATCTGGAAGATTTCTGGGAGTTGCAGTCCAGGAATATGAAATTAAAAATATGCACATATCGGGATGCTCTCAAAGAAATCCAAGTAGAACAGTGTTTCTCAACCTGGAGGTCGGGACCCCTGGGGGGGGGTTGCGAGGGGGATTTCAGAGGGGTCGCCAAAGGCCATCAGAAAACATATATTTCTGATGGTCTTAGAAACCCTTTTGGCAGAGAAAGCTGAAGATCTCCCCACCTGTCCTTCCCTTACTTTTTGGTGTTGTTGAACTACAACTCCCAGAATTCAAAAACAGCCCCCCAACCCCACCAGTATTCAATGTTGGCCGTGAAGGTAGTGTGCCAAGCTTGGCGCAGTTCCATTGTGAGCTGGGTTCAGAGTGCTCTTTGATTGTAGGTTAACTATAAATCCCAGCAACTACAACTCCCAAATGTCAAAGTCTATTTCCCCCAAACTCCACCAGTGTTCACTTTTGGGCTTATTGAGTATTTGTGCCAAGTTTAGTCCAGATCTATCATTGTTTGAATCCACAGTGCTTTCTGGATGTGGACGAACTACAACTCCAAAACTCAAGGTCAATGCTCACCAAACCATTCCAGTATTTTCTGTCAGTCATGGGAGTGCTGTGCGCCAGGATTAGTTCAATTCCATCATTGGCGGAGTTCAGAATGCTCTTTGATTATGTTGTTGTTGTTCATTCGTTCAGTCGTCTCCGACTCTTCGTGACCTCATGGACCAGCCCACGCCAGAGCTCCCTGTCGGCCGTTACCACCCTCAGCTCTCTCAAGGTCAGTCCAGTCACTTCAAGGATGCCATCCATCCATCTTGCCCTTGGTCGGCCCCTCTTCCTTTTGCCTTCCACTTTCCCCAGCATAATTGTCTTCTCTAGGCTTTCCTGTCTCCTCATGATGTGGCCAAAGTACTTCAACTTTGTCTCTAGTATCTTTCCCTCCAGTGAGCAGTCGGGCTTTATTTCCTGGAGGATGGACTGGTTGGATCTTCTCGCAGTCCAAGGCACTCTCAGAACTTTCCTCCAGCACCACAGTTCAAAAGCATCGATCTTCCTTCGCTCAGCCTTCCCTAAGGTCCAGCTCTCACATCCGTAGGTGACTACAGGGAATACCATGGCTTTGACTAGGCGGATCTTTGTTGCCAGTCTGATGTCTCTACTCTTTACTATTTTATCGAGATTGGACATTGCTCTCCTCCCAAGAAGTAAGCGTCTTCTGATTTCCTGGCCACAGTCTGCATCTGCAGTAATCTTTGCACCTAGAAATACAAAGTCTGTCACGGCCTCCACGGTTTCTCCCTCTATTTCCCAGTTGTCAATCATTCTTGTTGCCATAATCTTGGTTTTTTTGATGTTTAGCTGCAACCCGGCTTTTGCGCTTTCTTCTTTCACCTTGATTAGAAGGTTCCTCAGCTCCTCCTCACTTTCGGCCATCAGAGTGGTGTCATCTGCATATCTGAGGTTGTTAATGTTTCTTCCAGCAATTTTCACCCCAGCTTTGCATTCATCCAGCCCCGCACATCGCATGATGTGTTCTGCATACAAGTTAAAAAGGTTGGGTGAGAGGATGCAGCCTTGCCGTACGCCTTTCCCAATCTTGAACCAGTCTGTTGTTCCGTGGTCAGTTCTGACTGTTGCTACTTGGTCCTTGTACAGATTCCTCAGGAGAGAGACAAGGTGGCTTGGTATGCCCATCCCCCTAAGAACTTGCCACAATTTATTATGATCCACACAGTCAAAGGCTTTAGAATAGTCAATGAAGCAGAAGTAGATGTTTTTCTGAAACTCCCTGCTTTTCTCCATTATCCAGCGGATATTGGCAATTTGGTCTCTCGTTCCTCTACCTTTTCTAAACCCAGCCTGAACATCTGGCAACTCTCGCTCCATGTATTGCTGGAGTCTTCCTTGCAGGATCTTGAGCATTACCTTACTGGCATGAGAAATAAGGGCCACTGTACGGAAGTTGGAGCAGTCTTTTGCATTTCCCTTTTTTGGTATGGGGATATAAGTTGATTTTTTCCAGTCTGATGGCCATTCTTGTGTTTTCCATATTTGCTGGCAAATGGCATGCATCACCTTGACAGCATCATCTTTTAAGATTTTAAACAGTTCAGCTGGGATCCCGTCGTCTCCTGCTGCCTTGTTGTTAGCAATGCTTCTTAAGGCCCATTCCACCTCACTCCTCAGGATGTCTGGTTCTAATTCATTCACCACACCGTCAAAACTATCCTCAATATTATTATCCTTCCTATACAGATCTTCTGTATAGTCTCGCCACCTTCTCTTGATCTCTTCAGCTTCTGTTAGGTCCCTGCCATCTTTGTTTCTTATCACACCAATTTTTGTCTGAAATTTACCTCCAATGTTTCTAATTTTCTGGAAGAGGTCTCTTGTCCTTCCTATTCTGTTGTCTTCTTCCACTTCCATGCATTGCTTATTTAAAAATAGTTCCTTATCTCTTCTGGCTAACCTCTGGAATTGCGTATTTAACTGGGCATATCTCCCCTTATCCCTGTTTCCTTTTGCTTTCCTCCTTTCTTGGGCTACTTCCAGTGTCTCAGCAGACAACCATTTTGCCTTCTTGGTTTTCTTTTTCTTTGGAACGTACTTTGTTGCCGCCTCCTGAACAATGTCTCGGACTTCTGTCCATAGTTCTTCTGGGACTCTGTTTACTAAATCTAGTCCTTCAAATCTGTTCTTCACTTCCACTGTATATTTGCTAGGAATGTTAGTGAGATCATATCTAACTGGTCTGTGTATTTTCCCTGATCTCTTTAGTTTTATTCTAAATTGGGCAATAAGAAGTTCGTGATCCGAGCTACAGTCAGCCCCAGGTCTTGTTTTCACCGACTGGATGGATGTCCGCCACCTTTGGCTGCAAAGGATGTAGTCAATCTGATTTCGGTGTTGACCATCTGGTGAGGTCCATGTATAAAGCCGTCTTTTAGGTTGTTGGAAGAGAGTATTCGTTATACACAGCGAGTTTTCCTGGCAAAATTCTATCAGCCTGCGTCCCGCTTCATTTTGTTCTCCCAGACCATGCTTGCCTGTGATCCCAGTTGTCATTTGACTTCCCACCTTGGCATTCCAGTCTCCTGTAATGAAAATAATGTCTCTTTTTGGTGTATTATCCAGTAGGTCCTGCAGATCCTCATAGAACTGATCTACTTCTGCTTCTTCAGCAGCTGTGGTTGGGGCGTATATTTGGATCACTGTAATGTTGAAAGGCTTTCCTTGCACTCGAATTGAGATCATTCTGTCATTTTTTGGGTTGTATCCAAGCACCGCTTTAGCGAATTTCTTATTAATTATGAAGGCTACTCCATTTCTTCGATGTTCCTCTTGTCCGCAGTAGTAGATCTGGTGGTCATCTGATGTGAAGTGGCCCATTCCAGTCCATTTCAGTTCGCTGACCCCCAGAATGTCTATCTTTAGTCTTGACATCTCACCAATAACAACATCCAATTTGCCCTGGCTCATAGATCTTACATTCCAGGTTCCTATGGTGTGTTGATCTTTAGAGCATCGGATTCGTCGTTCACCTCCAGTACCGTCGGCCGCTAGCCTTCCTTTCGGCTTTGAGCTAGCTGCGTCATCACATCTGGGGCTAGTTGAACTTATCCTCTGCTCCTCCCCAGTAGCATTTTGGCCATCTTCCGACCTGGGAGTCCCATCTTCCAATGGCATACCGACATATCTCTGGTTGTACTGGTCCATTTAGTTTTCTTGGCAAGGATACTGGAGTGGTTTGCCATTGCCTTCCCCAGGGATCACGCTTGGTCTGACCTCTCTGCCACAACCGTCCCGTCTTGGGTGTCCCTTCACGGTTTCGCTCATGACATCATTGAGGTGCTCAAGCTCCAGCGCCCCGACAAGGCGGTGATCCTTTGCTGGATCCTTTGCTTTGATTATAGGTAAAGGTAAAGGTAGTCCCCTGACATTAAGTCCAGTCATGTCTGACTCTGGGGTGTGGTGCTCATCTCCATTTCTAAGCCGAAGAGCCAGCGTTGTCCATAGACACCTCCAAGGTCATGTGGCCGGCATGACTGCATGGAGCGCCGTTACCTTCCCGCCGGAGCGGTACCTATTGATCTACTCACATTTGCATGTTTTCGAACTTTGATTATAGGCGCACTATAAATCCCAGTAACTACAGCTCCCAAATGACAAAATAAAACCCCCTCCAACCCTACCAGTATTCAAATTTGGGCATATTGGGTATCTGTGCCGAATTTGGTCCAGTGAATGAAAACACATCCTGCATTTCAGATATTTACATCGCAGTTCACAACAGTAGCAAAATGACAGTTATGTAGTAGCAAGGAAAATAATGTTATTGTTGGGGGTCACCACAACATGAGGAACTGTATTAAGGGGTCACGGCATTAGGAAGGCTGAGAAACACTGGTCTAATCTATCTATCTTTCTATCTTATCTATCTCTCTGTCTCATCTTTCTGTCTTATGTATATATCTTATCTATCTTTCTATGTTATCTATCTTACCTATCTACCTACCTACCTGTCTACCTATCTACCCACTTATCTACCCACCTATATATCTATCTATCTACCTACCTACCTACCTACCTACCTAATCTATCTACCTATCTACCTACCCATCTACCTACCTATCTACCTACCTGTCCACCTATCTACCTACCTATATACATATCCACCTACCTACCTACCTACCTACCTGTCCACCTACCTACCTACCTATATACATATCCACCTACCTACCTATCCACCTATCTACCTACCTATCTACCCACCTATATATCTAACTACCTATCTACCTACCTATCTTATCTATCTACCTACCTACCCATCTACCTACCTATTTACCTACCCATCTACCTACCTATCCATCTATCTACCCACCTATATATCTATCTACCTACCTATCTTATCTACCTACCTATCTACCTACCCATCTACCTACCTATACACCTATCTACCCATCTATCTGTCTGTCTGCCTGTCTGTCTATCTATCTATCTACCTAGCTATCTACCTACCTATCCACCTATCTACCCACCTATACATCTATCCACCTACCTATCTTATCTACCTACCTATCTACCTACCCATCTACCTACCTATACACCTATCTACCTATCTACCCATCTATCTGTCTGTCTGTCTGTCTATCTATCTATCTATCTATCTATCTACCTAGCTATCTACCTACCTATCTACCCACCTGTGTATCTATCTACCTATCTATCTACCTGGGAGTTGCAGTCCAATAACAGGAAATTGGAAATCTGCATGGATTGGGATGCTCTCAAACAAATCCAAGAAGAATGCTTGCAGTTTCAAAGCAGTGCATTTGGAGCCTTCTCCTCCTCCCCTCAAGGGTCTGGTGTAGGGGATGCTGGGAGCTGTAGTCCGGAAGAGAAGGGAGTGTATTTGCAGCCTCTGGGCAGAGCTGTGCTGGGCCTTTGCGTGGCGCATGCGCAGGAGCCGCACACGTGGGAACTGGGGAAGAGGAGGAGGAGGAGGAGGGGGGAAGAGGCCGGCCTGGTCCCCGCTTTCCGCCTCCTTCCTGGGGTCTCCCTCCGGGATCATGGGCAAAAGCAAGGCCAGGCGGTTCCGGCAGGCCCCCTACAGCCCCGCGGTGGGGAAGATGGGCCAGGAGAAGGGCCAGGAGAAGGAGGAAGGAGAGGAGGAGGAGGAAGGCGGGTCCCCAGCCGAGGAGCTGCTGGAGAAAGTAAGCTGCAAAGAAAGGATGGCCACAGGGATACTGCAGGGTCCAGCCAGCTCTGGGAATCCTGCTATGGTTAGGGAGAAGGGAATGGTGGTTTCCCCCTGACACTGCCATATAATCCAGATTATCAAAGCAGATGGTCCACATCTGCTTTGAACTGAATCATATGAATCTACACTGCTATATCATCCAGATGATCAAAGCAAATGATTCATATCTGCTTTGAAATGAATTATATGAGTCTACAGTGCCATATAATCAAGGTTATCCAAGCAGACGATTCACATCTGCTTTAAACTGGATCATATATGTCTACAGTGCCATATAATCCAGATTATCAAAGCAAACAATTCACATCTGTTTTGAACTGGATTATAGGAGTCTACATTGCCAAATAATCCAGATTATCAAAGCAGATCATCCATATCTGCTTTAAACTGGATTATAGGAGTCTACACTGCCATATAATCCAGATTATCAAAGCAGACTATTCACATCTGCTTTGAACTGGATCATATGAGTCTACACAGCCATTATCAAAGCAGACTATTCACATCCGCTTTGAACGAGATTATATGAGTCTACACTGCCATATGATCCAGATTATCAAGGCAGACAATTCACATCTGCTTTGAATTGGATTATATGAGTCTACACTTCCATATAATGGTGCAGAGGCCCCTTCTGCACTGCTGTATGATCCAGATTATCAAACAGATGATTCATATCTGCTTTGAACTGGATTATAGAATTCTACACTGCCATATACTCCAGATTATCAAAGCGGGCGTTCCACATCTGCTTTAAACTGTATCATATAAGTGTACACTGCCGTATAATCCAGATTATCAAAGCAGATCGTCCATATCAGCTTTAAACTGGATCATATGAGTCTACACTGCCATATAATCCAGATTATCAAAGCAGATCATCCACATATGCTTTAAACTGGGTCATATGAGTCTACACTGCCATATAATCCAGATTATCAAAGCAGATCATCCACATCTGCTTTGCACTGGATTATATGAATCTACACTGCTATATAATCCAGAGGCCCCTTCTACACTGCCATATGATCCAGATTATCA
The DNA here is from genome assembly GCF_037176765.1 of Anolis sagrei. Classification (NCBI taxonomy): domain Eukaryota; kingdom Metazoa; phylum Chordata; class Lepidosauria; order Squamata; family Anolidae; genus Anolis; species Anolis sagrei. The sequence goes on from NC_090028.1 coordinate 31,606,125, forward strand.
AACAGATGGTTCGTATCTGCTTTGAACTCGATTATAGGATTCTACACTGCCGTATAATCCAGATTATTAAAGCAGATGATCCACGTCTGCTTTGAACTGGATTATAGGAGTTTACACTGCCATAGAATCCTGTTCAAAGCAGGTAATCTGGATTATATATGGTAGTGTAGAAAGGGTCTGGGGTTGCAGGTAGAAATCCCCAGGTTAATCCCTAGCAGTTCAAGGGCCCCATCTACACTACAAACCAGATTCTCCGGTTTGAACTGGATTATCTAGCAGTTTAGAAGTATATTATGATCTGGATTATACAGCAGTGTTGAGCCTAGGCTGCATTGGAAAATCCTCGTATCTGAAAGCTTTAAGCAGGCATGGGCAAACTTCGGCCCTCCTGGTGTTTTGGACTTCAACTCCCACAATTCCTGTTAGGAATTGTGGGAGTTGAAGTCCAAAACACCGGGAGGGCCGAAGTTTAATCGAACCTGATGTTTTTGGGTTGGTTTATTGCCTAAAATGTGTAGATTTGTGCATGTAGGTGCCAATCAGGCCACTAAAGAGTAGATATTGTCAAACCGGGGGCCACCGCAGAGAAGGTCCTTGCCATCTCCTCCAACACACAACGTCCTACAGCTAAGTCCCATAAGTCATTGGCGAAGGGATCTTGCTACTTTGGGTTACCTGGCACCTGCATCTCTCAAACCGTGCCCCTTCTTTCCTCTTTGTAGCTGCAGCACCCCAGCGCTGACGTTCGGGAATTTGCTTGCGCCAGCATTTCCAAGCTCTTGCAGCAGAAACAGACAATCCCGGCTTTTGTGCAGAGGGACGTGGTCCGGTGTTTGGGGCCCATGCTGCTCGATCAGAGCCTGGCGGTTCGAGAGACGGCGACGGGAGCGCTTCGGTGAGTAGTATAACATCTAAGGCAAAATCCTAGAGTTGGAAGGGGTCCCCAAAGGCCATCCAGCCCAACCCCATTCTATAAGGAAGGGACACCCAATAAAAGCACTCCCGACAGATAGCCACGCAGCCTCTGTTTAGAAACAGCCAGAGCAATATACTTTGGAAGAGTCCATACCATTCCTAGCAGCTCCAGGAAACGTGTCCTTCCCCATTGTTTATGGCTTGGGGTCCTTTCTTACCACCCAGTTTATGGGATTTGCACTTAGATGCCCCTTCTGCATGGCCATATAAAATCCAGATTGTATGTTTTGAACTGGATTAGATAATATAATATGTAGACTCATATAATCCAGTTCAAAACAGATATCATGGATTATCCGCTTTGATAATTTGGATTATATGGCAGTGTAGAAGGGACCCAAGTCTCCTTCTAGAGAGAATCATAATAACAATAACAACAACTTATTGTCATAATAATAATAACAACAACAACTGTTGACAGGCATAATAGCTGATCAAATCCAGGATTACTTGGAGGAAAATAACATAGAATCATAGAATCAAAGAGTTGGAAGAGACCTCATGGGCCATCCAGTCCAACCCCCTGCCAAGAAACAGGAATATTGCATTCAAATCACCCCCGACAGATGGCCATCCAGCCTCTGTTTAAAAGCTTCCAAAGAAGGAGCCTCCACCACACTCCGGGGCAGAGAGTTCCACTGCTGAACGGCTCTCACAGTCAGGAAGTTCTTCCTCATGTTCAGATGGAATCTCCTCTCTTGTAGTTTGAAGCCATTGTTCTGCGTCCTAGTCTTCAAGGAAGCAGAAAACAAGCTTGCTCCCTCCTCCCTGTGGCTTCCTCTCACATATTTATACATGGCTATCATATCTCCTCTCAGCCTTCTCTTCTTCAGGCTAAACATGCCCAGCTCCTTAAGCCACTCCTCATAGGGCTTGTTCTCCAGACCCTTGATCATTTTGGTCGCCCTCCTCTGGACACATTCCAGCTTGTCAATATCTCTCTTGAATTGTGGTTCCCAGAATTGGACACAATATTCCAGGTGTGGTCTACATCTTGCCAGTAGAACAAAAAGGCAATAAAAGAAGATGTAGGGGCATGAAAGATAAGCTTCTAATTGACAAAATGATACTGAAGAATAGCAAAAGCCGCAAAACAAACCTCTACACAACCTGGCTTGATTATAAAAAAGCATTTGACTCACTGCCACATTGTTGGGTTATCAAATGTCTAGATGTCATTGGGGTTTGTGAAAATATTAGAGTGTTCACCGAAAATGCAATGAAACAATGGAAAACTGAGTTGTTCGTGGGCAACGAAAGCTATGGAACTGTTAACATCAAAAGAGGAATTTTCCAAGGCGTCTCACTGTCACCGCTGCTGTTCATCATTGCAATGATCCCACTGTCAGTAATTCTACAGAAAACAAACCTGGGCTACCAAACAGCAAGAAATTCACCAAAAATTCCCCACTTGCTGTACATGGATGATCTAAATCTTTATGGAAAATCAGAAACAGAAATCCAGTCACTAACCAACACAGTCAGAATCTTCAGCGCTGACATCAGTATGGCGTTTGGCCGAGACAAATGTGCAACAGTGGCATTAAAGAAAGGGAAAATTGCCCACAGCGAGGGCATAGAGATGCCAAATAGACAAACCGTAAAGTGCAATCAACCTGAAGCCTATACATATCTGGGCATACTACAGTTGGACTATATCAAGCATGGGCATGTGAAAAATGTGGTCAGCAAAGAATATGTCCAAAGAATCAGAAAAGTTCTGAATAGCAATTTAAATGGCAGAAATACAATCAAGGCTATCAACACCTAGGCCATCCCTGTCATTAGATACACTGTTGGAAATGTGACCTGGACACAAGCAGAGCTGGATGATCTGGACAGAAAAACAAATAAAACTGATGACAATCCACTATGTATTACACCCACGTAGTTATGTTGATAGACTTGATATTGACAAGCTGGAATGTGTCCAGAGGAGGGCGACTAAACTGATCAAGGGTCTGGAGAACAAGCCCTATGAGGAGTGGCTTAAGGAGCTGGGCATGTTTAGCCTGAAGAAGAGAAGGATGAGAGGAGATATGATAGCCATGTATAAATATGTGAGAGGAAGTCATAGAAAGGAGGGAGCAAGCTTGTTTACTGCTTCCATGGAGACTAGGACGCAGAACAAGGGCTTCGAACTACAAGAAAGGAGATTCCATATGAACACGAGGAAGAACTTCCTGACTGTGAGAGCCGTTCAGCAGTGGAACTCTCTGCCCTGGAGTGTGGTGGAGGCTCCTTCTTTGGAAGCTTTAAAACAGAGGCCGGGTGGCCATCTGTCAGGGGTGATTTGAATGCAATATTCCTGCTTCTTGGCAGGGGGTTGGACTGGATGGCCCATGAGGTCTCTTCCAACTCTTTGATTCTATGAGTCTATGACCTGCCCAGAAAATCAGGAGGCAGAAAGAGGGCTTCTGCAAGGGAAAAAACAGTAGAAGAGAAACAATGCACTGACAGATTATGTAAAAAGCAGTCAAGAACCAACATTGAGGGAAGTCAATAGTTGTAAACTGCTTCAAGTGCAAAAGACAAATAGGGAATACCGTAAAAACACAATCCAGAGCAGAAGAGGAAACTGGCGAAAGAAGGCTCTCCATGGACAGTTCCTGGGAAAAACTGAGAGCAATAGGGACAAAGAATAAACATGGATCTGGCTCACAAATGGGACTTTGAAAAAGGAGACGGAGGGCTTGATCCTGGCAGCCCAAGAACAAGCTATTAGAACCAGTGCCATCAAAGCCACAATTGAAAAGTCGACAGATTTCAAGTCTCGACTCTGCAAGGAAGCAGGTGAAACGATGGATCACATCCTCAGCTGCTGCAAGATGATCACACGGTTCTATATAAGCAGGTGTGCCTGTAACTTAGTAGCCCTCAGTCTGTGGTAGCTCTCAGTCTGTGAGAGATCTCTGTGGAAGAAAGGCCTCAGTGTGTTAGTAGGCCTCAGTGTTAGCTCGCCACAGTGTGAGAGAGGCCTCAGTCTGAGAGAGCCCTCAGTATGAGAGAAGGCCCCAGTGCGAGGTAGGGCTCAGTGTTAGTAGGCCTTGGTGAGAGTTGGTCTGGTGTGAGAAGCTTGTGTGAGAGGAAGCTCCAGTGTGAAGGCTGTTGTGTGTAAAGCTACTAGACTTTGAAGAAGATATCTGATCCAAAGATGTAAACTTTTTTGTGCTTTTTTTTTGCAGGAACCTCAGTGTTTGTGGTGGATTTGAAGTCTGTGACGACATGGTCACCAAAGACGTCATGACGCCTCTTGTGGCTTTGTTGAAAGAGGTATGTCATGTGGTGGCCAAGAAAGGGGACTGAATTGTGAATTGGGAAGTCCTGGGTTTAAATCCTACGAGAACTATTTACTCAGATGGAAAATGTTTCTATCCCCTGCAGTTCCGCTAGCTTTGGTCATGTTAGGGATTCCTCATCTTTAGAAGAGGAAGGGGAGCAGAGAAGTGTTCGGTATTTGGAGGGAGAAGAAGAATCAGATGATGAGGGTTTGAAAATGCCCACATTTCTAGAGAGACGAAAAGAGACAGAGCACAGACACCGTTCAGCCAGAATAGCTGCGAAAAGCGCTGAGCTCATTGGGAGACTCCCTAGTAGAATAGCTGCTAAAAACGCTGAGCTAATTGGGAGACTCCTGCATGGGGAATTCAGGGCTATAAATCAGAGGCAGGAGCAGTCAGCTTTCACTGGTAACAACAACCCTTATAGTGCTGTTTCACTCCAACGGAATCTGCTTTGTGTCTGCTGCTAAGCACTTAGTTCATTGAATGTTTTCTGATGGAAGACTGGTGTTTCTTTTGGGACTTTGTAAGAGACTTTAATTTGTGTCTGGATTAAGACTTCCTTGTTTTCTTTTGCACTTTTCCATTGCATTTGCTTATCCTTTGTGTTTGCTGAAGTAAAGCATTTTTCTTTTACTTTCAACATTGTTTGAAGGCTGTTTTTGGAGGGCAACTCAAGACAGGTCATTCTTGCTGGAGTTGTTTAGAGATTCAACCTTAAATGTTGTTGACCAACTACAGTACTGTAACTCTATGTAGGCAGTGGCAGAAGGAGGGAAAAGGCAGCAAGTTCAACTCCCAGGAAGGAAGGAAGGCACTGTAGAAATATACTACTCAGAGCCAGTACTGGTATGCGGCATGTACTGGCTTATTCAGTAGACTCTCCTCTACAGTTCCATTTTGGCAGGAAGCCTTATCATTGAACAGTTGTGTTGTTAAAGTGCAAAGTATGGAACCTTGCACAGATGGTCGGTCAATGAGACTTAAGCAACGTACAGTCATTGAATTCTTGACAGCAGAAGGTGTCACCCCACAGGAGATTCATCAGAGAATGCAAGCTGTTTATGGTGATTGTGTTGATGTGAGTACTGTGCGTCGTTGGGCAAGTAAAGATCCTGACCTCCTTGCGTCTTTTGACGCTTCGGCACAGCAGGTCCTGGAAGCAGTCATGATATCTTCTGAAAAAACCATGGAGCACATTATCTTACATACGCTGGTGGCAGGCAGGTTTTTAATTTATCAATTTATTTATTTACGACATTTATATTCCACCCTTTTCACCCCAAAGGGTACTCAGAGCGGCTTACAAGATATATATACATACAATATATTACATTATTAGCATAGTTGAGGTGACACCTTCTGCTGTCAAGAATTCAATGACTACACATTGCTTAAGTCGCATTTGACTAACTGTGCAGGGTTCCATACTTCACATTTTAACAACACAACTGTTCAATGCTAAGGCTTCCCACCAAAATGGAACTGTAGAGGAGAATCTACTGAACATGCCAGTACCTGCTGCATACCAGTACTGCCATCTGTTGAGGAGTTACAAAGGTGGAGGCATTACTTTTCATTCAACCCTCGTAATTTAGTGAGGCATCAGCACTCTTTAGCAGAGAGGGATGGAAATCTTGTCAAAGCACAATTCACAGGTTTCCATAGCATGGAGCCATGGTAGTTCAAGCGGTGTCAAACTGCATTAATTTGTCAGTGTAGACACCACCTTAAGTGTGTTCTGATTCATTCTGCTATTGGTTTCTAATCCACATTTTTAACATTATTTTTTGGACTGTCATCAAAAACAAGTGTCGGGCAGGCCTTGAGGAAAGCAACGGCGCGCTAAAGGATGCCAAAGACACCAACAAGAACTACGTTGAAGACATTGCTTACGAGGCAGTGAACCTGCTCTGGAATGTCTGGTGAGTTCCATCTGAGAAGGCCATTGGGCCAAATGCTTCCTTTGCTGATGGACATAGAGGCAGGTGTGTCTCATGGCACAGCAGCAACACTGAGGAGAATTAATCCAGCAGATCCCACTAAGGACCCAGTGTGATTCCAGGGTTGTTGACTAAATCTCTTTTTCTTTTCTGATAGTGAGTGCAACAGCACAGCAGTGTCTATCTTCAACAAAGAAGGCTGCTTGCCTATTTTGCTGCAGTATCTGAAGAGGTTTCATGCCAATGTGGGCCTGGCCATTGCGGCAGGTGAGTACAGGAACATGTTTTATTCCCATATACGAGGGTTGAATGAAAAGTGATGCCTCCACCTTCGTAACTCCTCAACAGATGGCAGTACTAGTATACGGCAGGTACTGGCTTGTTCAGTAGACTCTCCTCTACAGTTCCATTTTGACGGGAAGTTTTAGCATTGAACGGTTGTGTTGTTAAAGTGCAAAGTATAGAACCCTGTGCAGACGATCGGTCAATGCGACTTGAGGGGAAGCCATAGATGTAGGCGAAATGTCGACCATGGCCATATAGCCCAAAAAAACCTACAACAACCCAGTGATTCCGGCCATGAAAGCCTTTGACAATACATTGAACATCTTGTAGTTGATTCCGTTCTTATGTCTGTTACTCAGTATTCGCAAATGCCTGCTCGAATAGCCATGTCTTGAGTTTTTTCTGAAATGCTAAAAGCGAAGAAGCCGATCTAATCTCCATAGAAAGGGCGTTCCATAGCTGAGGGGCCACCACTGAGAAGGCCCTGTCTCTCGTCCCCGCCAGCTGTGCTTGTGATGATGGCGGGACCGAGAGCAGGGCCTTTCCAGACGATCTTAAGGTCTTCAATACTCTGCTGTGCATTTATCGGTAGGGTATTGGTTGGGCCCACTTGCCCAACAAAACCTGCCTTGTATTCTGTCGTCAAAGTCATTGATAAAAAGCATAGCCACATATGAGGATAGAAAGAGGGAACTGCGTCTTGTGGAACAACATTTCTTGCACTAGATAGGATCCTTTTGCAGCTGACGTTCTGACATATAATTTGGATTTACTGACACATAACTTGGATTTGTGACCTCAGTTGCTAATGTCTTCCTGTCCCCACAGCATCCTGTTTGCAAGCAGTGACAGAAGACAACCCTGACCTCCTTGCGTCCTTTGACGCTTCGGCACAACAGGTCCTGGAAGCGGTCATGGTATCTTCTGAAAAAACCATGGAGCACATTCTCTTACAGACGCTGGTGGCAGGCAGGTTTTTAATTTATCAATTTATTTATTTACCTTCTCACCCCGAAGGGGACTCAGAGCAGCTTACGAGATATATATACATACAATATATTACATTATTAGCATCGTACAATATCAGTGTTATATATTACTATATTTTACTATACCATTATATTGTAATATTATTAGTAATATTACATGTAATATAAAATATACAATTATAATAGTGTATTATTATTAGTAGTAGTATTATATTATATTACATTATAATATTATAAATATTATATGTATATAAATTATATTATATTATATTATATTATATTATATTATATTACTAGCCATCCCCAGCTATGCGTTGCTGTGGCCTAGTCTGTGTATATGTGTTTTGTGTGTATATATATATGTGTATATGTGTATATATATATTTGTGTATATGTGTGTTAGTGTATATATGTAGTTTTGTACATGCATTGTAATGTATTTTTGGTTTTTGTTTTTTTTTTTTGGCTTGTTAAGTCTCTTCTGCTGTGTTTTTATGAGTGATAATCACTCATTGGCCTGATAGGTGCATTGTGTCCAAATTTGGTGTCAATTTGTCCAGTAGTTTTTGAGTTATGTTAATCCCACAAACAAACATTACTCCCACAAACAAACATTACATGGCTAAATAGTGCAATGGAATACAGGAAGATGGTACAACCGAACATAAGAATTGGTATAAAGGATTATGATTACGGATTCTGATTCTGATTTGTTGCTGAGGCACTATGATTACGATAATGATTGTTTTTTGATCTTGCATGTATTGTATAATGTGTTTTAATTTCCTTTTTTGATATTGTTGTGATAACCTTTATTATGTAAACCACCTTGAGTCGCCATTTCGGCTGAGAAAGGCGGTATAGAAGTAAAGCAAATAAATAAATAAACATTACATTTTTATTTATATAGATTTAGAACTTTTGTATCCCGTTCTTCTCTACCTCCGCAGAGGGACTCAGAACGGCTAACAGCAAAATTCAATGCTATACAATGAATAGTATCATAAAACAACATACAATAACTAAGTTCTAAAATACATATTAAAACAATTCAGCACATTAAAACAACATACAACTCAGTCCAAAACGTTGTGGCCAAATAACTCTTAGTCTATATTGAATCATCCGTCAATCTGCAAATGCCTGACTCCACAGCCGGGATTTTAGCTGCTTCTTGAATGACAGGAGAGAGGTGGCAGACCTAATCTCACCAGGGGAAAAGTTCCATAGCATGGGGCCACCACAGAGAAGGCCCTGTCTCTCGTCCCCACCAAACACACCTGCAAAGGTTGTGGTACCGAGAGCAGGACCTCTTCAGAAGATCTTATATTCCTCGATGGTTTATAGGGGAAGATACGTTTGGATAGGTAAACTGAGTCTGAGCCGTATAGAGTTTTGTAGATTAAAACCACCACTGTGATCACTAGATTTTGAAAAATGTGGCTTGTTGTAGAAACTAGGATTGGGGAGAAAGCGTCAGCGGAGACTCCCTTCCCCCTGATAATAACTCTTTCAGGAGTTGATTTCCCTTCTGAGCAGAAGATTTATCTCACTTTCTGTTGTCTCACCCCTGTTCTTAACCAGGAGTCGTTTCTAAATCAAATGTTTGTAACTCAGGGACTGCCTGTAGCCTAATCTAGCTATTAAGTCTGTGCCCGCCCACCCAGCACAGCATGCTCCATCAATTACTTTATTATATGTCCCACAACATTTAGAGTGCGCCATTAGCTTGCTGTTCACTAAACAGCTTGCAAAGCGTGTCCCTATAGGATTCTACCCAGATTCCGCCTCTCTGCCGTTGTCTCGAGAGGAGATCGTTTTTGTGGAGGCTTGTGAAGTTGTTTTAATTATGACTTCACCCCCCTGGGACTTGGAGGCATGCTGGCAATGCAACCCAATCTGCGCTTTCAATGGGTTGATGTCACAGACAGGGCTGCCGCCTTGGCAAAAGAAGGCTCCTTGGGTGCATTGAGATGCGGAATTGTACAATGGGCAGCACACCATTTGTGGTGGTCGCTTTATATTTTTGTGATGCAAAAATCAGGGATATCAGTCAATGGCAATAACTGCATTACTTATCCCTGCTCCCGTGCCATTTTGACCTTGTTGTGCTGTGATCCAGTATAATAAACTTACTTTGTCCTAAAATGAGTCCTTTCCCATGCCAACAACCCATTTCGGAACTGCTTTCCTGAAGAAAAACCTTTAATCTGAGCTTGGAAGCATTACTTTCTTGCAATGATGAGAGCTCTTAGAATTTCTAGCCCCCATGACCACAAAGTCCCTTTAGATCAGTGGTTCCCAACCCGTGGGCCATTATTATTAGCTCCCATAGCCAAACACAAGAGTTGTAATGGGAAAGCAGCCCTTTGTAAGGCCCTGTTTAATCCCCCAAAGTTGTTGTTGTTGTTGTTGTTGTTGTTATTGTTATTATTATTATTATTAGCTCCCATAGCCAAACATAAGTTGTAATGGGAAAGCAACCCTTTGTTAGGCCCTGTTTAATCCCCAAAGTTGTTGTTGTTGTATTATTATTATGATCATTATTATTAGCTCCCATAGCCAAACACAAGAGTTGTAATGGGAAAGCAACCCTATGTAAGGCCCTGTTTAGTCCCCAAAGTTGTTTTTGTTCTTGTTGTTATTATTAGCTTCCATAGCCAAATACAAGAGTTGTAATGGGAAAGCAGCCTTTTGTAAGAACCTGTTTCGTCCCCCAAAGTTGTTGTTGTTGTTGTTATGATGATGATGATGATTATTATTATTATTATTAGCTCCCATAGCCAAACACAAGAGTTGTAAGGCGAAAGCAGCGCTTTGTAAGGCCCTGTTTAGTCCCCCAAAATTGTTGTTGTTGTTATGCTGCTGCTGATGATTATTATTATCATTATTATTAGATCCCATAGCCAAACACAAGAGTTGTAATGAGGAAGCAGCTTTTTGTAAGACCCTATTTATTCCCCCAAAGTTGTTGTTGTTGTTGTTATGCTGATGATGATGATGATGATTATTATTATTATTAGCTCCCATAGCCAAACACAAGAGTTGTAATGGGGAAGCAGCTCTTTGTAAGACCCTGTTTATTCCCCCAAAGTTGTTGTTGTTGTTATGCTGATGATTATTATTATGATTATTATTATTAGCTCCCATAACTAAACACAAGAGTTGTAATGGGAAAGCAGCCCTTTGTAAGACCCTGTTTATTCCCCCAAAATTGTTGTTGTTGTTATGCTGATGATTATTATTATGGTTATTATTATTAGCTCCCATAGCCAAACACAAAAGTTGTAATGGGAAAGCAGCTCTTTGTAAGACCCCGTTTAGTCTCCCAAAATTGTTGTTGTTGTGGTGGTGGTGGTGGTGGTGGTGATGATGATGATGATGATGATGATGATTATTATTATTATTATTAGCTCCCATAGCCAAACACAAGAGTTGTAATGGGAAAGCAATCCTTTGTAAGGTCCTGTTTAGTCCCCCAAAGTTGTTGCTGTTGTTGTTGTTATTAATACTATTATTATTAGCTCCCATAGCCAAACACAAGGAAGGAAGGAGAGAGATAAGGAAGGAGGAAGGAAAGAAAGGAAAGACATAAAGGTGGGAGGGAAGGAAGGAGATAAGAAAGGGAGGGAGGGAAGGAGGAAGGAAAGACAAAAGGGAGGGAAAGAAGGAAGGAAAGAAAGACGAAAGGGTAGAAGGGAAGGATAGAAGGAAGAAAGGGTGGAATGGCGAGAAGAAAGGAAGGACAAAAGGGCGGAAAAGAAGGAAGGAGGGAGAAATAGGGAGGCAAGGAAGGAAAGAAAAGGGAGGAAGGAAGGATAGGATGGAGAGGGGGGGGGGACTGAGAAGAGATCCTAAGGGGCCACATCTGGCCCCTGGGCCTGTTTTATCCATACCTGCTATAAAGTCATGCTGGAGGATGTTATAAAATGCAAAGATATTTTCTTGGATGTGGATAAGTGAAATTGCAGGTAAGGATCCTGCAGATATAGGGGGTATTGGTAGATGAAATAATTAACATCTTCCTTTAAAAAAAACTTATTAGTAAAGATACATGAGATTGTTCCATAAGGTTGCAGAAAATGAATGGAAACATAAAATATCTTGACCTAGCCGCTGGCTACCACCTTTGTTTTGCTGTCCTGTCCTACGGATGCTCTGTTGTCCCATCTTGGTGGCTGATGTCTCCTTTCTCCTCTTCCTTGCTGAAGGTGTCACTTGGAATATAAAGAACACCCTCCCTTCCGGTAGCCAAGCCGGTTCCATCAATGCCATCCTGAAAATCTTCTCCGAATGCCTAGCCATAGACGCTGGGGAGACGGTCCTCAAGATGAAGGAGGTTGAAACGGAGAGGTTGAAAAGCTCCGCCGAGTCAGAACCGGAGGGAAACGTGGCGGAGGTGGACAACGCAGTCCTTAAAGAAGACGAGGAGATGGAGGAAGGGCCAAAAGAAGCAGTCAAGCGGCAAAACGATGTTTCGGATCTGCTTCCAGTGAGTTCATGCTAGTACTTTGGGTGCTAGATACTATGGAGACCAACTGAGGGCATAAGGATTTTGATTGATTTTTTAGTGAGATTATGAAAACGAAGGAAAATGTCATTCAGAAAGGCAGCAGTCTTTTTTTGGAAGGTTCCTGTCCTGAGTTGTGCACACATCCATAGCTACGTTTGTTGAGTGAGTGGGCTTATTAACAAAAGACCCTCCCCATAAATGTACAGCAGAGTAACTTATTAGCAGCACCAGTAGCCCAAAGTGATAAAAAAAGTCAAAAGCCACACAGACCAATGTTATATCTTCCATAGGAGGTTTTCTTTATAGCAAAATAATATAGTTTCACAATTTACAAAAAGTTTTTAATACTTCCGTCTTTGCTTCCATGCTGGGCTTCTTTCTCATGCAGATAAACAGTTTTGCTCTCACAAAGCCTCTTCTCACAATGAAATTACACAGGGGCTTCACACACAGCAGCCTTCACACTGGAGCTTCCTCTCAAACTGAGGCATTCTCATACTGAGGTCTACTAACAGTGAGGCCTTTCTCCCACTGAGGCCTTCTCACACTGAGAGCTCTCTCAGACTGATGTCTCTCACATACTGAGGTAAGCTAACACTGAGGCCTCTTCATCCTAAGGCCTACTAACACACTGAGGCCTAGTAACAAGTGCCCTCCTCTCTCGCAGACTGAGATGAGTAAGCTACAGGCACACCTGCTTATATTGAACTGCAGCTTTTGCTGAGTCGTTGTATTCATTTCATCCTTTCAGTGCTTGACTCACATTTTTGTAATTAAAAATACCTACTTAATTTTAATGTTTTACAATGTTTATAAGTATGACTTATTTATAGAGAAAGAGACACCACAAATATCTTGCCTTTTACTTTATAGGCCATGTGTGGTGGCTTTAAGATGCCTTAATATGGCTATGACTTCAGTTGTTCTTTGGGTGGGTTGACCACTAGATATCCCTTTGACGTTATGATTGACAGGCTTCTAAGATCCCCAATCATCAACTGCCTTAAGATCCCCAGTTATCAACTCCTATTACTGTCAAGGCATCTTGAAGGTCTCTCTTCCATTGTATTGCCCTAAGTTGAAGTCAAGTCGATAGGAGTTGACTGGGAAAGACCTCTTGTCAGAGAGTCCATGGAAAAGCTGAGTAGATAGCGCTTCAATACTTATCTTGATGCAAAAGTGAAATGACAAATAGTAGATGGCTGTGATTTTTTGTTTTGTAGTGCAACACACAGGAGGTGAAGCAAGTAGCAGCTTTACTTCTGGCTCAGCAGACAGCCCTGGAAATCATTGTCAATATGTGCTGCAATGAGGGTATGTATATATGTTGGCTTGTTGATTATTTGGTACTAGCACAGTGGTTCTCCACCTTCCTTATACCATGACCCCTTATTATTATTATTATTATTATTATTATTATTAACTTTATTTATACTCCGCAAAATCTCCCAAAGGACTCGATGCGGCTTAAAAGGCCAAGGCCACCAACAAACAACAACGTACAATATACAATAAACTCATAAGCAAATAGTAAAACATCAAGCAAAACAATAAAAACAATGACACCATGACGCATTTAAAACCCAAAGGCCGAGCCAAATATAATGGACAAATTTAAAAAGTGCTGGACTTGACAGGTAATATGTAGAGGTTTTTTGGAGGTAGGTGCAATGTGCAGACAATCCTAAAACTCATAAAGTGCATTTGGGACATGATGCCAGGAGTTTCCTATTCTGGAAAGGCACACTGGAACAGCCAGGTCTTCAGGTTCTTCCTAAAGATTGCCAATGTTGGGGCTTGTCTGATGTCCTTGGGGAGAGAGTTCCAGAGTCGGGGGACTACCACAGAGAAGGCCCTGTCCCTCGTCCCCACCAAACGCGCCTGCGACGCAGGTGGGATCGTGAGCAGGGCCTCTCCAGACGATCGGAGGGAACATGTGGGTTCATATATGGAGTTAATACAGTTCCTTAATACAGTTCCTCATGTTATGGTGACCCCCCAACCCGGTATGTTTGGGATGTAGTGTCCAAATTTCGTGTCAATTTGTCCAGTGGTTTTTGAGTTAGGTTAATTCCACAAATGAACATTGCATTTTTATTTATATATTTTTTTACTCTGTTATTATTATTATTATTATTCCATTTATTATTTTACTCTATTTATTATTATTACATTTACATTATTTTACTCCATTATTATTATTTTTATTACATTTAATAGTTTACTCTATTTGTTGTTATTATTCCATTTATTATTTTACTTTATTTTTGTTATTATTACATTTATTTACTCTATTATTACTGTTATTATTACATTTCTATTGTTTTATTCTATTATTATTATATGTATTACTGTATATACTCAAGTAGAAGCCTAGTTTTTCAACCCCTTTTTTAGGCTGAAAAAGTCCCCCTCGTCTTATACTCGAGTCAACGTTATTTATTATTTTACTCTATTATTATTATTATTATTATTATTATTATTATTATTTCATTTATTATTTATTGTTATTTATTGTTTATTTATTATTATTTATTGTTATTACATTTATCATTTTACTCTATTATTATACATTTATATTTTACTGTATAATTGTTGTTATATCTACATTTATTATTTTGCTCTTTTTATTATTGTTATTATTACATTTGTTATGTTGCTCTCTTTATTATTATTGGAAGGATACGTAAGCAAATTTACATTGAAGAAGGTAAATAATCATGTAATCAGAGTTGGACAGTCTTATCTTAAATTACCATTTTTGTAAGTATTCAAAAACATATAACCTACTGATTCCTCAATTAATGTAATTTAATTGGTATCTGTTTTTATTTTGCAATTTACCAGTAGCTGCTGCATTTCCCACCCTCGGCTTATACTCGAGTCAATCAGTTTTCTCAGTTTTTTGTGGTAAAATTAGGTGCCTCGGCTTATATTCGGGTCGGCTTATACTTGAGTATATACTGTATTTTAGTCTAATAATTATTGTCTGCCGGGGGTGCTTTGAATGCAATTTTTCTGCTTCTTGGCAGGGGTTTGGACTGGATGGCCCATGTGGTCTCTTCCAACTCTATGATTCTATGATTCTATTATTATATATATTATTTTACTTTATTATTATTACATTTATTATTTTACTCTATGATTATTGTTATTACATTTCCATTCATTCACTCTATTATTATTATTATTGTTATTACATTTATTATTTTGCTCTCTTTATTATTATTGGGAGGATACGTAAGAAGGTTAGAATAATGGTTTAATCAGAGTTGGACAGTTGTATCTTAAATTACAGTTTTATGTAAATATTAAAAACATTTAACCTACTAAAGCCTCAATTAATGTAATTGTATTGGTATCTATTTTTATTTTTAAATTTGCTAGTAGTTGCTGCATTTTCCAACCTCGGCTTATACTCCAATCAATACGTTTTCCCAGTTTTTTGTAGTAAAATTAGGTGCCTCGGCTTATATTTGGATCGGCTTATACTCGAGTATATGCGGTATTTCCACAATTACACAGCTGATAAAGTTGAATCCGTGCTTTAATTGAACAATGTGAAAGAGGCTCGAGATTTTCTTTTGATGCCTGTGTTGCATGTTTGCAGATCCTTCCGACGATGAGTGGGAAGAGTTATCCAGCAGCGACGAGAGTGATAATTTCATGGAGAACAGCTACGAAGAAGGGGAGAAGTTGCTGTCCCCCTTGTGCCTTTCGGCTGAGGTTCACACAGCCCTCATGAACCACCTTGTTCCCAAAAAGGTAGAGACCATATGTCATCCTTGACTCCTTCAAGAATTTGCTACCTCTTCCAGGCAATTTTATGGCATATTTTCCCCATAAGTTATGATAGAACTGCATGGGAGAACACAGTACATTCCTAGTGGACACCTCACTAGGAATCTTTAGGTTTTCCAAAGCAAAAACTAGAATATGCTGGGACTGGGAATCATTGTTTAATCGAATGTGGTTGTGCCTGGCTGAAGGGATCTTTTATTTGCTAATAATAATAATAATAATAATAATAATAATAATAATAATACTTTATTTATACCCGGCTCCATCTCCCCCAGGGGGACTCGGTGCGGCTTACCACCAACGATGGAATTGAACCAAAGTTGGCACACAGAACTCCCATGGCCAACAGAAAATACTGGAAGGGTTTGGTAGGCATTGACCTTGAGTTTGAGAATTGTAGTTCGCCTACATCCAGAGAGCACTGTGCACTCAAACAATGATGGGTCTGGACCAAATCTGGCACGGATACTCAATATGCCCAAATGTGAACACTGATGGGGTTTGAGGAAAATAGACTTTGACATTTGGGAGTTGTACTTGCTGGGATTTATGGTTCACCTACAATCAAGGAGCGTTCTGAACCCAACAATGAATTGGGCCAAACTTCCCACACAGAACCCCCATGACCAACAGAAAATACTGTGTTTTCTGATGGTCTTTGGTGACCCCTCTGACACGCCTTTGCAACCCTCCCAGGGGTCCAGACACCCATGTTAAGAAACACTGACTTACACAGACAAGCTCCCACCTCCACAAACAGTTATAGCTCCCATCCTCAGGAGAAACCAATGGCCCTCCCTCCAATGACATTGCAGATTATAGCGAGCACCATGGACAAGTGCAAGAGCCCTGGCAGTGTCCTCCACAAACATCATATTGCCCACCAGCCAAGTGAAGGCTTTCATTCGGGACCATTTCATCCTAGATTTTATGTCTTTCCTCTACCACAGGCATCCCAATGTTTCTGACTCTCCATTGGTGTGGAATTTGCATGGCCCCAGCCACTGCCTCTCCCTTAACCCTTTCCTGCTCTTTTCTACGGCACACAGCAAACAGAATATATAGATTATCAAACAGAGGATTATATAGATTATCAAATGCAGCATTTTCACTCTAGTCCTCTTGCCAGTTTGCTGAAATGTAGCAGCTTTCCCCCTCTTTTCCTAGATACTCGAGAAAACGGCTTTCCCCAGCAGCGCTGCAGTTGAGATCTGTACCCAGAGCCCGGCTTGGAAGCCGCTGATTAAAAAGTAAGTGTTAATTCATTGTTTTGGTCTGATGAGATTTATTTATTGTGTCAGAAGCGAATTGAGGGTACAGTTGTAATTTATTTTAAAAAACACAAAGTTTAAAAACTTGGCATTATACTAAATGTCCTTTGACTTAGGCCACTTGGAGTGCCTCTGGTGTTGCCGCAAGAAGGTCCTCCATCGTGCATGTGGCAGGGCTCAAGTTGCATTGTAGTAGGTGGTCTATGGTTTGCTCTTCTCCGCGCTAGCATGTCGTGGGCTCCAATTTGTAGCCCCATTTCTTAAGGTTGCCTCTGCATCTTGCGGTGCCAGATCGCAGTCTGTCCAGCACCATAATAATATAATCTATATAAATAAAAATGTAATGTTCGTTTGTGGGATTAACAGAACTCAAAAACCACTGGACAAATTGACCCAAATTTGGACACAAGACACCTAACAACCCAATGTATGTCCTTCACTCAAAAAATTGATTTTGTCATTTGGGAGTTGTAGCTGCTGGGATTTATAGTTCACCTACAATCAAACAGCATTCTGAACCCCACCAATGATGGAATTGAACCAAACTTGGCATACAGTTCTCCCATGAGCAACAGAAAATACTGGAAGGGTTTGGTGGGCAGTGTCCTTTGGTTTTGGAGTTGTAGTTCACCTACATCCAGAGATCATTGAGGACCCAAACAATGATGGATCTGGACCAAACTCTACACGAATACTCATTATGCCCAAATGTGAACACTGGTGGAGTTTGGGGAAAATAGAACCTTGACATTTGGGAGTTGTAGTTGCTGAGATTTATAGTCCACCTACAATCACAGCATTCTGGACCCCACCAATGAGAGAATTGGGCCAAACCTCCCACACAGAACCCCCTGACCAACAGAGTGGGCCACAGCAATGCATGGCAGGGGATGGCTAGTAATAATAATGATAATAATAATAATAATACTTTTGTATATTATGTTATGTTATTTTCTTATTTTTTGTTGTGTTCTTGTGTTATATTGTGTTACTGTATTGATGGGCGTGGCTTCATGTAAGCTGCACTGAGTCCCTTGGGGAGATGGTAGCGAGGTATAAATAAATATTATTATTATTATTATTATTATTATTATTATTATTATTATTTTGGTGTGCTGCAATGCTCCAGTGGGATTCCTTCCCAGGTCATCCTCAGAGCTTGAGATGCTTGTCTGTTCTTAAGATGAAAAGCACACGTCTGTGTTTTAGATGGATTAGGAATCAGTTGATTTTTCCCTATAATAGACAGTAGGAGCATCTAAAGCTTCATAGAGCTTCTGTTCAACCATTTCAAAGCTCCCTTCTTGGGCAGTGATGGCACGATTATCAACATAGATTGAACTCTCTGTCCTTTCTTGCAGTTGCTGATTATTTGTGAAAATGTTAAATATTGATGCGTCTGATGAGATATATTGCTGGGAATAGCACTGTTGATGGAGCTCTCTTGTTAACTGTTCTTAGAAAAGAAATAATAATGTAGATTGAGCTTTTGTGCGATCCAACCAAGTCACTGAGGCTTTGCTATCCGAACAAGTGATGCCATTTGAGGACTGATATTTTCGTATTCTGTTGACCTCACTTTAACTCCCACGGCTCAATGCTGGGCAAAACTCGGATTTTTAGTTTGGTGAGGCACCAGCACTCTTTAGTATAATTATACAAATGGCTTATTGGCCTATGCATTTTGACTAACCCTGTATTATGATTATATTTATTTATTTATTTATTTATTTATTTATTTACAATATTTGTATTTCGCCTTTCTCACCCCGCAGGGGACTCAGGGCAGATTACAATGTACATATACATGGCAAACATTCGATACCATAGACACACAACATAGACACTCAGAGGATATTTAACATTCCAGCTCTTTCATGAGGGTATTCTGGCCACCAGGGGAGCTGCCGCTTCACCGTCCATTCGTGACACTGATGAAGTACTTCCTCATTCTTTGCATGCTTGCTGGAGATTTTTATGGCCTCGTAAATTAGCTTCCCCACATACCTACATTTCCTACTTGACAGATGCAACTGTCTTTTGCGTTGCAAAGGTCGACAGCAAGCTACACAAATTGGTCGGAAGCTCACTCCGACCCAGGCTGGCTTCGAACTCAAGACCAGTAGTAGTCTTAATGCAGCTGACTCACAGCCAGCTATGCCACAGTCCCGGTGGTACTGCTTTGTCTTTCCCCGAAGGAGACTCTTTGGCATAGAAAGGGCTAAAGACCTTGTAAAACTACATGTCCCAGACTCCATTGTACCACACCATGGCAGCTAATGTGGAGTCAAACTGCATTAGTTCTACACTGTAGATGAAGCCATCTTTATCTGGAGTCTCTTTTGGCCATGCCTTCTTTATGACATCACTGGATGTAATTCCAGTTTACACATGTCTTTATGACATCATCATTTGACGTCATCCTCCAAAGGATTGAAATGGCTCTCCTAAGTTGGCAAGCTTCTTACGCATTTGTCCCACCCATCAAAGGAATGCAGCTCCTGAAAACTCTTTGAAATTTGGTTTGGCCTTAGGCTGAAAAAGATGCCATTCCTTTGCTTTGAATTTGATGTGAGCACACTATAGCATTTGGGATACATTTTGCGGCACTTGTCCCCAAAGCTTAAAGTCCTGTCCTTTTTTGGTGCACAGAATCCCTGCAGCAGTGTCCCAATTCCCAAGGCTCTCACAATGTTTTACCCCATGGAAATGGACAGAAAATAAAGAGAGAAAGAAAAAAAATAATCCAGAAAATCATTGTTGTGGTTCAGACAGATGAAGATGAGGGGATTGGAGTTTCAGAACCTGGGAGAGTGGTGGATGGTTGTTTTGATGAAGGAAATGAGGGAATTTCAGAACAAGATTCTGTCTGCGAGACAGAGTTTGAAAGAGTCCCGCAAACAGGAAGAGGACCTTTCACCCCCAAGAAGCTTAGCAACCCCTGATAAAGACCTGGCAGATTAAGATAGCTTGTCCGAGAGAACAGGTGGGTTAGACAGGGTGGATCTGAGGGGAAAAAACACCAGGCGCAGGAAATCCTAAAGAATCTGTGAGAAAAAAGTGCAGAAAAAGTTTCACAAGCCAAAACCTCAAGGTCAAAGAAATTATTTGCAACCCTTAAATTAGAGAGGGTCTTTTTGAGATTTCAGATCAGGCAACACTGTTTAATAGTAAGGATATCAAGTCGTCTTTCCAATTCAAGTTCCTGAGAGTTTTGATTCATGTTTAAGAAGTTAAGGTGTGGTTTTTCTGGATTCATGTTCATGTTTTGATTCTTGTTTCCCTGGATTCATGCTAATGCAGGATTCATGCTCAAATTAGTCCAAGGTATGGTTCAACAAAGTTCGAAAACAAAGTCCAGACTTCTCTAATAAAATCCAAAGAAACAGGGAAACATTGATCCAAGGCATGAGTCAAACCATACAGCAAGAAGTCCTTAAACATGAATCTTCCAAGCAAAGCTTCCATGAGACAAGAGCAAGAACTTAGCAGGAATCTGAAATAATGCTCCATCTGACTATATTTCCCATGTGTGGAACTTTATATCCTCACATTAAGCCATTCCAAGCACTCAGAAATTGGTTTTGTTTTCCCTGAAAGCCTCTCATCCTTATCTGTCGAAGTCTGGCAGAACACCGAAGGCCTTGGTTGAGCTGTCTGTTTCAGTTAATTTCCACCTGCCTGTCTATATGCTCAGTAATTCCTGCAGGTGCTGAGTTGCTTTCAAGCCCCAAATCCTGGGAACTCTCAGGGAGCAATTCAGGGAGTAAACTCTCATCCCTATACCCTGTAGGAACATTCTCATGGGAAACTACACTTTGAACCGGCGTCTCTATGTCGTTCTCTGCATTAATATCATTGACCAAACCATTGCCATCTTGACCCTCATTGACATCATTCCCCACATCCAAAGCACCTTGATCTTGAAACACAATCACAGGCTGAACTCCAACACTTATTTTCCTGTACCCTTTGGATTATTTGGATTATTGCCTTTGAAGTGTTTTACTCCTCATAAGCTTGGTTGGGTTTTTACATACTACCTTTTCTGATTGCCTGATGGATTTTGCCTTACTTATTCCTTGTGGGGATTTTCCTCTTTTTATATCTCCTCTCTTCAATAAACTATTTGATTACTGCTTTTGGATTCCTGTCTGATACTAAGGGCAAGGTGAACTCTATCTGGGGTGCAACAATCATATGATACCAGTTTCTGTCATCTTATGTCATGAGTGAAAAATGCTCTATGCGCCTCTGTAGTTGCCCAACTATTGTTTAAATGATTATGTTTAAGCATGCATAATGCAGCCACACTTTACTATGCAACAGACATGAGCAAACCTTTTTGCCCTGGGGCCGCATTGCATGCCTAGCCAGGAGGGCCAGGCCAGAAGAGAGGGCAGGGCAGGCCCAGGAGGAGGTGAGGTGGACCTTGGAGGGAGGGGGTGGGATCAAGGGTGACTCATCCTCAGATTGTCCTCCCAACATAAGGACAGGGCCACTTGCCCTGTCCTTGTGCTGGGAGGAGGGCAACAGGCAGTGGTGGAGAGCGCTTCAAAATCCCCTTAGCAGACGATGGCCGAGGGATCCCCAAAGCACACTTGGCCACCACCTGTCTCCTCCCCAAGATTGTGCTTCTCTCAGCATCATGACAGGACCTTGCCTCATTTTGATGTTGGGAGGAGTATGAGACAGACAGCAGCCAAAGGGACTTTGAAGCCTTCACCCATCTCTTTTTCCAGCCCTGGGAGGCAGCAGCCAACGACGTTCCCAGGCTGGAAGGAGTGGAAGGGGACAAGTCTTTGCCAGTGATCTCTCTGGCAGCGGCCTGTCTTCCCCTTGGCACTCTCTCTGCCTGGAGAGACGGCGGCAGCCAGCTTTCCTAGGTGGAGAAGAGGAGGAGAAGGGGACACACCATTGCCCAAGATCTGTCCAGCAATGGCCTTTCTGCCCCTCTGCACTCTTCTCCATCAAGCGAGATGGCGACCCACCATGTTTCCAGTAGGGGAGGAGGAGCAGATATGTGGTTACAAGAAATGACACAAGAATCAACTTGGGTCCATAATAAGAAGAAATGACAATTTCCAAACCTTGTATAGACAGCAAAGATTATACTAAATGTATAACACCACTCCATGCACTCATTCTGGCCACATGCTGGCTCTTTGGCTTAGAAATGGAGATGAGCACCTTCCCCAGAGTAGGACATGACTAGACTTAATGTCAGGGGATACCTTTACCATGCAACTCTTATATGTATAGGGTTGGTTTAACCTCCAGTTTGCTAGTAAAACTGAATTACTGTGTCGGGAAAGGATATGTGTCACCATCATGAAAAGTTGGGAAACGGTGTTGTAGTTCAGCCTGTGATTGTGTATGATGTCATTGGGGATGATGGTTTTCCTGGGCCTGAGTTGTCAAGTCCTGGCTTTGTTGAAAGGCGTGGTTTTAGCCTTGCTGAGAGGCCCAAGGTTTCTCATGAATGGAGTGCTTCTCCTGTAGATTCCCAAGACCAAATTCCTGAGAGGGGCCTACGACAGCCTTTATCTGAGAAACTGTCTTATGAAGATGATTTATCAGGTGCAGAAGTTAATGAGATTGAAGATAGAAGACAAGACTTTTGTAAACTAAGGGAAAGTTCTCAGGCCCGTCTGAGGAAAAAAGAGATAAGAAATACTTATCTGGTTGTAAAGGCAAACTAAATGTTTTCCTTTCATTTCATGAGACAGGAAAGACTTTATATGAGATGGAGAAAGTATTTCAGCTCAGTCTCATCAATGTTGAATTTTCATGACCATCTTGTTTCCAAGTGGATTTCTATCTTCATGTTTCCAGTTTTGCCAGTTTTCTGTACTGAGTATTGGATCTCCATGCTTGTTCTTTTGGATTTTGCATCCTTGGATCTTGTGTTTTTACCTTTATACCTTGAAGTTCATGGACTATCTGTTACCTTTGGAATATACTGTTTTGGACAATACCGTTTCCTCATGTTTATTGCTTTGCTTACATGTATCCTTCAATAAACTGCTTGCTGATTTTACTATACTGGTATGGTATTTAAGGATAGAGGTATTCCTGCTCTGGGATACAACAAGCTCTGAACTAGACATCGCATGCAAGACAAAAAGAAAGGAATGCAGAGCAAAGATGGGAGAAAAGCAATGGATGAAACCAGTTGATTTTCCCCTTTGGTGGAATGCGTTCTTTAGGCAGATGGTGCAAAATTGATTTTTTTAAGAAAAATCCCACCATTGTCTTAAAAGTAGACCTTTGTGTGGGCGAATTTACTTGGGGTTGGTTTTTTAAAACAGAACAGCTCCCTGCATGTACTGACTTTTCAAGCCAAGATTTTATTTTTCAAGGCAGGTGTCACATTAAATTGCATTTTGCAATTATTATTATTTTTTGGCTCGAAAACATGTCGGAAAGAAACTCCATTTGGAGATCTCATTGTTTTCAGAGCGATTGTGTTATGAATATGGAATAGACTGAACAGATGAGAGAAAGCTGAATCTTTGCTCAGACAAACAGTAAATACTGTCTCTCCACAAAACATCCCTATCCATATAATTGCAGGATGGTATATTAGATTTTTATTTATATATATATATATATATATATATATATATATATATATATATATATACACACACACACATACATATACACACATACACACACACTCTGTTTGTTTACTGATTTTATTTTATTTACTGATTATATATATAATCTTTTGGTGCTTACTCAAGATGCAGGCATCAAAACCCATCGTAAATCCAATGAGATTCCCAAACAGCAGCAATGAAATAAAAATTGGCAGATGCTGTTGATAAAACTTAAGATAAAATTTGTAAAGCAAATGCCTTGACAAGAAGATTCTTGCTATCAGTAAAAAATGTTTCCAGAGGGGATGCCAACTTTTCCATGGTGAAGAATTCCATTGTGTAGGTGTGGCTGCCTTGATATTGGTTGCGTATGTTTTGATGCATGTAGATACATAGACACCTGACATGCTGCAAGCAACGTCTCGTCCCCAAACTCCAGTCCCTGTTCACGGAGTGTTTTGTTTTCCTTCTCACAAAATACTTGCTCCAAACAGAGACTGAGTGGAACAAATTTATTTCTTTGTCCCCCTTCAAGGCAATAACTTGGGAAAACCATATTTATATTGCCGAAGGCTTTCACAGTCGACATCACTGTGTTGCTGTGAGTTTTTCGAGCTGTATGGCCAGGTTCCAGCAGCATTCCTCCCTAATGTTTCACCTGCATCTGGCATCTTCAGAGGTTCTGTTGGCAGTGAAGCAAGTGGAGTTTATGTATATCTGTGGAATGTCCAGGGTGGGAGAAAGAAGCCTTGTCTGTTTAAAGCAAGTGTGAATGTTGCAGTTAAGCAAACTAAGTTAGCATTCGAATAGCTATAAAATTTGCAAATGTTTCACTCCCAAGTCCAAGGTAAAATAGCAAACCAGTTTATTGAAGAATTAGCCATCCCCTGCCACACGTTGCTGCGGCCCTGTCTGTGTATATGTGTTTTGTAAGTGTGTGTTTGTGTGTTGTTGTTGTTCATTCGTTCAGTCGTCTCCGACTCTTCGTGACATCATGGACCAGCCCACGCCAGAGCTCCCTGTCGGCAGTCACCACCCCCAGCTCCTTCAAGGTCAGTCCAGTCACTTCAAGGATGCCATCCATCCGTCTTGCCCTTGGTCGGCCCCTCTTCCTTTTACCTTCCACTTTCCCCAGCATAATTGTCTTCTCTAGACTTTGCTGTCTCCTCATGATGTGGCCAAAGTACTTCAACTTTGTCTCTGGTATCCTTCCCTCCAATGAGCCCTGAGTTGCAAAGGGCAGGGTACAAATATCTGAAATAAATACAATAAATAAATAGGCAGTTGTTGTTGTTTATTCGTTCAGTCGCTTCCAACTCTTCGTGACCTCATGGACCAGCCCACGCCCGAGCTCTCTGTCGGCCGTCACCACCCCCAGCTCCTTCAAGGTCAAGCCAGGCACCTCAAGGATGCCATCCATCCATCTTGCCCTTGGTCAGCCTCTCTTCCTTTTTCCTTTCTTTCCCCCCAGCATAATTGTCTTCTCTACGCTTTCCTGTCTTCTCATGATGTGGCCAAAATACTTCATCTTGGCCTCTAATCTCCTTCCGTCCAATGAGCAGTCGGGCTTTATTTCCTGTAGTGTGGACTGGTTGGATCTTCTCGCAGTCCAAGGCACTCTCAGAACTTTCCTCCAACACCACAGTTCAAAAGCATTTGGCCACATCATGAGGAGACAGGAAAGCCTAGAGAAGACAATTATGCTGGGGAAAGTGGAAGGCAAAAGGAAGAGGGGCCGACCAAGGGCAACATGGATGGATGGCATCCTTGAAGTGACTGGACTGACCTTGAAGAAGCTGGGGTGGTGACGGCAGACAGGGAGCTCTGGCGTGGGCTGGTCCATGAGGTCACGAAGAATCGGAGACGACTGAATGAACAACAACAAAAACAATATAGTAATATATAATAGTGATGTTGTACTATGCTTATAATATAATATATTGTGTGTGTGTGTGTGTGTGTATCTTGTAAGGTGCTCTGAGTCATCTTCGGGATGAGAAGGGCGGCATATAAATGTTGTAAATAAATCATAAATAAATGAATTATTCTACAACTTGGAAAAGTTACTCTTTTGGTTTACATCTCTCAGAATTCCACCGCCAGCATTAAGTTGTAGCTCCAACATGACCTTTTCTCCAAGTTCTGCCCTCAACCAACATGTCTCTCAACAGATTATGCGTGTGGGAATAGAACAGAAGAAGAAGGTTCATCCCCATGTATGTCTTGTCTCTTTCAATTTCCTCCCCAGATTGAATATGGTTCAGTACAGAGCTCTGACTTGCCTGCATAGCATCCTGTTAGTGTCCGATGTGGATTGTCTTGGAGGCGCATCCGTGCTTCAGTCTCTCTCGCACCACCTCTCCCAGTTAATATTTTCTCAACCAGGTATGTTTGGGGCTTCTGTGCCATGCTGATATTCTGCTTCTTTCCCTTTCCTGCTTCCCTTTTACTCCTCATCATCCCTTTTGCCTTTAATGGGTGTGTTTCCAGATCCAACCCCATTCTGTCCTACAGAAATGTGCAAAGTGTTGGGATTCAACCCCACACTGCCCAAGTCCTCAATGAGGAAAAGTTAGTTACCATTAGAATAGTCTGAGGGTTTCCCTTTCCCCGTGTCTCCTGTATGACAGTTGGGAATGTACCCTTTTCATCTCTCCTCTCTGTTTCTGTTCTCATTCTGATTGGTTGTTTAAGATGGATGCTTTTCTACTGCAAGCTTTTTGAATCTGATTTCTGCCTTCTTAGTATGGAAAGTACAAGGGTTGAATGAAAAATAATGCCTCCACCTTCGTAACTCAACAGATGGCAGTACTGGTATGTGGCAGGTACTGGCTTGTTCAGTAGACTCTCCTAGAGTTCCATTTTGGTGGGAAGCCTTAGCATTGAACGGTTGTGTTGTTAAAGTGCGAAGTATGGAACCCTGCACAGACAGTCAGTCAGTGTGACTTAAGCAACGTGCAGTCATTGAATTCTTGACAGCAGAAGGTGTCACCCCAAAGGAGATTCATCAGAGAATGCAAGCTGTGTATGGTGATTGTGTTGATGTGAATACTGTGCATCGTTGGGTGAGTAAGTTTAAAGATGTTGAGGTGGGAACATGAGGCTTGCGTGACAAACAAAAAGTTGGACATCCTGTGACAGCAACCACGAGTTTCACAAACAAAAGGTTGACAGATTGATTCAGGATGATCGTTGTATCACTCAGAGAGAAATTTCAAGCATAATCGGCATTTCACAAGAATGTGTGGATCACATTATTGCTTTGCTTGGCTATCGGAAGATCTGTGCACAATGAGTACCCAGGATGCTGACGCCTGAAATGAAAGTGCACAGGCTTGAAACTTCAGAGACTGGATCTCCCCACCGTACAACATCCTCCATACAGTCCAGATTTAGCACCGTCTGATTTCCATCTGTTCCCAATAATGTAAGAAGATCCGCGGAAACATCATGATGCTTCTGATGAAGACGTTGAGAGAACTGTGAGACACTGTTGCGGAACAGAGTGTCGACTTCTTCCGTGACGACTTCAGAAAACTTGTTCATAGTTGGCAGAAATGCATCCAATTGTCTGGTGATTATGTGGAAAAGTGAATAGTGGTAGTTAAAGAACACATCCTAGGGATTATTTCTACGTTTGATTTATTAAAATATTTCCATCCAAACCGAAGTAACAAAGGTGGCGGCATTACTTTTCATTCAACCCTCGTATGTGCTGTGTACTTTGAGATTTCTCTCTGCTTGTGTGTCAGGAGAGATGTAGTGATTGGTGTTTTTTGCCCCTCTCTTTGAAACCTTAGAGGAGATGAGTATTAGAGAAGCTCAGCCCCAGTTCTTGATTAGTAAGAAATCCAGTTATTATGTATTAGTGTATTTTTGTTATTTTTTTAAGATTGGACTTCATGTTTGCCTCCTAAGCTCTAAATCCTTTACAGGGCACTTCATGCTTTGCTTGGTAGTGAGCTGATGCTCAACCTTTTGTATCCTGTTTTGTTTTGGATGCTCTGTTAATTTTAGGATAGTTTTTCTCTAACACAAAGAAAGGGCTACTGAATGACAGGTAGCCAACCTCTCATCAGAGATGTCCAAGGAAAGAGAGTCCCGTTGTCATTCATTTCCACAACATTGAAATGTAAATATTTTGGCATGTTGAGTCTTGAGCTAACCGTATTGTACTTTTGGGCAGAATTTTCAAAAGAAGTGGAGTTTCTGGAAGCTGTCACGAGTGCTTTGCGGGCGCTCCTGCAAATGCTGGCATCGAATAATATCTCTCAGGTGAGACTTCTTATTTTAATGGCACCCTTTTTGTGATTTTTGCATTGAACAGAAAGGCAGGATTGTTCCCTCAAGGTAACAGCAACTGCTGCATATACACAGAGAACTGTCTTAGGTGCTGGAGGAGAATGGGAAGTGGTTCATGGGCAGCCCTGAAGTGCTCTCTTCCTTCTATTGTACATCTGATGCCTGATTTCACTGTCTGTAGGGATGCCAAGGTGCTTGTTTATAAAGCTATTGTCTTCCCAACCCTGCTATATGCCTGCGAAACGTGGACTGTCTACAGATGTCACTTGCAACTCCTGGAACAATTCTATCTGCGCTGCCTCCGGAAAATCCTGCAAATCTCTTGGGAAGGCAAGCGGACAAATATCAGCGTGCTGGAAGAAGCAAAGATCACCACCATTAAAGTGATGCTCCCCTACCATCAACTCTGCTGGACCGGCCACGTTGTCCGTATGTCCGACCACCGTCTCCCAAAGCAGTTGCTCTACTGCGAACTCAAGAACGGAAAACGGAATGTTGGCGGGCAGGAAAAGAGATTGAAAGATGGCCTCAAAGCCAACCTTAAAAACTCTGGCATAGACACTGAGAACTGGGAAGCCCTGGCCCTTGAGTGCTCCAGCTGTAGGTCAGCTGTGACCAGCAGTGCTGCAGAATTTGAAGAGGCACAAATGGAGGGCGAAAGAGAGAAATGTGCCAAGAGGAAGGCGCGTCAAGCCAACCCCGACCGGGACTGTCTTCCACCTGGAAACTAATGCCCTCACTGCGGGAGAAGATGCAGGTCAAGAATAGGGCTCCACAGTCATCTACGTTCCCACTGCCAGCACACTGATCCTGCAGGATTATCCTACTCAGACAATGAGGGATCGCCTAAGTAAGTTGCCTGAAGGAAGCAAATGCAGATGGCCCATCATGTTGGCAGGTTCAACTTTTGCAGAGTCGACATTTTCTCTAGACGTCTTTAGATCCTCCAGTATGATTCTGTGGCCAGCTTCTCCTGAAAGGGGACCTTAGTGTCACGCTAAAGAACTTAAGAGATTGTAGAGAGTTTTTTTTCCTCAGGAAAATAAATCATTTTTATTTGTGTTTTTTCTACTTTTGTGACGTTTTGTACCTAGCCTAACCCTGGTGAAGGTGGAGGATGAACTGTATTCCAAAATTAATGGTGTATAAAAGCTTTCTTCAAGGTTTAAATAGCCTATTTACTCAAATCTAAAAATCTAATGCTATTTTCCCATTATTGTTGTTCTCTTTCACCCCCCCCCTTTTTTTTTTGTATTTTTTCTTTCAAAACAGAGCATGACTCCCGAGCAGCTGATGACTTTATGTGAAGCTGGCATTCACAGTAGCAACATCAGTGTCCGTGTGAACGTCGTGAGCATTTTGGGAATAGCTGGCAGTGTCCTGGCAAAAGTGGAAAGCACTGCAGAAACACTAAAGGTGAGATTGCTCTCTGATTTTGTTAAAGCAGAGGCATTCTGTTCCTTCTTGCAAGATAGTTGCCTTGATCTGCGGTGTGTTTACCATTCCAGATGATCGGGAAATTCCTCCTTGACGTTGTGACCAAGGATCCGTCCCTCGTGGTTGTCGGAGAAGCTCTGGATGCCCTTTTCGACGTTTTTGCCGACGGCAAAGAAGCGGAAAGGGCAGCGGAACAAATAAGGCTGCTTCATATCCTTAAGGAATTCCAACCCGTTTTCAAATCGCGAGTAAGTCTCGTGTATCGCAATGAGAGTGAGGAATTGAAGTGTGATTATGTAACAATGCGTCGACCATAAAACTTAACTTTGCCGCTGTACTCCTAATCGCCTGAGTGTTAGCTTTCATGATGCAGTAATATGTTTAAAGCTGAGATGGGCATTGTGAACGCCTTGGATCTCACTGCGGTGGTCTCCAATTCCAACTGCCGTATATACTTGAGTATAAGCTGACCCGAAAATAAGCTGAGGCACCTAATTTTGCCAGAAAAACTAGCAAAACATATTGACTCAAGTATAAGCTGACGGTGGGAAATGCAGCAGATACAGATAAATTTCAAAAATAAAAATAGATGTCAATAAAATTACATTAATAGAGGCATCAGTAGGTTAAACATTCCTGTGCTATGTTAATAATATAATATATTGTATATACATATAATATTTACAATATAATAATATAATGCGATATAATACTAATAATAATACTATGATATTATAATTATATATTTATATTACATGTAATATTATGAATACTATTACAATATAATTGTATAATACAATATAGTAATAATTAATACGGATATTGTACTATGCTAATAATATAATGCATTGTATGTATGTATATATCTTGTAAGCTGTTCTGAGTCCCCTTCGGGGTGAGAAGGGCAGCATATAAATGTCATAAATAAATAAATAAATAATGTTTTTAAAATATCTACCATATTTCAAAGAAAAACTGTAAACTAGATCTGTAAGTGGAAAAGGAGGGTCAACAAAAACAATATGGTATCAACAATAAAATAATAATAATAATAATAATAATAATAATAATAATAATAATTTGTTTGTTTCCCATCCTGTCTCCCCATGGGGACTCAGGGCAGTTTCCAACATAGGAACAGGCAAACATTCAGTGCCTATATAAACAAAATAATAATAAAAGACAATACTAAACATTGTACAATAAGTTAAAATAAACAGTTCAATTAAATAATTATCCTTAAAAGCAATTTAAAAAAAGAGTCAAGGTAAAGTGTCACATCAGTTCCCTTTCGCATTGGCCTTTTTAGTTGCAGCATCACCCTGTTGGCTCGTGTTCTGCTCGTGGTCGACTAAGGCTCCTTCATAGAATCCTAGAGCTGGAATGGACCTCTAAAGACCATCTAGCCCAACCCCTTTCATTCTGCCTTCATTCAGGGAAAGCACAATCAAAGCATCCCAATAGATGGCCATCCAGCCTTAATAATATTATTAATAATAATAAAGTTGGAAGGACCTCTAAAGACCATCTAGTCCAAGGACCTTCTGTCTTCATGCACAATCAAAGCACCCCCAACAGATGGCCATCTAGCCTCACCACCACCACCACCAACAACAATAGAGTTGGAAGAGACGGCGTGGGCCATCTAGTCCAACCTCCTCCTACCTTCATGCAGCAATAGCACAAATCATAGAATCAAAGAGTTGGAAGAGACCTCATGGGCCATCCAGTCTAAACCCCTGCCAAGAAGCAGGAATATTGCATTCAAATCACCCCTGACAGATGGCCATCCAGCCTCTGTTTAAAAGCTTCCGAAGAAGGAGCCTCCACCACACAGAGAGTTCCACTGCTGAACGGCTCTCACAGTCAGGAAGTTCTTCCTCATGTTCAGATGGAACCCTGACAGATGGCCATCCAACCTCAATAATAATAATAATAATAATAATAATAATAATAATAATAATAATAAAGTAAAGGCTTCCCCTTGACATTCAGTCTAGTTGTGTCCAACTCCGGGGAGTGTTGCTCATCTCCCTTTCTAAACTGAAGAGCCGACATTGTCCATAGACTCCTCCAAGGTCATGTGGCCAGCATGACTGCATGCAGCTCTGTTACCTTCCCGCCGAAGCGGTACCTATTGATCTACTCACATTTGCATATTTTTGAACTGCTAGGTTGGCAGAAGCTGGGGATAAAAGCGGGGGCTCACCCCACCCCCTGGATTCGAACCACCGACCTTTCGGTCAGCAAGTTCAGCTCAGCAGTTTAACCTGATAACAACAACAATAATAATAATAATAATAATAATAATAATAATAATAAAAGTTGGCTTATATTCAAGTATATACAGTAGTCCCTAAATGCCTCCCAAACCCACATTTTAAAAAACATAAACAATTTGAACTTTCTGGGAGTTTTCACATAGAATGTCCCACAACCAGTATACGAAAACTGCAAAATACACCATAAAAATACCCTAGAACTCTGTACTACCTCCAAAATAACCCACTTAGTTAACTGCCTAGTTTGAATTTTGCACTCTTCACAGTTTCCAAGAGAGTGAAGGGAATTAATTCTTCCTCCGAACTGTATCATTGCTTTGTCCTGATGATGTCCTTTTTGTCAGATGACTTTAGCTTTTTTACTCTCTGAATAATATTAATAAAACGTTACCCTTTCCCCCCCTTTGCAGATCCGGAAAGAAGGAAAAGGACAATACAGCACAGATCAGTTATGCGTCCTTGACAATGTGAAGCTGAATTTAAGACGATTCATTGCTTATCAGGAAACGGTGGAGAAGAAAAAATAACTTTTGGAGTAGTCTAAAGAATGTAAAGCTATATTTTTTTTGGTATTGTTTCTGATATATTTTTAATCGGGAATTATATAGCACGTTTCAGTGGCTGGTGGTGGAGTGGTCTGTTTGCTTTGGGTGATGGATTCGTGACAGATAAAAAGTGGGATTGGAAATAAAAAAAGATTGATTTGGTGTCAATAAATGGGAGAAGGGTGTCTTCGCTCCAGAACTGAAACCTTTTTCGAATTCATGCATCATACATCAAGAACCAGTGTCAGTTCTAGTGGTCGACCTGCCTAATATGGAATGAATATTTTATTTTTGTGGATGACAGTGTCATTTCTCTCTGTTGATTCCCTGTCAAAGATGTAGTCTTCCAGACCTTCTGTACATGATTTGGAAAATGAGAGCATCTTATGGGCTGTTGCCTTATTTCATGACAACTTCTCAGTTGGTTTCTAATTGTCCTAATCCTAATTATTAGCCTTGGTTCATGCAAGCTGGAGTTTGGGGATGCATTTACACTGGAGAATGAATGCAGTTTGACACTACTTTAATTGTCATTGCTATAGAATGATGGGAGTTGTAGTTTGGTGAAGCACTGGCACTCTTTGGCAGAAAAGACCTTGTAAAACTACATCTCTCAGGATGCCATCACACTGAATTATAGCAGTTCAAGTGGTGCCAGATGCTGAGCGAATGTGCTTATTAACAAAAGACCCTCCTACACCAGTAGTACAAAGTGATAAAAAGAACAAAAACACACAAACCAATGTTATCTCTTCCTTAGGAGGTATTTCTTTATAGCAAAATAATGTGGTTGCACTATTTACAAAACCAAGGTTTCCATAACACAAATAAAGTTCTTTATACTTCCTTCTTTGCTTCCACGCTTGCCTCCTTTCTTATGCAGATAAACAGCTTTGCTCTCACAGAGCCTCTTCTCACACCAGAGTTACACAGAAACTTCACACAGTAGCTGTTTACACACAGCAACCTACACACATGATGGCCTTCAACCTAGGTCTTCTTTCACTGAATCTTCTCACATCGAAGCCTACTAATACTGAGGCCTGCCTCACACTGAAGCCTTTCTCCCACTGAGACCTTCTCACATTGAGGGTTCTCTCAAATAATGTGGTTTTACTATTTACAAGACCAAGGTTTCCATAACACAAATAAAGTTTTTTAGACTTCCTTCTTTGCTTCCACACTGGCCTTCTTACTTATGCAGATAAACATTCGCTCTCACAGAGCCTTTTCTCACACCAAGGTTACACAGGAGCTTCACACAGTAGCTGTTTACACACAACAACCTACACACATGGTGGCCTTCAACCTAGGTCTTCTTTCACCGAATCTTCTCACATCGAAGCCTATTAACACTGAGGCCTACCTCACACTGAAGCCTTCCACTGAGGCCTTCTCACACTGAGGGCTCTCTCAAACTGAGACTTCGTTCTCACTGAGCTTCCACTCACACTGAACTTACATAGGAGCTTCACACAATAGCCTTTTACACACAGCAGCCTTCACACTGGAGCTTTACACATGAGGCCTTCAACCTGGGGCTTCTCTCACCAAAGCCTTCTCACACTAGGCCTCACACACACCAGGCCTTCTCACACTGAGGGCTGTCTCAGACTGAAACTTCTCATATACTGAGGTGAACTAACACTGAGGCCTATTCATACTGAAGCCTATTAACACACTGAGACCTTCTCACAGTGAGGGCTCTCTCAGACTGACACTTCTCATATACTGAGGTGAACTAACACTGAGGCCTATTCATACTGAAGCCTATTAACACACTGAGGCCTTCTCACACTGAGGGCTCTCTCAGACTGACACTTCTCATTGACTGAGGTGAATTAACCCTTTCAGTGCTTGACTCACATTTTTGTAATTTAAAATACCTAATTAATTTTTTAAATATTTCTGACACCAGACTGCATTAATTCTTCAATGTAGATGTAAACAAATGGCAGCGAACTAACTCAACCTTCCCATTGATGCCAATCATGGCTGTAAATGAAAGCAACCTAAGGTTACCGACACTGTCATTGTGGTTAGCTCTAGAAATGATTTTCATCCTGAATATTGAATCATAGACATTAAATGGGAAATCATTGTAATGATTTGTAACGGGGAAGAAAGGGAAAGCGGATTTGGGGTGGGATTTATTATCATTGAAGGGCGAGCCGGAATTGTGCCCTTTTGGTGCCGAAGTGTCATTTTGAAAAAGACAGCAAAATAAAATAATATTTCTAGTACAGTGTCTCTCAACCTTCCTGATGCTGCGACCCCTTAATACAATTCCTCATGTTGTGGTGACCCCCAACCATAAAATTATTTCCATTGCTAGTTCACATTTGTAATTTTGCTACTGTCATGAATGGTCATGTAAATATCTGATGTGTGCGATGTATTTCCATTCATTTCCATTCACTGAATCAAATTGAGCATAAATATCCGATACACCCACATTTGGGGTTGGGGGGGTGGGCTTAATTTTGTCATTTGGGAGATGTAGTTGCTGAGGTTTATAGTTCAACTTAAAATCAAAGAGCATTCAGAACTCCGCCAATGATGGAATTGAATCAAACTTGGCACATGGAACTATCATGACCAACAGAAAATACTGGAAAGGTTTGGTGGGCATTGACCTTGAGTTTTGGAGTTGTAGTTCACCTACCTCCAGGGAGCACTATGAATCTGGACCAAATTTGGCATGAATACTCAATATGCCCACATGTGAACGCTGGTGGAGTTTGGGGGAAATAGACCTTAACATTTGGGAGTTGTAGTTGCTGGGATTTATAGTTCACCTACAATCAAAGAGCATTCTGAACTCCACCAATGATGGAATTGAATCAAACTTGGCACACAGGACTCCCATCACTAACAGAAAACACTAGAAGGGTTTGGTGGGCATTGATCATGAGTTTGGGAGTTGTAGTTCCCTACATCCAGAGAGCACTGTGGACTCAAATAATGATGGATCTGGAACAAACTTAGCCCGAATATTCCATATGCCCAAATACGAACACAGATGGAGTTTGGGGGAAATCAACCTTGGCATTTAGGAGTTGTAGTTGCTGGGATTTATAGTCCACCTACAATCAAACAGCATTCTAAACCCCACGAACAACAGAATTGGGGCAAACTTCCCACACAGAACCCCCATGACCAACAGAAAATATTTAAGGCCATCCAGTCCAACTCGCTTCACCAGGGCAAGAAAACGTAATCAAAACCCTCCTGACAAAGAGCCATCCAGCCATAGATATAGATAGATATATATATGATTCACACAGAGAGATATAGTATCCTAGATTTAAAAGGGACCCCTAAAGAAGGACAATTATATGTTGCATGTTCCAGAGTATGCAAACCAGACAATCTCCACATCAACACTGACAAAGAAACAAGAAGAAATACTGTTTACCCACAAGCAGAAAGAAATTATTTATATTAGAAACCAGCACTTTCTCATTACTTTATTTTCCAGATTACCAGACTGGGCCACAGCAGCAACGCCTGGCAGGGGATGGCTAGTCTATCTATCTATCCATCTATCTATCTATCTGTCTGTCTGTCTGTCTGCTCTTTTCGTTGGACATATTGCCGCCAAATTTGGTCACAAGTCACTTACTAACCCAAGGAGTGACCATCACTCAACAAAAATTGATTTTGTCATTTGGGAATTGTAGTTGCTGGGATTTATAGTTCACCTACAATCAAAGAGCATTCTGAACCCCACCAATGATAGAATTGGGCCAAAATTCCCACACAGAACCTCCATGACGAACAGAAAATAGTCTTGATGATCTTGGGCGACCCCTCTGACACCCCCTTGTGACCCCCCCCCCCCCCAGGGGTCCCGATCCTCAGGTTGAGAAACACTGTTCTAGTAGCAGGTTCTGCAGAATATCTCTAATTGCAAAAGCAACACTTTCCTTTTTGCTGGGCTGCATGTATTGGCCTGAAGTGTTGGCATTGTCATATTGGACAAAGAAACACAAGACTCTTTTGCCTCCTGGTATATTTCTGATAGTCTTTAACAAACTGCAAAAAGTGGGAAACACCAATCCTTGGGAGCCAGCACTGATCCTGGAGGTATCACGGATGGACAAATATTTCCCGTTCCATAGATGACTTTGCAAGCAATGCCTTGCCTGGGTTTTATTTCCAGTCTTGGCTGCGCAAATGACAGATTGCCATTGGCCTCTATAGCTGAGTCATAACAACAGGTGCTCTGTGAAACTGCGCACACCTGTCACCTTGAAATGTGTTTGTGGAGCAGTTGGCAAACACAGTGGCACCAAACTGGCTCCCTTTACCTTGAGCCAGTAAAGGAATACAGGCCGTCCCCGAGTTACAAACAACTCATAGTTAACGGGGCTGAGACAACAGGAAACAAGGGAAATCTACCTCTAGTAAAGGAAATTCACTCCTGGAAGTGTTATTATCATGGGGGAAAGGTGTCCCCACTGAAGATTTATGACCAATCCTTGTTTCCACAACAAGCCAATTTTTTCGAAATCTAATCACAGGGACAAGAAGCAAGGTGAAATCTGAACAGTGGCACAGACAACAAAAGAAATGGGTGTGTTTACCCTTTTCTATGCAATCTAAATCATGCATCTACCTGGGGGGGGGGGGGTGTCATTATAGATTTCCTCTGACTCACTTCTGTTTATCACAGGGGTGTCAGAAGGGTCGCCAAAGACCAGCAGGAAATAGTACTTTCTGCACACACACCTGTCCATTTCTGTTGGCCATGGGGGTTCTGTGTGGGAAGTCTGACCCACTTCTATTGGTGGGGTGCTAAAATGCACCTTGATTGTGGGTGAACTATAAATCCCAGTAACTATAACTCCCAAATGTCAAAGTCTATTTCCCCAAACACCATCTGTTTTCATATTTGGGCATATGGAATATTTGTGCCAAATTTAGTCCAGATCCATCATTATATGAGTCCACAGTGCTCTCTGGATGTAGGGAACTACAACTCCCAAACTCAAGTTCAATACCCACCAAACCCTTCTAGTGTTTTCTGTTGGGCATGGGAGTCCTGTGTGCCACGTTTGGTTCAATTGCATCATTGGTGGAGTTCAGAATGCTCTTTGATTGTAGGTGAACTATAAATCCCAGCAACTACAACTCCTAAATGCCAATGTCTATTTCCCCCAAACTCCACCAGCGTTCACATTTGGGCATATGGAATATTCGTTCCAAGTTTGGCCCAGATCCATCATTATTTGAGTCCACAGTGCTCTCTGGATGTAGGTGAACTACCACTCCCAAACTCAAGGTCAATGCCCACCAAACCCTTCTAGTGTTTTCTGTTGGGCATGGGAGTCCTGTGTGCCACGTTTGGTTCAATTGCATCATTGGTGGAGTTCAGAATGCTCTTTGATTGTAGGTGAACTATAAATCTCAGCAACTACAACTCCCAAATGTTAGGGTTTATTTCCCCCAGACTCCATCTGTGTTCATATTTGGGCATATGGAATATTTGTGCCAAGTTTGGTCCAGATCCGCCATTATTTGAGTCCACAGTGCTCTTTGGATGTATAGAACTACAACTCCCACACTCAAGGTCAATGTCCACCAAACCCATCTAGTGTTTTCTGTTGGTGATGGGAGTCCTGTATGCCAAGTTTGGCTCAATTGCATCATTGGTGGAGTTTGGATTGCTCTTTGATTGTAGGTGAACTATAAATCAGCAACTACAACTCCCAAATGACAAAATTTATTTTTTGAGTGATGGTCACCCCTTGGGTTAGTAGGTGTCTTGTGGCCGAATTTGGTGGCAATTCGGATTTTGAGTTATGATACCACTCAAAACGAACAGAGCATTTATATATATATAGATAGATAGATATTGGGCATCGGGCTATTGGGACAAGCCTGTAACAAAAAGCCAGTTTGCAAAATTTCTCGCTTCAAGCATTACTCATATTTTTACTTACATTACCAGTGTAAGTAAGCTATGTTTATTGCTAACAGGCCAAACAACTTGTAGCGGTGTTTTAGACGCCGGTGTTATTTTGAAATGTTTGAATGGAAATTTCCCTCTTGTCTTTATTCTCAAATGGAGCACAAAATGGAAAGAATAAACAGCTGCTTTGGCGGAAAAAACCCCTTTGGCACCAAAGGTGCATCTACACTACAGAATTAACGCAGTTTGACACCATTTTAAACAGCCACGTTTCCATAGAGCTGATGTTTTACAAGGTCTTGAGCCTTTCCCAGGATCAGAAAGGATCTCGGGCCCTTAGGGCAAGGCCTGCACAACTGTTGGCCCCTCCAGGTGTTTGGGACTCCAACTCCCAGAAGCTCTTGCCAGTTTGTCCAATGGCCAGGAATGCTGGGAGATTAAGTCCAAAACGCCTGAAGGGCCACAGGTCTGCTTGAGGATATTTGGGGCCTTATCCAAATGTAGCATTAGATAAAATAGATGTCTGAGTATAGACCATGGATAGGCAAACTTAGGAATTGTGGGAGTTGAAGTCCAAAACACCTGGAGGGCCCTGCTTTATGCTTGCGAGACGTGGACAGTCTACAGACGTCACATGCCACTCCTAGAATGATTCCATCAATGCTGCCTCTGGAAAATCCTACAAATCGCCTGGGAAGACAAGCGGACAAATGTCAGCGTGCTGGAAGAAGCAAAGACCACCAGCATTGAAGCGATGGTCCTCCGCCATCAACTCCGCTGGACAGGCCATGTTGTCCGGATGCCCGACCACCGTCTCCCAAAGCAGTTGCTCTATTCCGAACTCAAGAACGGAAAACGAAATGTTGGTGGACAGGAAAAGAGATTGAAAGATGGTCTCAAAGTGAACCTTAAAAACTCTGGCATAGACACTGAGAACTGGGAAGCCCTGGCTCTTGAGCACTCCAGCTTGAGTTCAGCTGGAACCAGCAGTGCTGTAAAATTTGAAGAGGCACAAATGGAGGGTGAAAGAGAGAAATGTACCAAGAGGAAGGCGCATCAAGCCAACCTCGACCAGGACCACCTTCCACCTGGAAACGGATACCCTCACTGTGGGAGAACATGCAGGTCAAGAATAGGGCTCGACAGTCACCTACGGACCCACTACCAGCACACCGAACTTGGAGGACCATCATGCTCGGACTACGAGGGATCACCTAAGTAAGTAAGTATGCTGGGTATAGGTATCTGGATCCAGCACAGTCTGGAACCGAGACAGCCTTGGTTGCCTTAGTGGATGATCTATGCCGAGAGCTAGACAGGGGGAGTGTGTCCCTGTTGGTTCTGCTGGACCTCTCAGTCTCCCACGCTGTTTAACATCTGCATGAAACCACTGGGGGAGATCATCCAAAGTTTCGGGATGCAGTGTCACCTGTACGCAGATGACGTCCAACTCTGTCACTCCTTCCCACCTGCTACTAAGGAGGCTGTCCAGGTCTTGAACTGGTGATTGGCTGCTGTGACGGTCTGGATGCAGATGAACAAATTGAAATTGAATCCAGACAAGACAGAGGAACTCCTGGTCAGTCGCAAGGCCGAACAGGGCATAGGGTTACAGCCTGTGTTGGACGGGGTTACACTCCCCTTGAAGACGCAGGTTCGCAGCTTGGGAGTGATCTTGGATTCATCGCTGAGCCTGGAACCCCAGGTTTTGGCAGTGACTAGGGGAGCATTTGCACAGTTAAAGCTTGTGCGCCAGCTGCGCCCGTACCTTGGGAAGTCTGACTTGGCCACAGTGGTCCATGCTCTGGTTACATCCCATATAGACTACTGCAACATGCTCTATGTGGGGTTGCCCTTGAAGACTGTCCGGAAGCTTTAAGTTGTCCAGTGTGGGGCAGTGAGGTTACTAACGTGAACGGCGCTCAGGGAGCATTCCACTCCACTCTTGCACCAGTTCCACTGGCTGCCAATTTGCTACTGGGCACAATTCAAAGTGCTGGCTTTGGCCTATAAAGCCCTAAACCAGGGGTCCTCAAACTTTTTAAACAGAGGGCCAGATCACAGTCCCTCAAACCGTTGGGGGCCTGGATTATATTTTGAAAAAAAAATGAATTCCTATGCACACTGCACATATGTTATTTGTAGTGTAAAAACACTTATAAACAATACAATTGTTGTGGCATAGCTGGTTATGAGTCAGCTGCATTAAAATCACTACTGACCGAAAGGTCACGAGTTCGAAGCCAGCCCAGGTCGGAGTAAGCTCCCGATCATTTGTCTAGCTTGCTGACGACCTTT
This sequence comes from Anolis sagrei, assembly GCF_037176765.1. Taxonomy (NCBI): domain Eukaryota; kingdom Metazoa; phylum Chordata; class Lepidosauria; order Squamata; family Anolidae; genus Anolis; species Anolis sagrei. The sequence goes on from NC_090028.1 coordinate 31,646,569, forward strand.
GCAGCCCGAAAGACAGTTGCATCTGTCAAGTAGGAAATGTAGGTACCGCTTATGTGGGGAAGCTATATTTAACTAATTTACCATGTCATAAAAATCTCCAGCAGCGTGCAAAAGAATGAGGAAGTACTCCATCGGTGTCACAAGTGGACGGTGAAGCGACAGCTCCCCCGGTGGCTGGAATTTGAACATACCCTCATGAAGCTGGAAAGTTAAATGGCCTCTGTGTATCTGTCTATATATGTTGTGTGTCTATGGCACTGAATGTTTGCCATTTATGTGTGCATTGTGAGTCCCCTGCGGGGTGAGACATGTGAAATATAAATACTGTATATAAAATGAAGAACAATTTTAACAAACATAAACTTATTAGTATTTCAATGGGAAGTGTGGGCCTGCTCTTGGCTGATGAGATAGGATTGTTGTTGTTGTGTGCTTTCAAGACTTAGGTTGACCTTGAGCCAGGGCTGGGTAAATGACCTTGGAGGGCCGTATCCGGCCCTTGGGCCTTAGTTTGAGGACCCCTGCCCTAAACGGTTCCGGCCCACCTTATCTATCCAAACGTATCTCTTCCTATGAACCTTCTAGGAATTTGAGACCGTCTGGAGAGGCCCTGCTCTCGATCCCGCCTGCCTCACAGGCGCGTGGGGGGGGGGGGGGGAACGAGACACAGGGCCTTCTCAGTGGTGGCCCCTCAGCTGTGGAACTCCCTTCCCAGGGACATTAGATCAGCCCCCTCCCTTCTGATCTTTCGAAAATGAGTGAAAACCTGGCTCTTTGAGCAAGCTTTTGGAGCTGCAGCATGATCCATGACCTGTTAACCATTAACTATGTAAACGGATGAGGAATTTGGATTTGTAGACATAGTTTTTGAATTGATTTTTAATTGATTTTTATGGATTTTATATGTATTTATGATTCGTTTTAATTATTTTTATTGATATATGTATTTCTATACGACATCTAATTGTTGCCGATCCGTATGCCACCCTGAGTCGCCTTCAGGCTGAACAATGGGTGGGATACAAATGTCATAAATAAATGAATAGACTTTTTTATTTTATTTTTTGTTGTGCCAGGAGCGACTTGAGAAACTGCAAGTTGTTTCTGGTGTGAGAGAATTGGCAGTTCTGCAAGGACGTTTCCCAGGGGACATTGCCTGGATGATTTGATAAATAGACTGATAGCAACCCTTTGGATTGCACAGGATTTGCTGAGGCCAGAGAGATTATGTATTGTCGAAGGCTTTCATGGCTGGAATCACTAGGTTCTTGTGGGTTTTTTCGGGCTATATGGCCATGTTCTAGAGGCATTTTCTCCTGACGTTTTGCCTGCATCTATGGCAAGCATCCTCAGAGGTAGTGAGGTCTGTTGGAATTAGGAAAATGGGTTTATATATCTGTGGAATGACTGGGGTGGGAGAAAGAGCTCTTCTCTGCTGGAGCTAGGTGTGAATGTTTTAACTGACCACCTTCATTAGCACTGAAAGACCTGGCTGAGCCTGGGGGAATCTTTTGTTGAGAGGTGTTAAGATGTGCCTGGTTGTTTCCTCTTTGCTGTTTTGCTGTTGTAATTTTAGAGTTTTTTAATACTGGTAGCCAGATTTTGTTCATTTTCATGATCTCCTCCTTTCTGTTGAAATTGTCAACATGCTTGTGGATTTCATTATAATCTGGCCCCAGGGGTGGTTCAACCCATTACGCAAAGTAAGCATTTGCAGTATAGTTGATTTTGCCCAGGGGCGCTCTTGAGGCGCTCTTGGGAGAAAATAGACCTTGACATATGCAAGTTGTAGTTATTGGGATGTCTAGTTCTCCTAAAATCAAAGAGCATTCTGAACTCCACCAATGATGGAATTGAACCAAATATGGCACACAGAACTCCCACAATGAACAGAAAATATACATCAGTGATTGGTTGGGGGGGGGGGGCAAAATACTGTTTGCTTACCGTTGAAAATTACCTAGGGCCGCCTCTGTCTGGCCCCCCAACAGTTGGAGGGACTGTGACCTGGTCCTCTGTTTTAAAAGTTTTAAAAGGCTGATCTAATGTCCCTGGGAAGGTAGTTTCACAGTCAAAGGGCCATCACTGAGAAGGCCCTGTCTGAGAAGACTGATAGCAACCCTTTGGATTGCACAGGATTTGCTGAGGCCAGAGAGACTCTTCACAGCCTATAGCGTTTGGGACTCCAACTCAAACGGAGTCCCAAATGGCCACAGGTCGCGTTAAGGGAGGGAGGGCCTCCTCCACCACTGAGAAGGCAATGTCTAAGAAGACTGATAGCAACCCTTTGGATTGCACAGGATTTGCTTAGGCCAGATATACTCTTCACAGCCTATGGCATTTGGGACTCCAACTCCCAGAAGCCTTGGCCAGCTTTGTCAAGGGCCGGGGATTCTGGGAAACTGAGTCCCAAATGGTCATAGGGTGCGTTAAGGGAGTGAGGGCCTTCTCCCTTTTGGATTGCATAGGATTTGCTGGGGCCAGAGAGACTCTTCACAGCCTATGGTTTTGGGACTCCAACTCCCAGAAGCCTTGGCCAGCTTTGTCTAGGGCCGGGAATTCTGGGAAATGGAGTCCCAAATGGCCACAGGTCAAGTTATGGGAGTGAGGGCCTTCTTGCTCCCTCCTCCCTGTGGCTTCCTCTCACATATTTATACATGGCTATCATATCTCCTCTCAGCCTTCTCTTCTTCAGGCTAAACATGCCCAGCTCTTTAAGCCGCTCCTCATAGGGCTTGTTCTCCAGACCCTTGATCATTTTAGTCACCCTCCTCTGGACACATTCCAGCTTGTCAATATCTCTCTTCAATGGTGGTGCCCAGAATTGGACACAATCAATACAATTAACAATTAACCTTTTGGATTGGATAGGATGTGCTGAGGCCAGAGAGACTCTTCACAACCTATGGTTTTGGGACTCCAACTCCCAGAAGCCTTGGCCAGCTTTGCCTAGGGCCGGGGATTCTGGGAAACTGAGTCCCAAATGGTCATAGGGTGCGTTAAGGGAGTGAGGGCCTTCTCCCTTTTGGATTGCATAGGATTTGCTTATTTATTTCTCGTGTCAGGGCAGTCAGTCAAATATATTACATTTCTAACAGAACAAAGCAAACAAACAGAGAAAATACAAAATGTGTGAGTTTGGTAGTTGGTTAAATGTCCTTTAACCAGTATCTGGCCACTTGGAGTGCCTCTGGTGTTGCTGCAAGAAGGTCCTCCATGGTGCATGTGGCAGGGCTCAGGGTGCATTGCAGCAGGTGATCTGTAGTTTGCTCTTCTCCGCACTCGCATGTCGTGGATTCCACTTTGTAGCCCCATTTCTTAAGGTTGGCTCTGCATCTCGTGGTGCCAGAGCGCAGTCTGTTCAGCACCTTCCAAGTCGCCCAGTCCTCTGTGTGCCCAGGGGGGAGTTTCTCATTTGGTATCAGCCATTGGTTGAGTTTCTGGGTTTGAGCCTGCCACTTTTGGATTCTCGCTTGCTGAGGTGTTCCAGCGAGTGTCTCTGTAGATCTTAGAACACTATGTCTGGATTGAAGTCGTTGACGTGCTGGCTGATACCCAAACAGGGGATGAGCTGGAGATATCTCTGCCCTGGTCCTTTCGCAATTGGCTGCTACTTCCCGGCGGATGTCAGGTGGTGCAATACCAGCTAAGCAGTGTAATTTCTTCAGTGGTGTGGGGAGCAGACACCCCGTGATAGTGCGGCATGTCTCATTAAGAGCCACATCCACTGTTTTAGTGTGGTGAGATGTGTTCCACACTGGGCATGCGTATTCAGCAGCAGAGTAGCATAGCTCAAGGGCAGATGTCTTCACTGTGTCTGGTTGTGATCCTCAGGTTGTAGGCCCCTGGACTGATAGCAACCCTTTGGATTTATTTACCTTACTTATATACCGCTGTTCTCAGCCCGAAGGCGACTCACAGCGGTTCACAACAAATACGAACAGCAAAAATTCAGTGCTACAGTATAGAAACAGTTAACAACCTAACACATTACACAATTAATAAACAGTTACTACAATACCCATTCACTGTCGTCTCGTCATCAAAAACATGTTCCAGATTCGTCATCCATTGTTCCATTCCAGTGTTCATTAACCAATCATTGCACTAATTATTCGAATGCCTGCTCAAACAGCCAGGTCTTCACTTTTTTGCGGAATACCATTAGAGATGGTGCTAGTCTAATGTCTGTAGGAAGGGCGTTCCACAGCCGAGGAGCCACCACCGAGAAGGCCCTATCCCTCGTCCCCGCCAGCCGTGCTTGAGAAGCAGGCGGGATCAAAAGCAGGGCCTCCCTGGAACATCTCAAAGTCCTGGTGGGCAGAGATGCAGATTGCACAGGATTTGCTGAGGCCAGAGAGACTCTTCACAGCCTATGGCGTTTGGGACTCCAACTCCCAGAAGCCTTGGCCAGCTTTGTCTAAGCCCGAGGATTCTGGGAAACTGAGTCCCACATGGTCATAGGGCGCGTTAAGGGAGTGAGGGCCATCTCTAGGCCTCCTCACCAGGCGGCTTGGGCCTCCAACTCCCAGAATGCCTGGCCGTTGGTTGAGAGGGCAAGGGCTTCTGGGAGTTGTAGGCAGGCCGCAATTGTATTGTTTATAAGTGTTTTTTGCACTACAAATAAGATATGTGCTCTGTGCATAGGAATTTATTCATGTTTTTTTCTAATTATAATCTGCCCCCCCCCCCCCCCAACAGTTGGAGGGACTGTGACGTGGCCCTAAGTTTAAAAAGGCTGATCTAATGTCCCTGGGTAGTTCCACTGCTGAGGGGCCACCACTGAGAAGGCCCCTGGACTGATAGCAACCCTTTGGATTGCACAGGATTTGCTGAGGCCAGAGAGACTCTTCACAGCCTATGGCATTTGGGACTCCAACTCCCAGAAGCCTTGGCCAGCTTTGTCAAGGGCCGGGGATTCTGGGAAACTGAGTCCCAAATGGCCACAGGTCGAGTTAAGGGAGTGAGGGACTTCTCTAGGCCTGCTCACCAGCAAAAAAGTTTGCTCCCTCCTCCCTGTGGCTTCCTCTCACATGGCTATCATATCTTCTTTTCTTCAGGCGAAACATGCCCAGCTCTTTAAGCCGCTCCTCATAGGGCTTGTTCTCCAGACCCTTGATCATTTTAGTCGCCCTCCTGTGGACACATTCCAGCTTGTCAATATCTCTCTTCAAAGGTCAATATCTCTCTTCAATTGGACACAATTAATACAATTAATTAAACTTTTTGGATTGCATAGGATTTGCTGAGGCCAGAGAGACTGTGCACAGCCTATGGCTTTTGGGACTCCAACTCCCAGAAGCCTTGGCCAGCTTTGTGTAGGGCCGGGAATTCTGGGAAAGTGAGTCCCAAATGGTTATAGGGCGCGTTAAAGGAGTGAGGGCCTTCTCCCTTTTGGATTGCATAGGATTTGCTGAGGCCAGAGAGACTCTTCACAGCCTATGGCGTTTGGGACTCCAACTTCTCTGTTTAAAAAGTTTTAAAAGGCTGATCTAATGTCCCTGGGAAGGTAGTTCCACAGCCAAGGGGCACCACTGAGAAGGCCCTGTCTGAGAAGACTGATAGCAACCCTTTGGATTGCACAGGATTTGCTGAGGCCAGAGAGACTCTTCACAGCCTATGGCTTTGGGACTCCAACTCCCAGAAGCCTTGGCCAGCTTTGTCAAGGGCCGGGAATTCTGGGAAACGGAGTCCCAAATGGTCATAACCCTTCTCCCTTTTGGATTGCATAGGATTTGCTGAGGCCAGAGAGACTGTTCACAGCCTATGGAGTTTGGGACTCCAACTCTCAGAAGCCTTGGCCAGCTTTGTCTAGGGCCGGGGATTCTGGGAAACTGAGTCCCAAATGGCCACAGGTCGAGTTAAGGGAGTGAGGGCCTTCTCTAGGCCTGCTCACCACGCGGCTTGGGCCTCCAACTCCCAGAATGCCTGGCCGTTGGCTGGGAGGGCGAGGGCTTCTGGGAGTTGTAGGCAGGCCGCAATGACCCAATAGTGAAGCGGGCCGTTAGTTAGGGCGACCTCTGCATTCCGAGGCGAGAGAGGGTTTGCTGAGGCCGGGCCTTCCTTCCTTTCCTGAGGGGAGGGCCGCTCGGGCCTAGTCGGGCCTAGTCGGGCCTTGCTCCTCCCTCCCTCCGCCTCCCTCCCTCCCTCCCACGCCTTTATTACGCGAGGCCCCGGCCGCCTCTTCTCCGGCTAGGCCCCGCCTCGCTGAGGGAGGGCGGAGAAGGCGAGGCAAGGCAAGGCGAGGAACCCCAGGCAAGGCAGTCAGTCTCGGCGCGGCCTGTCTTGGGAGTCTCGGAGCGGCCTTCTCTTCCTTCCATCTCTTGAGGGAAGGGAGGGAGGAGAGAAGGGAGGCGGCGGCCAGGCGCTCTCCAGGCCGGGCTCCGCGTTTGATGGATCCCCGGATCGCCTGGTTCCAGCCAGAGCAGCTCGGCCCCTCCAACCGCCTGTGGATGCAGATCTGGGAGACCACGCAAGGGGTGCGCAACCTCTACTTCCAGCAGCAGCAGCAGCAGCAAGAGCAGCCTCCCTCCTCGCCTCAGCCCCCCGCCATCGTCGGCATGAACTTCTTGCCCCTGGAGAACAACAACCACCACTACAAGCTAGGCCCGGCCTCATCCTCGGCCTCGATTGGCGCGCCTTCCCCGGCCTCGGCCGCGGCCAGCAACAAGAGGAAGCGCGTCAACAAGGCCAGCACCTTCGGGCTCAATTTCGCGCTTCTCTTGGGAGGAGGAGGAGCAGGGGAAAGCGGAGGAGGAGGGAGCAGCAGCAGCAACCCCAAGTTGCCCGGGGAAGAGCCCCGAGAAGAGGAGCCTCCAGCCGGCCTGGGATATACCGGCACGCCCTGGAAGAAGGACGAGGCCAAGGGCGGCTACGGGCCCGGCGTGGTCGGGTGAGGCTCTTCCTTCTGTCCTAGGCTTCTTTGGCCCTCCAGGCAGGTCATGTTATGGGGCAAAGGGCTGTCAACAGGCAGTCCCCGAGTTACGAACCAGATCCATTCCAGAGGGTGGAATGAGGCTAGATTAAGCATGGGCCCTCAACAGTCACTCCCCCGAGTTACGAACCAGAGCCATTCCAGAGGGTGGAATAATGAGGCTAGATCAAGCATAGGCCCTCAACAGTCACTCCCCCGAGTTACGAACCAGAGCCATTCCAGGGGGTGGAATAATGAGGCTAGATTAAGCATGGGCCCTCAACAGTCACTCCCCCGAGTTACGAACCAGAGCCATTCCAGAGGGTGGAATAATGAGGCTAGAGCAGTGGTTCTCAACCTGGGGTCCCCAGATGTTTTTGGCCTTCAACTCCCAGAAATCTTCACAGCTGGTAAACTGGCTGGGATTTCTGGGAGTTGTAGGCCAAAAACATCTGGGGACCCCAGGCTGAGAACCACTGGGCTAGATCATTATTTGTTGGGAGTTGTTAGCTGGCCCTGATTGTTTCATGTCTGGAATTCCCCTGCTTTGAACCAGATCCATTCCAGAGGGTGGAATAATGAGGCTAGATCATTATTTGTTGGGAGGTGTTAGCTGGCCCTGATTGTTTCTTGTCTGGAATTCCCCTGCTTTGAACCAGATCCATTCCAGAGGGTGGAATAATGAGGCTAGATCATTATTTGTTGGGAGGTGTTAGCAGGCCTTGATTGTTTCTTGTCTGGAATTCCCTTGTTTTGAATCAGATGCATTTGAAAAAATAATGAGGCTAGATCAAGCATGGGCCCTCAACAGTCAGTCCCCGAGTTACGAACCAGAGCCATTCCAGAGGGTGAAATAATGAGGCTAGATCATTATTTGTTGGGAGGTGTTAGCTGGCCCTGATTGTTTCTTGTCTGGAATTCCCATATTTTGAACCAGATCCATTCTAGAGGGTGGAATAATGAGGCTAGATCAAGCATGGGCTAACTTGGGCCCTCCCTCCAGGTGTTTTGGACTCCCACAAATCCTAACTGCCCCAGGCCCCGTTCTTTCCCAGAAGCATTATCTCCTGACGTTTTGCCCACATCTATGGCAGGCATCCATTGTTGGGATGTGTTGGCTGGCCCTGATTGTTTCTTGTCTGGAATTCCCTTGTTTTGAACCAGATCCATTTGAAAGAATAGTGAGGCTAGATCAAGCACGGGCCAACTTGGGCCCTCCCTCCCAGTGTTTTGGTCCTAGGCTTCTTTGGCCCCCCAGGCAGGTCATGTTATGGGGCAGAGGGCTGTCAACAGGCAGTCCCCGAGTTACGAACCAGAGCCATTCCAGAGGGTGGAATAATGAGGCTAGATCAAGCATGGGCCCTCAACAGTCACTCCCCCGAGTTACGAACCAGATCCATTCCAGAGGGTGGAATAATGAGGCTAGATCAAGCATGGCTCCTCAACAGGCAGTCCCCCGAGTTACGAACCAGATCCATTCCAGAGGGTGGAATAATGAGGCTACATCAAGCATGGGCCCTCAACAGTCACTCCCCCGAGTTACGAACCAGATCCATTCCAGAGAGTGGAATAATGAGGCTAGATCATTATTTGTTGGAAGGTGTTAGCTGGCCCTGATTGTGTCTTGTCTGGAATTCCCCTGTTTTGAACCAGATCCATTCCAGAGGGTGGAATAATGAGGCTAGGTCATTATTTGTTGGGAGGTGTTAGCTGGCCTTGATTGTTTCTTGTCTGGAATTCCCCTGTTTTGAATCAGATGCATTTGAAAGAATAATGAGGCTAGATCAAGCATGGGCCCCCGACAGGCAGTCCCTGAGTTATAAACCAGAGCCATTCCTAAGGGGTAATAATGAGGCTAGATCAAGCATGGGCTAACTTGGGCCCTCCCTCCAGGTGTTTTGGACTCCCACAAATCCTAACTGCCCCAGGCCCCATCCTTTCCCAGAAGCATTCTCTCTTGACTTTTCACCCACATCTCTGGCAGGCATCCTCAGGTTTTGAGGTCTGTTGGAAACTAGGCAAGTGGGGTTTATGTACATAGATGTGTTTCCCCACATCTATGGCAGGCACCCTCAGGGAAATCCTTTGTTGGGAGGTGTTAGCTGGCCCTGATTGTTTCTTGTCTGGAATTCCCCTGTTTTGAACCAGATCCATTTGAAAGAATCCATTTGAAAGAATGTTGGTTTCCTGATTGACTGGAAAACACTTAAGAATAAATTCACCAGGTTAATACAAGGCCATTAAATGCTAATCAACTTGGCCATTTGCAGCACTGACACTTACCTCAAGCAGACAAGAGTTCTTTCTTCCACCCTGGACATTCCATATGGATAGATAGATACACACACAAACCTCACTTGCCTAGTTTCCAACAGACCCCTCAACCTCTGAGGATGCCTGCCATAAATGTGGGTGAAATGTCAGGAGAGAATACTTCTGGAACATGGCCATACAGCCCAGAAAATTTATTTATTTATTTATTTATTTACAACTCTTATATACCGCAATTCTCAGCCCGAGGGCAACTCATTGCCCTCGGGCTGACATCACAGCAACCCAGTGATTCCGGCCTGGAAAGCCTTCGACAACACACAGAATAAATTCACATTTCAGATTACAGGCAGTCCCCAAGTTACAAACAAGATTGGTTATTATTATTATATTTATTTATGCCCCGCTTTATCTTCCCAAAGGGGACGGTTCTTTAGGTTTGTTCTTAAGTTGAATTTGTATGTAAGTCGGAACAGGGACATTTTTTAAAGTGTAACTCCAGCCGCACACACACACACACACACATATATCCCACCTCACTTTCTGTCTCTGTGAGAATTAGATTTTGACAAATGTGACTTGTTGTAGAAACAAGGATTATTATTTTTATTTATATTTATATCCTGCATTTTCTCTCCATGCGGAAACTGAAAGCAACTCATATCTGAAAGCATTACAATAAATTTAAAAATGTACCTGTTCCGTCTTATAAACATACTCAACTTAAGAACAAACCTACAGAACATTTTGTTCATATACTAGGGGACTGCCTGTATTAGTTCACATTGTAGGTATATATGGGTGGTTTCTTTGCAACTCAAGGTCCCTTGGGTTTCATCCCAGATACTTCATCCCCAGATACTTCAGATGTCTGGTTCTGAGTGCTGAGGCATGTTCTCAGCAGGCATGTGCACATGTATAGATGGGCAGTTCAGCACTTTTCCCTCATTCAGACAGGTGGCTTCCTACCCTTTCCCCATTTCTATACCTTTGGACTTAGGAGTCCCAGGGTTACATACCAGAAGCCCAGGACAGCAGGAGTTCAGAACAGCTACATGGATATGTGTGATCATGCGTCTGCATGTATGGATGGTTCCACACTCGTTGCCTGTATTTATGCATTTGGACCCAGGGGTTTTGTATCAGAAGGTGAGGGAGACAGATTAGTTGAGGCACATGCAAGCATGTACATGAGTGCATTACAATGAAACTTAAAATATATGATACACATATAAAATCACAGCAGCTCATGACAATCGTAAATGCCTTCTGGGTTGTTGTAGGTTTTTTCGGGCTATATGGTCATGTTCTAGAGGCATTCTCTCCTGACGTTTCACCTGAATCTATGGCAACCATCCACAGAGATAGTGAGGATACCTTCTTCTTTAAAAGCTTTTTTTCTTTTTTCTTTAAAAAGTATTAGCCTGCCACCAGAAGGACAGTAGGGAGGGAGCCATTCTGACTTCCATGGGCAGGAAGTTCCAGAGTTGAGGGGCCGCCACCGGAAAGGCCCGCTTTCTCATTCCCACCAACCGAGCTTGAGATGGAGGTGGAACTGAGAGAAGGGCCTCTCCTGAATGGGATCTCAGGACCATGGCAAGTTCATACAAAGGGATGCAGTTGGCCAAATAACCTGGACCTGAACCGTCTAGGGCAGGGATGGGCAACCTTTTCCGGTTGGTGTGTCAAAAGTCGCCAAAAACCTGAGCAAAACTTGGGTGGGGTGTCACTTCGAGAAAAACAACAACATAATTTTGCAATATTTATAGTTCAAATAAGAAAAATGTGTAATACATACTGAGTTATGGAGTGAACAATGCTCAAATGTGCAGATGTTAAATTTGTAGAGCCTTTTACAAATTTAAGGATGGAATTAGTTTGGCTCTTATAAGGTGTACTTCTCTGTATGTGGCTGCATGTGGCCGCGTGTCATCAAAAATAGCCATGCGTGTCAATGCTGACACGTGTGTCATAGGTTCACCATCACAGGTCTAGGGCTTTAAAGGTCATCACCGGCACTTTGAATTATGCCCAGTGACAGACTGGCACCCAGTAAGGAGCCCCTGGTGGCGCATTGGGTTAAACCCATGTGCCGGCAGGACTGAAGACCGACAAGTCGCAGGTTCAAATCCGGGGAGAGGTGAATGGGCTCCCTCTATCAGCTCCAGCTCCTCATACGGGGACATGAGAGAAGCCTCCCACAAGGATGATAAAAATATCAAATCATCCTGGCGTCCCCTGGGCAACGTCCTTGCAGATGGCCAATTCTCTCACACCAGAAGCGACTTGCAGTTTCTCAAGTCACTCCTAACATGACAAAAAAACCCAGTAAAGCTGCTTCAGCAGGGAGATTGGACTTCAATTGAGACACCTTTTCCCCATAATAATAACTTTCATGAATGATTTTCCCTTCTTAAGGGTAGATTTCTCTCAATTTGTGTCATCTCACCCCCGTTCTTAACTAGGAATCATTTGTAAGTCGAATGTTTGCAACTCTGGGACAGCCTGTACTTCATTGATCCTCGAGAGCAAGGGCTGTAGGCCAAGGCGGATGGGTTTCCGGTGTGGGAGGAACACCTTTGGACTCAGGGATCCCATGGCTTTCATCCCAGTTACAGAGGAAGGCAAATCTATTGGGGCCCATGTAACCATGTCTGTGTGCGCACAGGTGTGTGTCTGCGTGGGTGGCTTCGCACCCTTTGACCTGTATTTGGAACCAGAGGTCCCATGGGTTTCATCCCAGATGCTGCAGGAGGCGGATCCATTGAGGCTCAATGAAGGCATTCCCTGAGTACCAAATGTCCGACGTACAAATGACTCCGAGTTAAGAATGGGGCTGAGACAACAGGAAGTAAGAGAAATCTACCTCCAGGAAGGGAAATCTACTCCTGAAAGAGTTATTGTCGTGGGGAAAAGGTGTCTCCACTGAAGCCTTATCTCCAGTCCTTGTTTCTACAACAAGCCAAAATTTTCAAAATCCAGTGATCACAGAAACAGGAAGTGAAGTGAGATCTTCTGAACAGGGGCACAGACAGCAAAGGAAATACCATAAGAGTGTTCACCCCTATTCTATCCAAAGCTTATAGACAGACAGATAGATAGATAGGCTGGAGTTACACTTAAAAATGTACCTGTTCCAGCTTACAAACAAATTCAACTTAAGAACAAACCTACAGAACCTATCTTGTTCGTAACTAGGGGACTGCCTGTATTAGTACACATGTGTAGATATACATGGGTGGTTTCTCACTCTTTATTTGTATCTTTGGAGCTTGAGGTCCTGTGGGTTTCATCCCAGATGCTTCAGATGTCTGGTTCCGAGTGCTAAGACATGTTATCAGCATTCATGTGCACATGTATAGATGGACGGTTCAGCACTTTCCCCCCATTCAGACTGGTGGTTTCTTACTCTGTCCCCATTTCCATACCTTTGGACCTAGGGGTCCCAGGGGTTATGTCCCAGAAGACCAGGGCAGATAGTCAGGTACATGTATGTGTATGCTCATGTGTCTTCATGTATGGGTGATGCCATACCCTTTACCTGTATTTATAACTTTGGACCCAGGGTTTTTTCTCACGTGAGGAGGACAGATGCATTCAGACATGTATTGTGCCCATTCATATGAATATGTCTTGTTTTGAACCTTTCCCCCATTTATAAAGGTGGCTTCGTGCCCTATCCCCATTTTCATGGACCTAGATGTCTATGGATTTCATCCCATGTGCTGAGGATGTTCAATGCTGTTCAGTGTTGAGGCAGTTCTGTTCAGACACATGCAAGAATGTTATCTGTAGTGTGTGTGTGTCTGTGTGGATATATATATATAGGTGGCCTCCCCTTATATAGATAGTTCCCACTCTTGACCTGGTTTGGTACCTTTGGACCTAGAGGTCTTAATGAGTTTCATTACCACACATGTTTAGTGGCCAGGCAGTTCTGTTCAGGAACATGCAAGTTTTTGTGTGTATATGGAACTCTCTTCCCCGGAGTGTGGTGGGGGCTCTTTCTTTGGAGGCTTTTAAGCAGAGGCTGGATAGCCATCTGTCAGGGGTGCTTTGAATGCAATTTTCCTGCTTTTTGGCAGAATGGGCTGGACTGGATGGCCCATGAGGTCCCTTCCAACTCTTTGATTCTATGATTCTAGGTGCTTCCCTATACTGTCTCTATTTATACATATAGGGTTGGTATCTTGAGACCCAGAGTATAGAGTATTTCCAGATTTGAATAATGTGCATCAAGAAATATTGGAAAGGCATGGAAATTTAGGTTGCAGAAGTAACAGCAATGGCACTTTCTATTCAGGTAATGTAAAGAGATGTTTATATGAGTGGAATTAGGCTGGGATAGAAATACATTGTGAGACTTTCCCTGAAATATTAATTTGAGGTTTCAGTGTAACACATGGATTGCTGCACAAAACAGTGAGTAGTGCCTGGTCTTAATTCTTTACATCGTGAACAGCCTTCATGCTGCAGAGATGTGCAAGATTTGCTGTGTACTTTGAATGTACAGGGTTTGGTTGTGTGTTGAGTCAGATTTGTCACTTGCTAAAGATTGATCTTTACTCAAATTTGCAGTGGAAAGTTTTTACTGATAGCTGATGGGAGTGGCTGAGTGCTGACGGCTTGAAAGAGGAAAACGAAACTTTAGAGGTGCTTGTCCACGAGGGAACGTTGTGGCGTTGGCTCTTCCCTGCAGTGTAGTGATACATTTGAATAAGAGATGGTCTCTTTAAAATGCTATCTGGCAGTCTTGGCCCAGAAGCACATGGCGTGGGAAGCAAGAACATGTTCCCAATTCTCATCTGAAAGACAGACTTCTCTCGCTGGTTTTTTGGAGGGAGGGTTCACAATATTTTCTCAAGGCATAGAACGAGGTTTGTCTTTCAAATGGGGGCATGCCCTTGTTTCCGACAACACATGTTTCTGGGCCAAAATGGGCAGATAGCATTTAAAGAGAATTACCTTGGTTTAGGTGATGAACGAGCTGGAGAGGAATCCTTATATCTTATTAGCCGTCCCCTGCCATGCGTTGCTGTGGCCCAGTCTGTGTATATGTGCTTTGTGTATGTGTGTATATATATATTTGTATATGTGTGTTTGCGTGTATATATATGGTTTTGTGCATGCGTTGTAATGTATTTTTAGGTTTTTTTAAGTCTCTTCTGCTGTGTTTTTCTGTGTTTTTATGAGTGATTGTCACTCGTTGGCCTGATAGGTGTATTGTGTCCAAATTTGGTGTCAATTCGTCCAGTGGTTTTTGAGTTATGTTAATCCCACAAACAAACATTACATTTTTATTTATATAGATATATTGGTCTATGTTCTTCTTTGTAATGTAGGTGCATTTGTTGTGTGTCTGCACAGACCCTTTCCATCTTCTGTACCTGCAGATTGTAGTTTTTTTTAAAAAGAAGTGTGCCCTCTGCTCTCAGTGTTTCCACCTATCATTGCTTTTTTTGGCATGGAAAAGGGTGGGGACCTGCCTCAATATGCACATGTTTGCAGAGAAGGCAAGAATGAGTAAATGTGCAATGTGTAACCGGGACGCATGCTGCACAAAAGGATACGTTCAGGTTTGAACCTTCTGATCCTTGTGATGTCGCAGCATGTGCTCCAACACGTGGAGCAGGAAGCACACTGCACAGACGGTGCCTCATAAAACGCATATTATACACACTTGGTGTGTTCAGTGAAGCAGAGACTCTTATATAGAAATCACCTCCATTTGGCGCTTTCAAAACCTCATTTTTTAAATGTGAAAGGTCCACTTTTTTTGAGGAGGATCTCTGTCTCTGGTGCTGTTTCATTATGCGGGATCCCCAGAGGTAGGTGCCTTTCTGAATACAAATGTGCTTGTGTGCGGAGCAAGGAGGGCGTGGAGGGAAGTTTTCTCTGCAGTTGATGCACAGCTTCTCCTTGGCATGTGAAACTTAAATTAATAAACATTTGTAACATATTTGAAGATCTCTTCAAATGTCCCACCCATATACCTTGCTGCACCTGCTCTGATATTGTTCTTCCATCAAATCCCCAGTGTTGATTTTGTTTATCTTTTCTCTATTATTTAAATTAAAAGTCCATTGGGAAGTGTTTTTTTCCTGTGTCAGGAGCGACTTAAGAAACTGCAAGTTGCTTCTGGTGTAAGAGAATTAGCTGTCTGCAAGGACATTGCCCATGGAAAGCCCAGTTGTTTGATGTTTTGCCATCCTTGTGGGAGGCTTCTCTCATGTTCCTGCATGGGGAGCTGAAGCTGACAGAGGGAGCTCAACCCACTCTCCCCAGATTCGAACCACTGACCTATCGGTCAGCAGTCCTGCCATCACAAGGATTTAACCCATTGAGCCACTGGGGACTCCACTGGGAAGTGGTTAAGCATCCTAATGCTTGGATAATATTTTTTGAATTGTAGCAGTTTGTTGTCCTTTGGGGTACTTTTGCAGTAATGCAAAATTTGTCAGTACAATATTCAGTGATTTTAAATTGGACTTCTCCAGTTGACACCTTCAATAGAATTCTTATTCGTATAATTCCTTGATCGGTTCTATAATAACATTATGTAACATAATTTGAAAAAAAAATCTGTTTGGTTTGAAAGTGTTATTTCCTCTACAATCGTGCGGTACTTACTTTGAAAGTAGTTGTTCTACTCCAGAAACTTCGTTTTTGTGGCTGCCAGAACTATGCTAAATTGGTAGAGACTCTATGATATATTCATATAAAAACTATACCAAAATGTGCTGCAGGATGTTCTTGGTTTTTCCCATGTTTTTATGATACAACCAATTAGGAAATGACATTTATAACAAAAAATACTGTTATATAGTGTAATGTCTGTACACTTATATTTTCCAGGAAATTTTACCTAAAACTTGTTTTTATGAATAGCATCCCGGCAAATTTAGCTTCAGCTGAACAGCCAACTTTGTCCACAGGCCTGTGTCATGATCCTCAGAGTGACCTAGTTGGATTGTACATTGAAAGAATAAAATTACACACAGAGAAAAAAGAGCCATAGTCCATGAACTATTGCATGTCATATGAATGCTAATGTATATTTTGAGATAGTACTTCTATTAAATCTGGTTTATTGCTGGTGAACTGACTTCTGCCATCCCTGAACGCTTTTGCCCTTGGTAGACATATCTTTGAATACAGAACATGGCCAGGCAACAGTAACGCCCAGTTCTGTGTTTTTACAGATTCAATTCTTACGTGTACCTTTCACGGTATGGCCCTTAAATATTTTGTTAATTAGATCTCTGCAGAAGTCACCAGGACAACAGATAAACAGACACCCCTCCCTCCCCCGCCGTTTACTCTTTAGTCAACCTGAATGTCCTGTTCTAATTGTTAAGGAAAAGTACCCTAAAATATACAGCAGAGCATCCAAAAACAAACAGGATACAAAAGTTGAGCATTCCGCTCACAGCTAACAAAGCGTGAAGTGCCGTATGATGTGACTGTAAAGAATGTAGAGCTTAGGAGGCAAACATGCAGAGTCCAATCTTAAAAAATCCCAAAAGGTTTATTTACAACTAGCTGTCCCCTGCCATGCGTTGCTGTGGCCCAGTCTGTGTATATGTGTTTTGTGTGTATATATATGTATGTGTATCTCTGTGTATATATATTTGTGTATATATGTGTGTTTGTGTATATATGTGATTTCGCGCATGCGTTATAATGTATTTTTTAGTGGGTTTTTTGGCTTTTTAAGTCTCTTCTGCTGTGTTTTTCAGTGTTTTTATGAGTGACTAGCCGTCCCCTGCCACACATTGCTGTGGCCCAACCTAGTGATCTGGAAAATGAAGTAATGAGAAAGTGTTGGTTTCTAATACATGTAATTTCTTTATGCTTGTGGGTAAATGGTATTTCTTGCTGTTTCTTTGTCAGTGTTAATGTGCAGCTTGTCTGGTTTGCCTACTCTGGAACATGCGATATAGAATTGCCCTTCATTAGGGGTCCCTTCCAAACCATTGATACTATATATGTGTGTGCGTGAATCATACATATCTATCTGTATCTATGGCTGGATGGCTCTTTGTCAGGAGGGTTTTGATTACGTTTTCTTGCTCTTGTGAAGAGAGTTGGACTGGATGGCCTTAAGTATTTTCCGTTGGTCAGGGGGGTTCTGTGTGGGAAGTTTGCCCCAATTCTGTCATTGGTGGTGTTCAGAACGCTCTTTAATTGTAGGTTAACTATAAATCCCAGTAGCTACAACTTCCAAATGTCAAGGTCTATTTCTCCCATATTTGGGCATATGGAAAATTTGTGCCAAGTTTGGTCCAGATCCATGATTGTTTGAGTCCACAGCGCTCTCTGGATGTAGGAGAACTACAACTCCCAAACTCAAGGTCAATGCCCATGTTGATCATGGGAGTCCTGTGTGCCATGTTTGGTTCAGTTCCACCATTGGTGGAATTCAGAATACTCTGATTGTAGGTGAACTATAAGTCCCAGCAACTACAACTTCCAAATGACAAAATCAATTTTTTTGATTAATGGTCACTCCTTGGGTTAGTAGGTGTCTAGTGTCCAAATTTGGTGTCAATTTGTCCAGTGGTTTTTGAGTTATGTTAATCCAACAAACGAACATTACATTTTTATTTATATAGATGATCACTTGTTTGCCTGATAGGTGTATTGTATCCAAATTTGGTGTCACTTTGTCCATTGGTTTTTGAGTTATGTTAATCCCACAAACAAACATTACATTTTTTATTTATATAGATAATAAGAAACAATAACTTCATTTCTTAAGAATCAAGAACTGGGTCTGAGCTACTCTAACGCCCATATCTTCTAAGGCTTCAAGAGAGGGGAAAACCCAATCACTACATCTCTTCTGACACAGAATCAGAGAGAGATCTCAAAGCACACAGCACATACTCTCCATACTGAAGTGAAAGAAGGCAGATTCAAAACGTTTGCAGTAGAAAATAACCCATTTTAAGCAACCAATCAGAATGAGAGCAGAAACAGAGAAGAGAGAAGAAACAGATCCATTCCCAACTGTCCATCAGGAGACATGGCAATAGACTAAGGGAGACTCTTAGTCTATTGCGAACTGCTCCTCATTGAGGACTTGAGACTTGGGCAGTGTGGGGTCGAATTCCAACACTAATAACTTCTCTAGATAAGGGATCTAGAGAAACCTTGGCTTGTGAAAGAAGCCCTTTTGCCTTCATAATAAATATAATTACACATATACAGCTAGCTAGCCCTCCGTATTTGCAGACTTCACTTTTGTGGATTTGATTAATATGTTCTTGCTAGGATTCTCTGGGTCCTCCAGTGTGACTCTCAGGCAACTATCTCTGAGCTCTTCATTATAGAACAGGATGTGTGAAAAGTGGATTGTTTATTCCTGTTCATTGTATAGCTTGGGAGCACTGGGGGAAATTATCATTAGGAAATAAAAACAGGCATATACAAGATTAAATTATTGATTGTACTGTTGGCACATCTAACTGCAACTCTATGTGTTGGTGGGCAGTGGTTCTCCAAGAATTTAGGCAGAGATCTTTCTTATTTCCTCTCTGCTTATTTTGCAATTAAACCCGAGATATTCTGCCTGAAGACCATGTACCCCACCCTTCAATTGCAGTGTCTCGGATCCTAATTCCTGACCCTTAAAGATACTACTGGTCCGATTCCTTCGCAGCTTAAATAGTTATTTGTTTGGGATGACAGAAAAAAAATCTTCCTGTATTAATTCCTCCTTCAAATGATCTTTTAACATTTCAAAAGGGTAGAACGGAGCTTAGCGGAAGTTAATAACATAGTACCCCCCCCCCCCCAATTGCATTGTTAAGAATAGAACACAAATACAAATTATTTTTTTATGTGTACAGTGTTTCTTCTAATACACCTAACCCAAAGCAATATTTTTCTTTTGGGTAACTGGGTTTAGCTGCTGTATTGGGAGATGTGGTAGCCATTTCACCATTAGAAGGAATGATGTGTTTTCTGTGTGCTTGTCATGTATGTCCTTAGTGTCAAGGGGATTCTAGATTACCTGACCTGTCATTAATTTGGTCATTTTCTAATCCTTTTATATGTGCCTGGATTTCTAGCTAATCCATTCTTACTGTTGGGCCCCAAAAGGATTTGTAGACTGCCATTTTCAGTTAGCCCAGTTTTTCTCAATCTTCCTAATGTCACAACCCCTGAATACAGATCCTCATGTTGTTGTAACCTCCAGCCATAACATTATTTTAGTTGCTACTTCATAACTAACTTTGCTACTGTTATGAATCGTAATGTAAATATCTGAAATACAGAATGTATTTTCATTCACTGGACCATATTTGGCACAAATACTCAATATTCCCAAATTTCAATACTGGTGGGTTGGGGTGGGGTTGATTTTGTCATTTGGGAGTTTGGTAGTCATTGACCTTGAGTTTTGGAATTGTATTTCACCTACATCCAGAGAGCACTGTGAACTCAAACAATGATGGATCTGGACCAAACTTGGCACGAATACTTAATATGCCCAAATGTGATAATAAAAGTTGTCTGTGCTATTGCTCCTTGCAAAGTATTTATTTATTTATTTACGACATTTATATGCTGCCCTTCTCACCCCGAAGAGGACTCAGAGCAACTTACAAGTAAAATGTAAATACAATATATTATATTATTACCATAGCACAATATTAATATCGTATATTACTATATTGTACTATATAACATTATACCGTAATATTATTAGCAATATTATATGTAATATAAAATATATAATATCATATTAGTAGTAGTATTATATTGTATTACATTATAATATTAATGTTATATGTATATACATTATATTATATTATATTATATTATATTATATTATATTATATTATATTATATTCACGGTGCAGGAGACTACATGGAACTGCCTTCCTGGCCCCCTCTTCACTCTGATCTCAGAGCAGCGGTTGGTGCTGAAGGCGGGGGCGGGGGTGTGGGTGGGGGGCTCCCAACTGATGACACTGGAGGCAAGATGGAACTGCCTTCCTTGCCCCTCTAAAATAGGAATTCTTTGTAGAGGTGTGTTAAAATACATGTATGACCGAAGTGATGAGTACCATTGCATTGTTATTATTCCTTAACGTTGCGATTCAGGAGATCATCACAGCACTGAAGGAATGAAATTAATATTGCATCATGCTCTAATAGATGTGGTTGAGAGAGTTGGTTATTCTAGGCTGTGTGAGTCCTCATTTGACTCTATTGCTTTGCTGATAAGGGAATATTTATCATAACCTTGATTCCTTTATGTATGTACATGAAAGGAGTGAAATACTGTTTGTGTTATGTTCAGTATAATAGCAAAGGAACCACTTCTTTTTAATTATGCAATGTCAACTTTAGAAGAGTGGATTTGAGTTGAACAAGTGAATTTATGTTCAATCTGTTGTCAAAGGCTTTCATGGCTGCAATCACTGGGTTGCTGTGAGTTTTCCGGGCTGTATGGCCATGTTGCAGAAGCATTCTCTCCTGATGTTTCACCCACATCTATGGCAGGCATCCTCAGAGGTTGTGAGGTCTGTTGGAAACTGGGCAAGTGGGGTTTATATATGTGGAATGTCCAGGGTGGGAGAAAGCACGCTTGTCTGCTTGAGGCAAGTGTGAATGTTGCAATTGACCACCTTGACTAGCATTTAATGGCCTTGCAGCTTCAAAGTCTGTCTGGTTGCTGCCTGGGGGAATCTTTTGTTGGGAGGTATTAGCTGGCCTTGATGTTTTTTGTCTGGAATTCCCCTGTTTTCATAGTGTTATCTTTATTTACTGTCCTGATTTTAGAGTTTTTTGAATATTGGTAGCCACATTTTGTTCATTTTCATGATTTTCTCCTTTCTGTTGAAATTGTCCACATGCTTGTGGGTTTCAGTGGCTTCTCTGTGTAGCCTGACATAGCAGTTGTTAGAGTGGTCCAGCATTTCTGTGTTCTCAAATAATATGCTGTGTCCATTCATGTTGAATGACAATTATTGCTAATTCTTCATTCTTTGGGTCTTTGAAATTTTGTTTCATGTTCTGTACATTATTGCTCTTCCCTGTTCACTATAGTCGAGCGTTTACAAAACCAATTAAAATCAGACCTACTGACCTGCTTTTGTCTGTCTCAAGAATAAGGGAGAGCTTTGGGAGCTGAAGTTACAGATGTGTTGAGGGGCAGTCTTTCTCTGCCCTTGTATTCCAAGTTTTTTTCCATGTTTGGG
This sequence comes from Anolis sagrei, assembly GCF_037176765.1. Classification (NCBI taxonomy): domain Eukaryota; kingdom Metazoa; phylum Chordata; class Lepidosauria; order Squamata; family Anolidae; genus Anolis; species Anolis sagrei. Next base: position 31,667,968 of record NC_090028.1, read on the forward strand.
TTTTTAAATATGCAAGTCAATACTTGTATATCATATCCAAGCAGAGGAGGTAAATCCGCTCTGGATTTTATGGGCTTCCTGCTCCGAACTGAATGGGAGTTCTCCAGTTGCTGGTCTTAAGTTACGCATTACTTGACCTTCTCGGTATGAAGAAATTTGCCATATCTGTTTCTGAAGGGCATGTCTATGGCCAGTTGGTAGCAGGAAACTATTCAACCTTTTGGAAGCAGGTGCCCAACATTTTTAAAATGGAGAACTTTGGCTTACCTGTTTGAATCCTGATCCTTGGAAAGTGATGGGATACTTGGAAGCTGGCCGGTGTATTCCAATATCATAATAAGTGATAATGAGTCAGCTCCAGAATATATCCTGCTTATAGCTGGAATGCTTTGGGATACAGTAGAGTCTCAATTATCCGACATAAACCTAACGCCGGATAAACAAAAATGTCGGATAATAGGGAGTTTCATATTGTTACCCGTCTGACGCGGCGCTAGACACCTAGAATACTAACAACAGGGACTCAAAAGGTTAAGGCAAGGCAATGCCTTGGGGCTAGAGCGGCCCAACAGGAAGTGCCTGAATGTGGAAGAGGAGCAAGGAAATCATAGAAGGAAGGAGGGAGGACGCTTCCATTTCCGGTCCTGCCTCTTTTCTCCCTTTCCTCCCTCCTCCTTGTCTTGAAAAGGAGGGTGTCGGATAAGAGGGAATGTCAGATAAGCAAATGTCAGATAAGCAAGACTCTGCTGTACTTCCATTGAGAGGCTGACATATTAGGAAAAAAGTGCTTTGGCTTTTTCTTCTTGTGTTTTCTTTGTTTCTTCCCTTATCAGTCTGAGGTTATTTCTTAATATCACTGTTGTAGAATGTCATCATTCAAAATATTATGTTGCCATCATTTGTTTTTTGTCTGCCATCGGACTCACCCAGGCAAGTCCAAAGTTACAGAGTACACTATCTTAGTTACATAGAGTATCTTTATAATTACTACAATACACATAATATTGCATACTTATAGGTACTAAAACGTTTGTGATTTGTTTTTTTCGTAAGCTAAATTAAAGCAGTGGACTTGATGTTTATGACAACTAACTGTGCAAAGACAACTATCCTAATATCCGGAATCCTCAGCCTGGGACTACACTTCCTTCCGGATGTTCACCTGACATAAAAATGCTATCTACCGGTTGTTGTTCTTGTCTCTCCTTTCACCCTTTCTCTCTCTATTAACAGCAAAGTCTGTTTGTCCAGCTGGGCAAATACTAAGATACACTGCCTCTCTGTTACAGCTCTTAAGTCCAGAGGGACACAGATAGTCAGCTTCTTGCCTCTTTTCTCCAAAGTGCTGCTCTGAAAGTTACACAACACAAAGGGTTTACTTTCTGAGTCTCTAGCCCTAACTTGGAGAAGGTGAAAGAGCAGCTGCCATGAATTATGGAAACACAGCAAAGCACAAAAGCCTGCGCCTGACCCAGATTTCTTGCTGTCTTGGAGCACCCCCTAATTTATTTGCTTTTATAAGGACAACCTTCTAATTTCCATTGTGCTTTACAATCCTTGCAGTTTCACTATAAAAGGAGAATACTAGTTCCGTTTTATAGATGGTGAATTGATAGCTAGCAATTTTCCTAATGCGCAGGTGTGCCACATATTAGGAATCTGCCAATTCAGATACTCACACAGTTTCTGTCTAGTCACATTGACACATCGCCATTCAATTTTTGTTTATTGTTAAAGTTGACATTTGTTCCTTACAGTGGATATTCCAGTGAGGCAGAATGAAAGCCTTATACCACAGTATCACTATATACGGTTATAGAATAAATATCAAATAATGATTACCATATTTTCTAGTGTATTACACAACTTTTTAACCCTGGAAATTTTTATGAAAAGTCGGGGATATAATGCGCCGGGTATAAAATTAAAATAATAATAATAAAAATAAAAGAATAAAATCTAACTCCCTTAGTGGCATGGCCTGAGGAGGAGGGCGGAGGAGGGCACAGGGAGGAGGAGCAGCACACCACATTGCCACGGAGACTGGCCAGGGGTGATGGCCCGCTGGGTTTTCCCTGCCCCCCCCCCCCCCCGCCACTCTTCCTGATCTATTTTCAGGGCCCTCCTCCGCCCCCCGACGCTCACCTCCTCCAAAGGCCACTGGGCTCAGCTAGGTGCACGGAAGCGCCTTCAGACAACGACACGCAGCAGCGCCGGGCGGCAGCGTACTTTGGATGTGCTCGCTGAGGCATTCTGGGAGTCGTAGTTCCCTGACTCCTATGGCTCCCAGAATGCCTCAGTGAGGACATCCAAGGCTCACCGCTGCCCAGGGCTGCAGGGACTCGTTGTCTGGAGGCACTCCCTTGGACCTAGGCGAGCCCAGTGGCTTTCGGAGAAGGTAAGTGTTGGGGGTGGGGGAGGGCCTTGAAAGTAGAGTGGGGAGAGCGGGGGGCTGCAGGGAAAGCCCAGCGGGCCATCACCCCCAGCCAGTCTCTGTGGCAATGCGATCTGCCGCTCATCTTCCCCATGCCCTTCCTCTCTCCGCCCTCCTCCTCCTCCTCCCTCTCTTGCCTTGCATTGAAAAGGTGTGCACTTGGGATTTCTTGTTACAAGATGAGAATAGTGTTGGAAGAGGGGTAGTCTTAAATGGCAAGTATATCCCTAACTCTGTATTTTATCTTGAAAAGTTGGGGGTGGTCTTATACACCCAGCCGTCTTTTATGCTGGAAAATACGATATATTTTGACAGCGATTTTTGTCCACTTTAATGGTGTTGTGATATGGCTATGGCATAGACAAATAGCTCAAAAAATACAACTCTGATCTGATCTTTTTAATGTGTTTTTTTCACGTAATTGATAAACATTTTCCATTCTCCTATATGTAGTTTTATATGGTTTTGCATGTTATCCAGGTTATTTGAAGGAACATAAATTTTCTTATCCACCTGCCCATGGTTTGAGATCTTCTGGAGAGGCCCTGATCTTTGTTCTATCATCCTTACAGGTAGGTATATTTGGTGGGAGAAAGATCAGGGCCTCTCCAGGTGATATCAAACATGGGCAGGTCCACCTGCAAACTATACTTCAAATCCTATTTGAAAAGTAAACAAACCCCTTTCTTGAGTAGAGTAGTGAAAGATGTGCTTAACTAGGTATTTTTAATTACAAAAATGTGAGTTAAGCACTGAAAGGGTTAAATGGATGCTATGACTCAGCAAATGCTGTAGTTCAATATAAATAGGTGTGCTTATAGCTTAGTACGCCTCAGTTGTCCTCAGTATGAAAAGACTTCAGTCTGAGAGAGGCCTCAGTGTTAATTTGCCTCAGTATGAGAACGCCTCAGTGTTAATAGGCCTCAGTGTGCCATAGGCCTCAGATTTAGTAGGCCTCAGTGTGTTAGAGGCTTGGTGTGAGAGAGACCTGGTGTGAGAAAGCTTCAGTGAGAGAAGCCCCAGGTTGAAGGCCTCGTATGTAAAGCTCCAATGTGAAGGCTGCTATGTGTAAAAGGCTACTATGTGAAGCTCCTGTGTAAGTTTAGTGTGAGAAGAGACTCTGTGAGAGCGAAGCTTTTTATTTGTATGAGAAAGAAGCCCAGCATGGAAGCAAAGAAGGAAGTCTAAAGAACTTCATTTGTGTCATGGAAACCTTGTTCTTGTAAATAGTGCAACCAAATTATTTTGCTATAAAGAAAAGTCTCCTAAGGAAGAAATAACATTGGTCTGTTTGTTTTTGTTCTTTTTATCACTTTTGGCTACTGAGGCTGGGTCACACTGCTGCTGCTAATAAGTTACGCTGCTATACGTTTATGAGGAGGGTCTTTTGTTAATAAGCCCACTTGCCCAACAGTTATTTCTGGCTTTACTCAAGAACAGAAGCTGAAATTGTCGTCTTGGATGTTTCCTCCTATGACACGCAGAATTCTTTGCTTTCTGTATGGGTGAAAGTACATCTCTGGGTAATATTTAAAAGACTGACTCACTATTTCCTGATTTTCCCTATGCCCCACTGAAAAGAAGTTATTTGTATCTAACCTAAGTCTGGTTGCTTTAAGTAGGATCCAATCCCAGCTCAATTTAATTCATTCGGGATCTTGGAAGTTCAAAGTCTATGGAAAATTGATCTTGAGAGTGAAAGGCATAATATCAAAAAAAAGAGCTCACCCTATAGTCTCAACCTACAGCACGAGTCTGACTTCCTTCCCAATCATGAATACTATTAGTATGTTCAGTTCTGCCCCGGCTGCATCACTCCCCCATATGCTTTATGTGAGCTATCCATCTATATAAATAAAAATGTAATGATCATTTGTGGGATTTTTTATTTTGTCGTATCAGGAGCAACTTGAGAAACTGCAAGTCGCTTCTGGTATGAGAGAATTGGCCAGGGGACGCCCGGATGATTTGATGTTTTTATCATCCTTCTGGGAGGCTTCTCCCATGTCTCTGCATGAGGAGCTGGAGTTAAGAGGGAGCTCATCCGCCTTTCCCCAGATTCGAACCTGCAAACTGTCGATCTTCAGTCCTGCCAGCACAGGGGTTTAACCCACTGCGCCACCGGGGGCTGTGTTTGTGGGATTAACATAACTCAAAAACCACTGGGCGAATTGACACCAAATTTGGACACAAGACACCTCTCAGGCCAACGAGTGACCATCACTCATAAAAACACTGAAAAACACAGTGGAAGGGACTTAAAAAGCCCCCCAAAATACATAACAAAGCATGCGCAAAACCACATATATGCACATATACACAAATATCCACACACATATATACACATGCAAAACACATATATACAACTGAGCCACAACAACATGTGGCAGGGGGTGGCTTGTTTTTTTTAAAAAAAAATACAATGCTGATTTAAGTGTTGTTAAAGGAGGGACAAGATCTTCCATGTAACATCTGGAGAGGTCAGCCTTCAGTCTGTACTACATAGTAAATCTCTGAATCACAATGGCAGCACAAGAGCCTGGCCTTGGAAGGATATTGGTACATTTGCATTGCGTGTATTTGAAACTGCTTCCAGAAGAACACCCTTCCTTTCACAATCCCACTTGTGTCTTCTTAAAAGGGTGGGGGGTCATTGTTTTTTTATTACCAGACCCCTTGGCCTTCAGAAAGCCTTTTGAAATCAGCAGCGTGAAAAATAATTAGCATTTTCATGGGCTACTAAACCCCTAATTCACAGGAAAGTGATGCTTGTAAGGAAAGGAAAGTGCTTGGTCCTAATTAAGGGGCTATAGAATAAGAGATAATGGCTTTATAAGGAGTTTGTAAGGAACCGTTGAGATACTCTGTAATTCCTGTTCAGTATTCTTCAGGCGCCATATTGGATTGACATTTTCTTGCAGGCTCCTTCCGCCCCTCCCCTCCCCAGCATGTATTTTAATGGATGTGGTAAAATGTAGTAAACTGATTCACTCTAAAAGAGATCACATTGTACTAAAGACAGGGTGAGAAACTTTATGGAATTATATCAAAAGAGGGGTTTTTAATAATTGTTGAATTTCTAAAATCTTACTTGTGTACATAGTCTAAAATTGCTATTGTGTTTTTTTCTTTAGTCAGGATTGGATGAGCCAGGGAAATTGGTTGAGGTTGGTGCAAAAACAAACAAATAAATGGGTTGCTGTGAGTTTTCCGAACTGTCTGGCCATGTTCCAGAAGCATTCTCTCTTGACGTTTTGCCCACGTATGTGGCAGGCATCCTCAGAGGTTGAGGATGCCTACCATAGATGTGGGTGAAATGTCAGAGTGAATGCTTCTGGAACATGGCCAGACAGCCTGGAAAACTCACAGCAACCTGGTGATTCTGGCCATGAAAGCCTTTGAGAACAAATATATACATACACAAGTGTTTATCTATGGTAGCTGTCAGAAATTGGGATTTTGAAGCAATGGCTCCTTACATTCTCTTGCTGGTTTATCTGCTTTCATGGAGCCTTTCCTGCATTTCTGAGGCCATCCATGTTTTGAGGATGCTAAACTGCAGAAGATGGCAAAGGAGTGGAAGAAGAGGATTTAGCTCCTCATCTCCACACATTCTTTTTCATGTTGTTGCAGTGGGTTAAACCAGTGTTTCTCAACCTTGGGTTCGGCAGCATTTTGCAAACTAGTGGTTAGGACCTGTGGGGGGGGGGGGGTTGTGAGGAGGTGTCAGAATGGTTGCCAAAGACCACCAGAAAACACAGTATTTTCTGTTGATCATGGGGGTACTGAGTGAGAAGTTTGATTGCTGGTGAACTATAAATCCCACTAACTACAACTCCCAAATGTCAAGGTCTGTTTCCCCCAAACTCAAGGTCAATTCCCACCAAACCCTTTTAGTGTTGGTGGCAATTAGTCCAGCGATTTTTGAGTTATGATGTCACTGAAAATGAACAGAGCATACACACACACACACACACACACACACACACACACTAGCTGTCCCCTGCCACTCATTGCTGTGGCCCAGTCTGGTGATCTGGAAAATAAAGTAATGGTTTCTAATATATGTAATTCCTTTATGCTTGTGGATAAACAGTATTCCTTGTTGTTTCTATGTCAGTGTTGATTTGGAGATTGTCTGGTTTGCCTACTCTGGAACATGCAAACATATAATTGTCCTTCTTTAGGGGTCCCTTTCAAATCTATGATACTATATCTGTGTGTGTGTTGTGTGTGTGAATCATATCTATCTATATCTATGGCTGGCTGGCTCTTTGTCAGGAGGGCTTTGATTACGTTTTCTTGCCCCAGTGAAGGGAGTTGGATTGGATGGCCTTAAGTATTTTCTGTTGGTCATGGGGGTTCTGTGTGGGAAGTTTGCCCAGATTCTGTCGTTCATGGGGCTCAGAATGCTCTTTGATTGTAGATGAACTGTGAATCCCAGTGACTACAACTCCCAAATGTCAAGGTCTATTTCCCCCAACCGCCATCTGTGTTCATATTTGGGCGTATTGAGTGCTTGTGCCAAGTTTGGTCCAGATCCATCATTGTTTGAGTCCACAGTGCTCTCTGGATGTAGGTGAACTACAACGCCCAAACTCAAGGACAATGCCCACCAAACCCTTCTAGTGCTGTCTGTTGGTCATGGGAGTTCTGTGTGCCAAGTTTGGTTCAATTCCCTCGTTGATGGAGTTCAGAATGCTCTTTGATTGTAGGTGAACTATAAATCCTAGCAACTACAACTCCCAAATGACAAAATCATTTTTTGAATGATGGTTACTCCTTGGGTTATTAGGTGTCTCATGGCCAAATTTGGTGGCAATTAGTCCAGCGATTTTTGAGTTAGGATGTCACTGAAAGCGAACAGAGCATTTTAAAATAATTTTATAATTTATAATTTTATATAATTCTATATAATTTTATATTGTAATCATGGTTCTGGGACCAGGCCTTCTAACAATAGAGGTATGCAGCTTTTAGTGGGACAAGGACTGGAATGGCGACTCAACTGATGAGATTGTTTTATGGTTTTAATAACTGTTTTGATATTTGATGATGTACTGTTTTTAATATGATTTATGTTTAAAGTGTGATTTTACTATTGTAGTTGTAAGGCATTGAATTTTTGCCATTATCTATGTGTAAACCACTTTGAGTCCCCCTAGGGATGAGAAAAGCAGTATATAAATACGGTAAATAATAAATAAATAAATATAGATATGGAAAAAGATCTTTCTTGCTGGCAAATCACTTTGGTTTGTGTGCTGAGGACTCTTGTGGAAGGTTTTTCAGTTCCCTTTCTGGAATTTCTTGCACTCACCAACATGCAATTTCAGTATAGTTCAATATAGATCAGGTGTATTCATACAATGGGATCTTAGGCGATCAGTGTACAATCAAAGCACCCTCAACAGATGACCACCCAGCCTGTTTAGTAGTAGTAGTAGTAGTAGTAATAATAATAATAATAATAATAATAGAAGAAGGAGAAACCCCAGGGGCCATCCAGTCCAACCCTTTTTTGCCATGCAGCAAAAGCACACTGAAAGTATCCTCTGAGTGGTAGGAGGGAAAAAGGGTTTTGGAATCAAGCAAAATGAGAAGGATCTGGGCAGCAAGGGGGGTGGGAAGGGTTGAGGTAAGAGTTGAGGTAAAAGGTATTTTGGGGGCGAGGAAGGTCGGGGAAAGGGAGGAACAGGAAAGATGAGGGGAAGCTTGGAGAGGGAAAAGGGAACTGCAAAGCCTCACACTTTGAGAACTGCTGATTTAGGGAGTCTTTACCTTGGTTTGGAGGAATAGATTTACATTAAAGTGTTATTAATTTGGAGGAATAGATAACACTAAAGTGTTATTAAGGCTAGTAATTTTTTAAGTTAAGGAAACAATACAAAATCAAAGGTATACCTTCTTCAACACTTCTTTCATACCCATAGAGTGGGAAGGTCCCAATAATTGTGCAGCAGCCATAATACTTTATTGAACTTGGTACTTTTCCAAGCTACTGTTTGTGCCATAAAGGAATATTTCTATATCTCCACCATTAGTGTTATAATTATGTGGAACACAGCCAATGTTTGACTTGCTGCTAGGAAATCATATATTGAAAATGGATGTTTTCATGACTGATTTGTGTGAATACTGTGAAGTTCGGTTGGACGTCTTTCTGCATAATACCACAGTGTTCAAAGCCTTTTTCTCATATTGTTACACAGCTTGTCTAACTCATCACTCTCCTTTTTTTTCAGTCTCCATGAAGAGATCAATGACTTCTACAAGTACATGTCTCCCAGACCCGAAGAGGAGCGGATGCGAATGGAGGTGGTGAATAGGATAGAAAATGTCATAAAGGAGCTCTGGCCTAATGCAGATGTAAGATTAAACACACTTTGGGAATTGGGGTTAGGGTGGGTGAATGATGTTATGGGACTGTATGGCTTCAGATGTATCATATATGTGTGTATGAGTTAGGGCAAGCTATGGGGCCAGAATTATGGATCAGTGCTCACATTGATCCCTAGATAGGTCAACCCAGGGGTTTGGGGTAGATTTTTTTCCCTAAAATATCTAGACTTATACATGAGTATACAGGGTATGTGCATGATTAGTTAAAAGTAATCAGATCTGTGTGTAAAACATTGAAATCTTGAAATGTATGTTCTATTTGCATTACATTTTATAATTTTAGTACTTATTTTCACTGCTTGCACATTTACCCTTTAAAGTAAATACAGTACAACCCAATACCCACAGTATTATCTATTCCACATCCTGTGTTCTCTCTAGAAAATATGTCCTCTCTAGCAATCTGATAGATTTCACTGGAAACTACCATAGAGGTTCTCTCGAGGATCTCGAAAATTCCTAGAGGAGATACCTTTGTAGGATTTCTAGGTCCTCCAGGATATCCCTATGGTAACTTCCTGTGCAAGTTGTTCAGTTCAGTAGGGTTCATTATTATGCGCTGTTTCCACAGTAAGTTCAGGAATGTGTCACCTGTACATACGAGGGTTAGACCTCAGTGGAGGTGGATGCATGTTGCTGTTTGGACTTTAGTACAGAAGTATGAATTACGGACTTCAGTGAGTACAGCTATACTTAAAGACTATGGACTATTAAGAATTGTACCCTGTGTACTCAATACAGAGAACTACATCCTGTCTAACAACTTTAACAAGAAATGTGTCTGTATGGTGAATTAATATAAGAGGTTTGTGAGTAAACAAGATGTGTTATTTTTCAAAGAAGACTGTTTTTATCTCTGAGTGCATATTTTAAACTAAGAGGTTTCAAGGGAGTGTATATCTTTTGGGCAACTGCAATTTCAACTTCAAAGAAGCAACCATCCTCTGCTAACCAAATATATTTATGTAGTGGCATGTCTTTGTCCTTGGCAGTTTAAAGACATGGTTCTTAAGTCTAACAGCTGAGTTACCTGTGTGCCATTAAATTAATGTTTATGAATATCACTTGTTCAAAGAGTTGACTTCTAACAAGATCATTCTTTTCTTGACAAGTGGTATTCAAAAAGTGGTCTCCACATGTTCATTTGCCAAACGGATGTTACATCCATTTTTATCTTTTCAATAAGGTTATGGTGCAGTTATTTCCAATAGGTTATGGAATTTCCAATAATATTGGGAATAGTGGTAACTGCTTGAGAATAACTAAAACCACTGATGAATGGAAGGATGTCGATCACTTCTCAAGACTAAAATGTTGTAAGAATGAAAGGAGGATGTAGGTCTATAATAATAATAATAAACTTTATTTATACCCTGCTACCATCTCCCCAAAGGGGACTTGGGGTGGCTAACATGAGGCCAAGCCCAGAATTACAACACAGTACAATAAAATAAAATACAAACAGCAAATAATAACATCAAAACAAAATACATAAAATAACAGAAAATGCAATAAACAGATGCAAAATAACGAGATGAAGAAATAAAAGCTCGGTGGGCTTTTATTTTACACCTGTTCCATAACAGTTCTTGAATTTTCCTTCACTCCTTGTAGTTTACAGTCCTCTTGACTGCCCCTCTGAGAGGGGAGAGACTTGGAAACTCCCCAGAATAACATTAAAGCAAACGTGAGGGTGGGTTTTGGCTGCGGCGAGCTTTGGAACCATGTTCTGTAACTGTAGGGATTTGAAAAAGGGCAATGTACAAACTAAGTAAGCAAAATTAGGCAACTGAATAGCAGTTGCTTTTGCCTGAGCTCAGTTGCTGCCTACTGTAAAAACTGTTTGAAAAACTCAGCTAATTGCTTGCTGGTCTAAAAAATTATAGCAAACCTTTTGACTAGCTCACAGGAGGAGAATCGGAGCAATCCGCTTCCTCGTTGCCAATGCCGATTTTTCATAGCATCCCAACTAAATTTGACAATTCAAACATTGCTGCCACCTCATATTCTGTAAACAAGCTTTTGGATTCTGCATGCTGTATAGAAAGATTTTGGATTTTTTTTTTAAGCAGAAGGATCTTTCGGAAAACCCATTGCAGTTTTGTGTATAAATAAAACAAAAGCAGCCTATTTAGGGAAAGGATGGAGCAAAAATGGTGTTAAGAGTGCATTTCTTAAACTACAATTTTATTTATAGAAGCCAGCAATTGTGTCATTGGCTCTATGGCTCCAGGGAATGTGCTTAGACGGAAACATTCCTAGTAAGTGAGAACTGTTCTTGGCACCAACTGGACTCCACCATAAGAGTGGCTGTGTGCGGCTTTAATTATCTTGGGGCTGGAACATTACGGCTGAGAAGGAATGAAAGTGTGTTAAATTCAGTTGGTAAAAGAAAGTAAATCGTCTTGAGCAGAACCAAGAGCCCACAGTTAGTTACCATGAGCATTAGATGCCTTCCAGTTCCTTGAATACGAATCTAAGGCCTGCCTAGAAATGTGAGCTGAAGGTGGAATTCTGCAAATGCTGAAGGCTGTTCTTTGGAAGCACTTTTCTGCTTCCTTTGACTCTCTTCTCACGTCCTGATTTAACATCCATTTAAACAAAGTGTCAGGGATAAGCCCAGGATACAAAGCAAATGGTCTACATCTGAATTACATCCTTTTGTGCTATTTGTCGAAACTGGAAAACAGAGCTTGGGTATGTTATTTTTCTTTGCTATGATTCCCAGAAACTCCCAATTTGATTCTGGGAGTTGCAGTCCAAAAAAGTAATATTTCCGAGCTCTGAAGAATAGATAAAGCCACTATAATTGAGAGCATACATCTGAATTTCTTATTTCTTATTTATTTATTTGCAGTATTTGTATACCACCCTTCTCAACCCTGAAGGGGACTCAGAGGGGTTCACAGTGTTGGCAACAACTCAGTGCCATGGATAAAAAAGTATAAAACATCAAAATTGACCCTCCCTTGATAAAACATTAAACATTATTAAACACATCACACAAAATAACATCACATATGACACAAAAAATAGCTGTTGTCCCATAAGCAGTTCTGCATTGTAACATGAGGAAGAGTGAATTTTGAGTTCTAAAGAGATGTAACTTACCTTTTCTTCTTCTCACTTAGGTATTTTCCCCCTAAAAATTCTAAAACTGTATGCGTTTTTAATGGGAAATTTTGATTTCTCGGTTATCTTTTAGGTGTATTGATTTATTTATTGTGTCGGAAGCACATTGAGGGTACAGTTGAAATGTATTTAAAACACAAATAAAGTTTAAAACTTGGCATTATGCTAAATGTCCTTTGACCAGAGTCTGGCCACTTGGAGTGCCTCTGGTGTTGCTGTGAGAAGGTCCTCCATTGTGCATGTGGCAGGGCTCAGGTTGCATTGCAGTAGGTGGTCTGTGGTTTCTCTTCTTTGCACTCGCATGCCGTGGACTCCAATTTATAATTTATCTGGCCTCAGCTACAGATTGAGGTTTCAGGTTTTAGCCTGCCACGTTTGGATTCTCCCTTGCTGAGGTGTTCCTGCAAGTGTCTCTGCCAATCTTAAGAAGCTATTTCTTGATTTAAGATATTGGTATGCTGGTTGATATCCAAACAGGGGATGGGTCGAAGATGTCAATGCCTTGGTCCTTTCATTATTGGCTGTTAGGTGCTACAATACTAAAACTGTGCTAAACAGTTTTAATTTCTCCAGTGGTGTGGGATGTAGACATCCTGTGATAATGTGGCATGTCTCATTAAGAGACACATCCACTGTTTTAACGCGGTGACATGTTTTCCACACTGGGCATGCGTATGCAGCAGCAGAGTAGCAAAGCTCAAGGGTAGATATCTTCACAGTGTCTGGTTGTGATCCCCAAGTTGTGCCAGTCAGTTTTCATACAATATTATTTCTAGCATCCACTTTTTGCTTGATATTCAAGCAGTGCTTCTTATAAGCACGGTCCAGAGTGGCTCCCAGGTATTTGGGTGTGCTACAATGCTCCAGTGGGATTCCTTCCCAGGTAATCCTCAGAGCTCGAGAATGTTGTCTGTTCTTAAGATGGAAAGCACATGTCTGCATTTTAGAAGGATTAGGAATCAGCTGGTTTTCCCTGTAATATGCAGTAAGAATACCTAAAGCTTTGGAGAGCTTCTGTTTAACCATTTAAAAGCTCCCTTCTTGAGCGGTGATGGCACGATTGTCAGCATAGATGAAACTGATCCAGTTTTGACCATTTTTACATTTTAGAAGGTTAAAATTATAATTGATGGATACTCTTTGTCAAAGACTCTTTTTGGAAGGATTAACCTTTTAGGAATTGAAATTGGTGATTGTGTGAAATAATGATCAAATTGCAGTACAGTGTTATATTTTCCAAATGCTACCAGTTGAGGGCAGTAACAGTATCAGTTACATGTTTATTCCATGTATTTTTGGTGAAAGCTTTTAACTTTCTGCTTGTTTGATCTCACCTCACTTTCTGTTTGGGATTTTTTCCAGGTGCAAATATTTGGAAGTTTTAAGACTGGCTTATATTTACCTACTAGGTGAGTAGTGACTTAATTATTACATTTCTATCTTCTCTTGGGCCTAAAGGTTGAATACATTTTATTCCACCTTTCTGGTGTTGAAGTTGACTTTATGCATTAATTTTTACTTCATTTATTTATATTCTAAGAACAGAAATAATTCCACTGTGTATTACAAATAAATAACTGGGAAAATGCATTCTTGAGTGCTAAATAACACTTCTGTTCACACAGGAATGTAAGCTTAATAGGCCCAATGTGCTCAGAAGAATCTTTGGATCTCAGTTGCTTGTTCTATGATCCCTTTCTGATTAGGAGTAAAGTTTCTATTTTTCATAATTTTATTCAAAGAAATAATGCAATATAGCCAGACCTTCACATTTGTAGGGTTTAGAGGTGCAGGAGCTTGCAAAATGCAAACTCCTTCCCCCCAGAACTAATTTTTCATACGTTGATCCGATTTAACACGCACAAGTACATATATTTCATATGTTTATGACTTTCTGATTTTTTTAGTTTTCTGTACATTTTCTGGTCTACATGTGTTGCCTGCAATTTTCTGCAGTGGTGGTTGCAAAATCAGGATTGGCTATAAAAATAGCATAATAGTGAAATGAATGAGCAGTTTCAAAGTTTGTGTTGTCTTGATTGAGATCCAGAAAGCAAAGAGACCTATAAATTATCATTAACACATTTTGTTTCCACCTCTTTAATAAACAGGATGTTAACATGATCGTTGTGACATGTTTAAAAAGTACAATTTTTTGATTGACTGCTTTATAATTTCAGTGATATTGACTTAGTTGTGTTTGGAAAATGGGAGACGTTGCCTCTGTGGACTCTGGAAGAAGCTCTCCGAAAGCACAATGTAGCAGATAAAGGTTCGGTAAAGGTGCTAGACAAAGCGACTGTAAGTTATTTCTTCTTCTTCCTATTCTTTGTTGAACCAGATTTTGACATCCTGAAAAGTATATTTGTTACCAAGCACTATAGACTGTCCCCAAGTCATGAACAAGATAGGATCTGTAGAAATTAAGTTGAATTTGTATGCAAGTTGGAACAGGTGTATTTTTAAACACCGGGAAGGGGTTACACCACTGTGGAGTTTGTTTTGCTGACTGTGCCCCCCGTTCCCAAGATCTCACCTCACTTTCTGTCCCTGTGAAATTGGAATTTGAAAAATATAGCCAGACCTTCACATTTGTAGGGTTTAGAGGTGCAGGATTGGTGCTAAAGCTTCAGTTGAGACACTTTGCCCCGTGATGACCCTTTCAAGAGTGAATTTCCCTTCCAAGGGGTTGCTTTCTTTCACTTCCTGTTGTCTCCAACCTGTTCTTAACTAGGAGTCATCTGAAAGTCAGGTATTTGTAACTTGAAGATTGCCTGTATTTGTCAAGTCGGAGATGTTTGTAACTTGGGGACTGCCTGTATTTGTCAAATCTGTCAATATCTTTTGGCTGCCACTCCTGCTCTGATCCTGTATACATGTTGAAAGGAGTAACGGATATATGAATGAATTGGAAGCCTCCAATGGAGGCACCGAGTAGGGTTGGGCTTCTGCGAATATTCGTGATCCCTTCTGCCCTTACAGTGAAATGACACATGTCTCCAACTCATTTATGGTCATGGAAGATTTATATATTCTTCCTCTGATAGCAAACCATTTTCCAAGCAGAAGGAATGTGTTGAATAGCTTGCTGAAAGACATCACCAGCAAATCCTTGCAATAGTAACATTGATGAAGGAGAGACAAAGAAGATTGAGACCTCCCCTCTCCCCAGAGGGACCACTAGAGCCACTTTCCAGATACACGATTGTCGCAAATCATTTAACATACCTTGTTACCAAAGAAGCAATCCAGTTTGTCCTTGGCTTTGTTTGGGGCGAACAAAGCAGAGAACTGAAGTGTTCTCCTGCCAGGCAACATGCCACTGCACCTGCGGAGCGAAGTTCCATAATTTATGTAGCCATTTCCGCTGCAATCAGTTGAGCATCAGACAATGTGCTTCTTGTAGCCAGCAAACTACACATCCTTGACTTATCTTGTTGTTTTGTTTATTCGTTCAGTCACTTCCAACTCTTCATGACCTCATGGACCAGCCTACAGCAGAGCTCCCTGTCTGCCGTGGCCACTCCCAGCTCCTTCAAGGTCAAGCCAGTCAATTTAAGGATAACATCCATCCATCTTGCCCCTGGTCAGCCTCTCTTCCTTTTTCCTTCAATTTTTCCCAGCATCATTGCCTTGTCCAAGTTTTTCTATCTTCTCATTATGTGGTCACAGTACTTTATCTTTGCTTCTAATATCCTTCCCTCCAATGAGCAGTCAGGCATTATTTCCTTGAGTATGGACTGGGTTGATCTTCTTGTGGTCCAAGGCACTCTCAGAATTTTCCTCCAACACCACAGTTCAAAAACATCTATCTTCCTTTGCTCAGTCTTCCTTATGGTCCAGCTCTCGCATCCATAAATTACTATGGGGAATACCATTGCTTTGACTATGCTGACCTTCGTTGCCAGCGTGATGTCTCAACTCTTCACTATTTTATCGAGATTAGTAATTGCTCTCCTCCCAAGAAGTAAACGTCTTCTGATTTCCTGGCTGTAGTCTGTGTCTGCTATCATCTTAGTGCCTAGAAATACGAAGTCTGTCACTCCCTCCATGTTTTCTCCCCCTATTTTCCAGTTATCAGTCAGTCCGATTGCCGTCATCTTGGGTTTTTTTTTTATGCTTAGCTGCAACTCAGCTTTTGCATTTTCTTCTTTCACCTTGGTTAGAAGGCTCTTCAGCCCCTCCTTGCTTTTAGCCATCCAAGTGGTATCATCTGCATATCTAAGGTTGTTAATTTTTTTCCAGCAATTTTAACTTCAGCCTTGGATTCATCAAGCCCTGCACGTTGCATGATGTGTTCTGCATACAAGTTGAATAGGTCGGGTGAGAGTAGACAGCCCTGTCCTATTTCTTTCCCAATCTTGAACCAGTCTGTTGTTCCATGGTCCGTTCTTACTGTTGCTACTTGGTCCTTATACAGATTCCTCAGGAGACAGACAAGGTGGCTTGACATCCCCATACCACCAATAACTTGCCAACATTTATTATGATCCACACTGTCAAAGGCTTTAAAACAGTTTTTTCTGAAACTCTCTGCTTTCCTCTATTATCCAGCAGATAATTTGGCATCTCATGTCTCTGCCTTTTTGAAACCCAACTTGTTCATCTAGCAACTCTTGCTCCATGTATTGCTGGAGTCCTACCTTGCAGGATTTTGAGCATTACCTTACTGGCATGTGAAATAAGTGCTTTTTTTCAATCTGATGGCCATTCTTGTGTTTTCCATATTTGCTGACATGTGGCATGCATCACCTTGACATCATCCTCTTTCAAGATTTTATACAGTTCAGCTGGGATCACATGGTCTCTTGCTGCCTTGATATTAGCAATGCTTCTTAAGGCCCATTCAACCTCATTCCTCTGGATGTCTGGTTCTAATTCACTCACCACACCATCAAAACAATCCTCAATATTATTATCTTTCCTATTCAGATCTTCTGTCTAGTCTCATATTTTACAAATTTGCTCTGGGTGTTGTACGTAGTGTAGGGATCATCCTTGTTTTGCAAATAACTTCGCAGCAGAGAGAATTTGAGTTACAGGGTTGGGGATGGTAAGTTTCTGTTCAAAGTCTACCTTCTACATGTCTTGTCAAAGCAATCTATTATATATACAGTTATGTATAAATCTAGAAATTTTAGTCAACAAATTGATCCAGAAAACCTGTGTTGACATATCCATAGATTAGTGTAAGTTCTGTACTTTAACTCTTATCTAGAAAGGATCCATCCTCTTCTTTGAGGAGAGCAGTGAAAGGTGATCGCTTAGTCTCAAAGCACCAATCCTTTCTCCTCTCTCTACCTTTGCATCACCTCTGATTTTTTTGAATGCCTGGGTGGGAAAAGGCTCTTTGTTGCTTCCCTTCAAAGGAGAACTGAGAAGAGTAGATAAAGTTGATGCTCTTTTAGGTTCGTCCAGGATGGACTAAACTCCCACCTTTCAGCATTTGGCTCAGAGAGGAGAATGGTTTCTTTTTCACAAGAGTTACTTCTGTACCATAACTTGTGTTAAGTGACAAAAGGGCTTTTAAAATGCCAGAGTAGAAACATGACAGTGAAAGCTGGTGCTTTCCCCTCTTTGTGGAATTACCCTCGATTTATCCACAAGTCATATTGAAATCCATACATTTGGCCCCTAACCTGCCCTCAATGTATACAGAATATCCACTTATATGCAAGTATATGTGATCGTTTTATGGGGTTCTTTGGGCCTTGGTTGTAGTATACAAGTTATTTTGGTTCAAAAATGTGTTTTGAATCTTTGATGTATTGGAATGCGGAGATCTGAATATGATTTGCAAACAAGTTGTTGTGCATTTATAATATTCATGTCCTTTTTCAGTTCCTTAGAACAGAATTTTATTTCTAAGTACATTTTCAGTTTTGTGAAGTGCATCTCTAATTTTCTTTAAGAATTAAAGTCCTTTTCCAAAAACTAGTTTTTATTCTTTGGCCGTCTATCTCCCCCTACTGTCGGTACAGGAGTAAAACAAATTGCTTTATGCTTGTAATGCTAGGTATGTATTACCCATCAAGTGCTATGTAAAATTTCTTATTAACAGCAAATGGTTGAGTTCTGTGAAAATAGTTTTGTTTCATTTTAAGTAAGGACCGTAATGGACTAAGAATATACAGAACAAAAAAGCAAATTTCTTTGAAATCATTGTGTTTTTCTGAGTTGCTGTGAATTTTCTGGGCTGTCTGGCCATGTTCAAAAGCATTCTGTCCTGACATTTCACCCACATCTATGGCAGGCATCTTAAGAGGTTGTGAGGTTTGTTGGAAACTAGGCAAGTGGGGTTTCAATATCTATGGGATGTCCAGGGTGCGAGAAAGAACTCTTGTCTGTTTGAGGCAAGTGTGAATGTTGCAGTTGATCACCTTGATTAGCACTGAGTAGCCTTGCATCTTCAAGATTTGGCTGCTTCCTGCTTGGGGGAAATCCTTTGTTGTGAGGTGATTATTTCTTGTCTGGAATTCCTCTGTTTTTTGAACGACTGACAGGAAGCTGATGAAAAACACAACCTACAAACTATCTACAGACCCACTAAGAATATGCAGCAAATGCTGCGTTTAGCAAACGACAAGAGCATTCCTCTCACCTTTGCAGGAGTTTACCATATACCATGCAGCTGTGGACGATCTGCATAGAGATCAGCGCCCAAACATGAATCACGGAACATGAAAGGCAACTCAGACTAACTCAACCAGAGAAGTCAGCCATAGCAGAGCACATGAGGAACCAACCTGGGCACAGCATATTATTTGAGGACACAGAAACCTGGACAACTCTAACAACCACCATGTTCGACTATGCAGAGAAGCCATTGAAATCCACAAGAAGCATGTAGACCAGTGTTTCTCAACCTTCCCAATACCGTGACCCCTTAATACAGTTCCTCAGGTTGTGGTGACCCCCAACCGTAACATTTTCGTTGCTACTGTTATGAATTGTAAATATTCGATATGAAAGATGTATTTTCATTCACGGGACCAAATTTGGCACAAATATTTGATATACACACATTTGAATACTGGTGGGGTTTGGGAGGATTGATGTTGTCATTTGGGAGTTGTAGTTGCTGGGATTTATAGTTCACCTACAATCAAAGAGCATTCTGAACTCCACCAACGATGGAATTGAACCAAACTTGGCACACAGAACTCCCATGACCAACAGAAAATACTGGAAGGGTTTGGTGGGCGTTGACCTTGAATTTTGGAATTGTAGTTCGCCTAAATCCAGAGAGCACTGTGGACTCAAGCAATGATGAATCTGGACTAAACTTGGCATGAATACCCAGTTTGCCCAAATGTGAAACCTGCTGGAGTTTGGGGAAAATAGACCTTGACATTTGGGAGTTGTAGTCGCTTGGATATATAGTCCACCGACAATTAAAGAGCATTCTGAATCCCACTCATCATAGAATTGGGTCAAACTTTCCACAAAGAACCCCCATGAGCAACATAAAATACTATGTTTTCTGCTGGTCTTTGGCGACCCCTCTGACAACCCCCTCACGACCCCCTTAGAGGGCCTGATCCCCCAGGTTGAGAAACACTGATATAGACAATTTCAACAGAAAGGAGGAAACCATGAAAATGAACAAAATCTGGCTACCAATATTTAAAAACTCTAAAATCAGGACAGTACGTAAAGAACAACACTAAAAAAAAGCCAAGGGAATTCCAGACAAGAAACAATCAGGGCCAGCTAATCACCTCCCAACAAAGGATTCCCCCACGCAGGAAGCAGCCAAGCCTTAAAGTTGCAAGGCTATCCAGTGCTAATCAAGGTGATCAATTGCAACATTCACACTTGGCTCAAACAGACAAGAGTTCTTTTTCCCACCCTGGACATTCCACAGATATATAAATCCCATTGCATAGTTTCCAACAAACTTCACAACCTCTGAGAATGCTGCCATAGATGTGGGCGAAACGTCAGGAGAGAATGCTTCTGGAACATGGCTATAAAACGCAGAATACTCACAGGGACCCAATGATTCTGGCCATGAAAGCTTTCGACAACACAATGTGTCTTTCCCTCTTTCCACAGGTTCCTATAATTAAGCTCACTGATTCCTTTACTGAAGTCAAAGTTGATATCAGCTTCAATGTACAGAATGGTGTAAAAGCTGCTGATCTCATCAGAGATTTTATTAAGGTTTGTGATAAACTTTTCTTATCCTAACACAGAAAATTTTGTTTTAGACCAAGAGCAGCTTGTGCTTTGGTGAGAGATAGTGTTTTGAAATAGGATCCTTTGAGAGTAAATGAAGTGGGGAAAGTCTTCTCAGATACCTCTCTCTTCTGGGAATAGAAGAACGCGAACCTGTTGACAATTGCCAGGGAAGTGCATTATAGAATAATCAAGTCAGTGGTGGGCTCTGGATAGGTAAGGAAAACCACGGAGACTAATGAGGACCATTCCCCCATTGTCTTTATTTTTAATTGGTCCCAGTAGAGGGCACCAGAGGCCATGCCTGCATTTGTGCATACGCTCAGCAGTGTTAAATGAGGCTTTTTGAGCAGTTTTCCACAGTGATCGTTTTTCAGAGTTGGCGTCTCCTTGCCCAGTTCATGCAAGCAGTCTTTGCCCTTCAGTGTATCACATAATTGCACATTAGCAATCGATTAGTGTACCACAAATTTCAAGGGAGTTATAAACAGGCAGGTAAAATTGCAAAATACATGAAGGCAAGAAACACAGTACAGCAGGCTCTCCACTTTTATGGGAGTTAGGGATACAAGATGCTCACATATAAGGGAAAATACTACTTTTTTATCTTCAAGAATACCTCTCTAGGAATCACTATGTCCTGCAGCTCGACTCTGCTGCCAAACTGGGACCTCAGATTGAGAGTAGGAAGTACCCACCAATAATGCTCCTCTGTTGTCTCAAGATCATAAGTCAGAACGAGAGCAACACCCTCTGCATCCCTTGTAGGGTTTAGGTCAGTAGTTCATAACCTTTTATTGACCAGGGACCACTTTGATCAGAGACCACTTGACCATAATATAATAATAATAAAACTTTATTTGTACCCCACCACCATCTCCCCAAAGGGACTTGGGGTGGCTAGCAAAGCACACAGGGTGCCACACATAAAAGAGAATTACCGTATATTCCGGCATATAAGATGACTGGGCGTATAAGATGACCCCCAACTTTTCCAGTTAAAATCTAGAGTTTGGGATATACTCGTTGTATAAGACTACCCCTCTTCCAACACACACCAAATAAAATTTTTAAAAGCATCAGATTTGATTTCAATATGGTAATTTTCCTATTACCGTACCTCCTTCTCTGCCTCTCAGATCTCGCACATGCGCACCTTCACTGAAGTCTTCAGGAGCGAGATTTGAGAGGCAGCGGAGGAGGTATGGCAATAGGATACAAGGGTGGGCCAGACAGGTAAAAGATTGGATTTTTCTGGGCCCAGAGCCACTCTATCTCTTTTTTCCATACCCCGGGCACCCCAGACGCCTGCAGCTTGCTCCGCCCTTCACTTATACCTTCCCGGTGAGGCGCCCCTTCACCTCACCATCGGGAACACATTAAGTCCACAAATCCTGATGAATGGATTTTCTTCTACCCTACTTGTACAGCATCACCCTTAATGCTTTCATACAGTTGCTGCGTATGGCAGGGACGTGGCCACTGCCATTTTTGAGCTCCCCCCACAATATGCAGCAACCACAGATTCTGCAATCCGATTGGAAGTTTCAGCACCCGCTCTATAAGATGACTCCCGGCGTATAAGACTACTCCCGCATATAAAACAACTCCCAAGCATAAGGTTACTCCAGCGTATACTCCCACGCATAAGATGACTCTCACATATAAGACAACCTCTGACTTTTGAGAAGATTTTCTTGGGTTAAAAAGTAGTCTTATATGGCAGAATATACTGTACATACAGTGTTCTCTCGCTACTTCGCGGTTCGCTTTCCGTGGACTCACTGTTTTTCAGGTTTTAAAAAAAAGAATTTTAAATATACAAGTAGTGAGGGAATACTGTATACCCGTTGTTCCTACAGCATAGATGCTGCCTCCTCCTCCTCCTTTTCTTCCTCCTCCTTCCCTGATGAGGCCTTGCTTGTCCCATATTTTCCTATGGTGCCTCAGAGAAGAGGAGGAGGATGAGCAGGAGGAGAAGGAGGCCTTCCTGCTGGGCTCGCACGTATCACTCCAGGCCTGGGCTTCCACATCCGGGTCGAGCAAGCTTTCCTTCTACTGTTACTGCCATAGCGGTGCTGGGCCTGAGCGAGGAGTAGGGCAAGGCAGCCATGGCCCTGTTTTGGCAACCCCTCTGCTACCACTGCCCCTGCGCCCTGCCCCACCTCTGAAGGAGCCTGGCCTGGAAGAGGAAGCCATGAGTGAAGGAGAGAGCGCGCGGGGGTCAGGAGGGAAGAGGGGGGACCAGCGTGCAGGGAAAGAAAGGCAGGAGAGACGTCAAGCTTGAAATTGTAAATATATATATATACTGTGTGTGTGTGTGTATAATTTATATATTTACTTACTGTATTTGTATACCGCCTTTCTCAGCCGTAGGCAACTCAAGGCGGTTAAGAAGGTAAAATTCAATGCTTACAATATCATAAATACAATTAAAAACATAACATATAATAAAAATTAAACATATCAATAAAATATAAATTCATAGTATCACCTTGTTAAAAACGTTGTCTGGTTTCATTGTCATTGTTTTGTATATACACAGCGTCCCTACTTTGCAGATTTTCACTTGTCCTGGAACATAACACCCGCGAAAAGTGAGGGAACACTGTATCATCAAAACAATATACAATTTGAGTACAAACCATGGACAATGTCAATTGATAAAATTAAAAAAATTAAAAATTCTAAAACACAGTCATACCTTTGGCTCAGCACTAAGATTACCATGTTATGCAAATCTAATGCGAACCCTAATTTTGGGAGGTAATTTAGCCAAAATAGATGAGCATTACGATAATAATAGGAAACTACACACCTATATGTTTCATGTGAGAAGTGGAATTTGTAAACTGTGATTTTTGCATCTTTTTCTCTTGCAGAAATATCCTGTATTGCCATATCTAGTTTTAGTACTGAAACAGTTCTTATTACAGAGGGACCTCAATGAAGTATTCACAGGTGGAATTGGATCTTATAGTCTTTTTTTAATGGCTGTCAGCTTCCTCCAGGTATGTTCTGAAATTGTCCTCTGAGTGGACTTTTTAACTTCATTTTAGTAGCACAATAAATGATAAAACTCATGCTGTATCTGTAATTTTGTCTAGGGTTGGGAAAGAGTTGGTTTAAAGGTTTGAAGAATTTTGTATTGCCTGCATTACTGGTGTCAGGATCTCTGTATTAGCCTGAAATTGACTGCTTCGGTTCTCTGCCATAAAGAAGGGAGGCGGGGGAAAGGGAGACTGGGTACAGTTGGAGAAGATAGTGTGAATAAAACATCTGTTTTGTGAGAGAAATTGAAACTTCAGTTAACATTCCTGCGGCCACAGTGTTTGGCCACTAGGAGGCGGATGGGAATTGGGACTAATATATACAGGAGGTTTGTGCAGGAAAACTTTAGAACTGTCTTTTTAGGATTGTGGAAAGAAGGAAAAAACTACTTGTCTCCAGCGTTTTATTGTTGTGAGCTTGATTTTAACTCTAAGATCTTCCAGAGTTTGATAACAGGGAACGAGTCAATTGATACTTTTACCTTGTAGCTGTCAAACTGGCACACCTGCGTTTCACCACTTCACAATTCTTTTTAAAGGGACTGTAAAGAAATCAGAAGTATTCTTAAAATGTTTGTTGTGGTTTTTCTTCCACCAGCTACATCCCAGAGAAGATGCTTGCAACCCCAATGCCAACTATGGTGTCCTTTTAATAGAATTTTTCGAGTTGTACGGACGTCATTTCAACTATTTGAAAACAGGAATTCGAATAAAGGATGGGGGCTCCTATGTGGCCAAAGATGAAGTGCAGAAAAACATGCTGGATGGTTATAGGCCGTCCATGCTGTATATTGAAGACCCATTGCAACCAGGTATTACACTGTCATAAGATGTTACGCACAATAGCAGTCAAAATTCCTAAATATCTTCCTTTGTATATTATGTTACATTTAAGGAAATAGTAGTTGGAAAATGCTGTATAATCAGTTCCTTTTTAATGAATAATGAATACCCCTTGTGTGTGGTGTATAGTTATATCAGCCATAAAGTGGCAGTCTCATCTCCATCTTGTTTAGCTTAAAGAAGGTGTATCTTTGCCTCTCCAAGTGCGACAACCACAAGAAAGAGAAATTGAAATGTTAAGTAAAAAAAAGAAACTAGACTAAGAGTAGGTGGCACTTACGCTGTTATATTCTGTTTTGTAAACGTGTCTCTGGCTGCTTTTAATTCTAGTCTGCAGACCACAATAAAAGGAACAGAGCAGAAGACGACAACATAAATATCAAAATACTCAGAACAATTCAAGGTTTTGTTTTAGAATACAATAGTGCAGAAGATAAAGTATCACCTGTAAAGTAACCCCACAGGAAGGCTCACAACCTCTGAGGATGGCTGCCATAGATGCAGGCAAAACGTCAGGAGAGAATGCTTCTAGAACATGTCCATACAGCCTGGAAAATACACAACAACCCATTATGAGCAAAGTTTCCCTACAAAATCTCTCATTAAAAGGAAGAGGTTTTTATCTGTTCGTTTTCTGTCATATTGGGGCAACTCCATGAATTTCATAGGATTTTCTTAAGTCAGGAATCTTCAGAGGTGGTTTTGCCATTGTCTTCCTTTAGACCAGCGTTTCTCAACCTGGGGATCGGGAGGGGGTTTCAAAGGGATGGCCAAAGACCATCAGAAAACATGTATTTCTGATGGTCTTAGGAACCCCTTTGGCAGAGAAGGCTGAAGATCTCTCCGTCTGTCTTTCTCTTCCTTTTTGGAAAAAGACGGCGAATCCTCACACCAAAAGCCCTTCTCCACTGTGATTGGCTGGCCTTTCAGCTGGTCTCTCAGCCAAGGGGGAGGGCTGTTTCTGAGACTCCGAAATGGGGAGGGGGAGCAGGCATGCTCGGCACATGGCAGCGTGGTGCGCATGTGCAGGCAAGAGAGAGTGTGCAAGGCTGGAGGGAGGCTTGCTCCAGCAAGTCCTTTCAAGACATGGGGGCTTTGTGTGACAAAAAGTAATGACAAAAAAGAATTACAAAATCAATCTCCCCCAACCCCACCAGTATTCATATTTGGACCTATTGTGTATTTGTGCCAAATTTGGTCCAGTGAATGAAAATACATCCTGCATGTCGGATATTTACATTACGATTCATAACAGTATGAATTACTGTTATGAACTAGCAACAATAATAATTTTATGGTTGGGGGTCAACACAACATGAGGGGTCGAGGCATTAGGAAGGTTGAGAAACACTGCTCTAGAACAGTGGTTCTCAACCTTCCTAATGCTGCGACCTCTTAATACAGTTCCTCATATTGTGGTGACCCCCAAACATAAAATTACTTTCGTCGCTACTTCATAACTGTAATTTTGCTAGTGTTATGAATTGTGATGGAAATATCTGATATTCAGGATGTATTTTCATTCACTGGACCAAATTTGGCACAAATACCCAGAAAGCCCATATTTGAATGCTGGTGGGTTTGGGGGGGGGGGGGATGTAGTTGCTGGGATTTATAGTTCACCTACAATCAAAGAGTATTCTGAACTCCACCAACGATGGAATTGAACCAAACTTGGCACACAGAACTCCCATGACCAACAGAAAATACTGGAAGGGTTTGGTGGGTATTGATCTTGAGTTTTGGAGTTGTAGTTCGCCTAAATCCAGAGAGCACTGTGGACTCAAACAATGATGGATCTGGACCAAACTTGGCACGAATACCCAGTATGCCTAAATGTGAAAACTGGTGGAGTTTAGGGAAAATAGACCTTGACTAGTTACTGGGATTTATAGTTCACCTACAATCAAAGAGTGCTCTGAATCACATCAATGATAGAATTGGGCCAAGCTTCCCACACAGTATCCTCATAACTGACAGAAAATACTGGAGGGATTAGGGATGAACTGACAGTGATTTAGGGGAGATGTAGTTCACCTACATCTAGAGAGCACTGTGAACCCAAATGACTATGCCAAAGGGATTCATAAGACCATCAGAAATATGTGTTTTCTAATGGTCTTTGGCGACCCCTCTGAAACTCTCTTGTGACCCCCCCCCGGGGGGGGTCCCGACCCCCAGATTGAAAAACATTGCTCTAGAATATAACCCACAGCACTTCGGTATTATTCATAAGCATTAAGAAGGCCACTCCGTGGTCCTACGTGTCCATAGCTTTCTTGAGGTGGTCAGTTTCATTCTGAAGAATTTCATTCTTTCTCCTCAACTTTGAAGATTGTTGGCAGATTTCAAATTGAAGACCAAAAAATGGTGCAGCTGTTTCAGCAAAGGGCGCAACATGATTCCAATTAGCAATCTGGCCACCGCATTTTAGACTAATTGGAGCTCCCTTCGGCTCCAACTAGAACATACTGCAGCAACCCAGATGTGACGTTACTAAGGCATCTTGTGTCTGTTTACCAATACAGTTTAGTGTGCCATAGCTTCATTCTTTCTGTCGTTACGGATCACTAAAACCAATGGTTTGTGGGCTGCTCATTCTTTTTTGCAGACATTACCTGAATGTTTAATTAATACATACTGGTATTAATTGAATAATCACTTGAATCACTCCAGCCGCCACCTTTATGCCTCCACAAACAACTATAGCTCCCACTACTCAGAAGACACCAATACCCCTCTTGTATATGTTCATGAGTACCTTTAACATATACATGGTACTCATGAACTCATGTGTTTATGAGTTCCATGAACATATACAAGAGCCCACTGCCTCTCCCTTAGCCCTTTCCTATTCTTTTCTATGGCACACAATAAACAGTGGAATTGTTCAGCAACTGAACATACCAGAGAGGTTTTGGGGGAATACATCATGATTTATACAAGTTGTAGGTACTGGGATGTATAGTTTACCTGCAATATTAAGAGTACTCTGAACCCCACCAACAATGGACCTGGAACTAACTTGGCACACAGAGCCCCCATGATTAGCAAAAAATACTGGAGGTCTTTGGAGGGATTTATAGGAGTTGTAGTTCACCTATATGCAGAGCGCACAATGATGGATCTGGTCCAAACTTGGCATGCATACCAGATAGGCCTAAATTTGAATACTTGTATGTTTTGAGGGAAATTGGACTGGACATTTTGGAATTGTAGGTACTGGGATTTATAGTTCACCTGAAATCAGTGAGCTCTCTGAACTCCACCAAAGATGGAATTGGACCAAACCGGGCACACAGAGCCCCCATGGCCAGCAAAAAATACTGGAGATCTTTGGAAAAAATCACCTTGATTTGGGGGACTTGTAGTTTACTTATATCCAGAGAGCACTGTGAGCCCAAACAACAATGGATCTGGACCAAACTTGGCACACATACCTGATATGCCAAAATTTGATTACTGTACTGGAGAAGTTTTTTTTGGGGGGGGGGGGCTGACCTTCATTTCTGGGAGTTGTAGTTTACCTACAACCAGAGAAACAGTGACCCCAACCAGTGATGGACCTGGACCAAACTTGGCACACAGGACCCCCATGACTAACTCAACCTACTGGAGGGGTTTGAGTGGACTGACTCACCATAATGGGAGTTGTAGTTTACCCTACAGTCATAGAGCACACTGAACCCCGCCGATGATGCATCTAGAGCAAACTTGCCCAACATCACAAACTTTTAAGTACTGATGGGTTGACCTGGCATGATGTGAGTTGTAGTTCACCCACAAACTTCAATAATTTTGTACAATTAAAAACTGACTTTTTCAAATAACCTTAGCAATGCTGGGTACCCAATCTTGTGTGTATGTGTGTGTGTTACACATACACTTTTACACACATACACCAAGCTTGTGTTAGTTTATTTTGTTACTTTTTTGTTGCTGTGATGTAATTTTACTGTTGTTTTGTCTAACTTTGCTGTATTTTTTGGGCTTGGCCTCATGTTAGCCGCCCCGAGTCCCCTTTGGGGAGATGATGGTGGGGTTTAAATAATAATAATAATAATAATTATTATTATTATTATTATTATTGTGTTATCCTTGCATTATTGTGTTATCTTTGCATTTTTTTGTAGCTAGAGATGGAGGTTTTTAGCAGGAATGCTTATTCATAGACATTGCTTTCCTTTTATGACCAATTTGGCTTTCCCCCCCTCTTTCAGGTAATGATGTCGGGAGGAGTTCTTACGGTGCCATGCAAGTTAAACAGGCCTTTGATTATGCATATGTCGTTCTGAGCCATGCAGTATCACCAATAGCGAAATATTACCCCAACAACGAAAGTGAAAGGTAAAAACAAATCCTCCCAATTGACTCATTCCTGGCGTCATCTTTTTCTCCTTTTAAATCCCAATGATCGTTTCTCTGTTTTAAAACTCTTACAGTATATTGGGAAGAATAATCCGAGTAACGCAAGAAGTGGCAACATACAGAGACTGGATATCAAAGCAGTGGGGAAGTCAAAGTAGCACAGAAACTTCATGCAACGGTAAGTAATGCTGCAAATAATGAAGTTAGGGCTGCCTCTTATTAAAATACAAAGATCCCCCCAAAAAGAAGCCTTCACCTGTATAGTCCTATGAAATGTCTGTTTTATTAAACTTTTGGAGTGTATTCATGATTCTTGAAATTGTTCCACAATTTGATTGAGATCTACACATGGCGCAGTTATTTGACTTAAAGCTACTGTCTCTTCTCAGAATGTTGCCAGGAGTATCACTTAATTTGCTATCATGTATCACTTAAAAACAAATTAATCTGGCCTAGGATTAGAGCTGTTTCTGTGTTAACAAAATTATAAAGCAGTGATTCTCAACCTTCCTAATGCCACGACTCCTTAATACAGTTCCTCATGTTGTGGTGACCCCCAACCATAAAATTATTTTCATTGCTACTTCATAACTGTAATTTTGCTACTGTTATGAATTGTAATGTAAATGTCTGATGTGCAGGATGTATTTTTATTAACTGGACCAAATTTGGCACAAATACCTGATACGCCCAAATTTGAATACTGGTAGGGGTTGGGGAGGGATTGATTTTGTCATTTGGGAGTTGTAGTTGTTAGGATTTACAGTTCAAAGAGAATTCAACCAATCTTGGCACACAGTACTCCCATGACCAATAGAAAATACTGGAAGGGTTTGGTGGGCATTGACGTTGAGTTTGGGAGTTGTAGTTCACCTACATCCAGAGAGCATTGTGGACTCAAACAATGATAGATCTCGACCAAACTTGGCATGAATACTCAATATGCCCAAATGCGAACACTGGTGGACTTGGGGGAAAATAGACCTTGACATTAGGGAGTTGTAGTTGATGGGATTTATATTTCACCTACAATCAAAGAGCATTCTGAAATCCACCAATGATGGAATTGAACCAAACTTGGCACACAGAACTCCCATGACCAACAGAAAAGACGGGAAGGGTTTGGTGGGCATTGACCTTGAGTTCTGGAGTTGTAGTTTACCTACATCCAGAGAGCACTGTGGACCCAAAAAATGATAGTTCTGGACAGAACTTGGCATGAATACTCAATATGCTCAAATGTGAACACTGGTGGAGTTGGGGGGAAATACACCTTGACATTTGGGAGTTGTAGTTGCTGGGATTTATAGCTCGCCTACAATCAAAGAGCATTCTGAACCCCACCAATGCTAGAATGGGGCCAAACTTCCCACACAGAACCCTCCAGGCTCGCATGCTCTCCCTTACCTGCACATGTGCACCACGCTGCCATGCGCCGAGCACGCCTGCTCTCCCCTTCTCACTTGGAGTCACAGAAACAGCCCTCCCCTTGGCTGAAAGGCCAGCTGAGAGGCTGGGCAATCACAGCAGAGGAGGGCTTTTGGTGGCAGGATTCACCTTTTTTCCCCAAAAAGGAATAGTAGGACAGGCAGAAAGATCTTCATCCTTCTGTGCCAAAGGGGTTCCCAAGACCATAAGAAATATATGTTTTCTGATGCTCTTTGGCAACCCCTCTGAAACCCCCTGGCAATCCCCTCAGGTTGAGAAACGGGGATATAAAGAAATCCTGTAGGACTTCTGATGTGCTAGAGTCCATGGAAGCTTTTGCCAGAAACTTCTTTTTCTCATTTAGTGTCAGAAGTCTTTTAAATCTTTATCTAGCTAACATGTCTTTGAATGCAACCACAGCATTGATGAATGCCTTTGTTGTGAAAGTTATCCTCCTTCATGTTCTTGTTTGTTGTTGTTCTAGGCAATGGTGTGACGATAGATAACCAGCAGCTGGACAAATGCAACAATAATCTCTCTGAAGAGAGTGAGTCGCTAGGGAAGCCTAGGAGTAAAACTTCAGAGACGCCAAGCAAGCACTCATCGAATTCTTCATCAGGTCCTTTATCGTCATCGTCTTCCACACTTTCCAGCTCTAGTGATGTAGTAAGTTCTTTGATTACTGTATTTAGACTGAATTACTGTGTTGCACTTTGAGCAGCTCTCAAGGACCATAAGCTTATTTGGATCCAAAATGCAGCAGCCAGAATACAGTCTGGTTGATGTTGGCATTATCTTTTTATATTTCTGGGCTTACTTCAAATATTGGCCCCAGTCTTTAACAACTGAAATTTTGTGGAGTAATTATTACCTTAGGATTCATACCTTTCCTTGTGAAGGGACTTGGTCCAAATAGTCAACATCTGAGATGTTACTTGCAACCTATTTCAAAACTGTAACATCCAGATGATGCTATGGCTGCTCTGGAGTAGTGTGATAGATCCTCCCATCCCATGTCTCCTGAATGGTTGACATGCCCCAGTTTGTAGAGGATCAAACTTCATGTGATGCCTCCAAAATAATTAAGATATTCGTAGCTGATTCAGTGGTTTATGAAGCATATTTTTGTGAAGGTATTTTGCATATTATGGGTGTAAATTGTGATTACAGACAATCCCTAACTATACCATATTTTATCACATAATAGCCACACTTTTAATCCCTTTTTTGGATTGAAAAAAGAAGGTGCGACTATTACACGATGAAAATAATCGGCCTTTGATTCTCTAGTGTCTGTTTAAAAAGTAAGAAATTGCCTTATCTCTGAGACAGGAGGAGGAGCCTCAAACAACTAAGCTACTTTTTGTTTGTTTTTCTTATAACTGCCTTGCCTTGGGGGAAGGAGAAAGAAATATTCCCTGTGCCTCCCTTCCTTCTTTCTCTTAAGGCAGGATAGTTTACAAAATGGAGCTCTTTGGAGGAAGGAAGATCGAAGTTCCAGAGACTTCCATTTCAGGGTTTTTAAACTGCCTTAAGGCCTTGAAGGAAGGAAGGTAGAATTGTCCGCAAACTGCTTGTTGGACAAGTGGGCTTATTAAAATAAGACCCTCCCCATGAATGTACAACAGAGTAACTTAGCTGCAACAGCATAACCCAGCACCAGTGGCCAAAAGTGATAAAAAGAACAAAAACACACAGACCAATGTTATCTCTTGCTTAGAAGGCTTTTCTTTGTAGCAAAATAATACGGTCGAACTATTTACAAGAACAAGTCATCCATAACACAAATAAATTTCTTTATACTTTCTTCTTTGCTTCCATGCTGGGCTTCTTTCTCATTCAGATAAAAAGCTTTGCTCTCCCAGAGCCTCTTCTCCCACCGAAGTTACACAGGAGTTTCACACTGTAGCTTTTTACAAACAGCAGCCTTCACACATTTTTATTTATTTATTTATTATTCAAACTTATATGCCGCCACTCCCCTGGGGCTTGGAGCCGCTTACAAGAACAGGCTAAAATCTAACACAATTTAAAAACAACAGTATCAAAGATCAAAGGCCTGTCGAAACAGATATGGCCTTCAACCTGGGGCTTCTCTCACCGAAGCTTCTCGCACACTAGGCCAACTCACACTGAGGTCTACCTCACACTGAAGAATTTCTCCCACTGAGGACTCTCTCAGACTGATACCTCTCTCACACGAAGGTGAACTAACACTGAGGCCTTTCATACTGAGGCCTATCTAACACACTAAGGCCCTTTTCCCACAGAGACCTCTCACAGACTGAGGGCTTCTAAGCTACACACAGACCTACTTATATTGAACTGCAGTTTTTGGTGAGTCATTGCATCCATTTAGCTTTTTCAGTGCTTGACTCACATTTTTTTAATTTAAAATAACTAATTGCATTTTTAATATTTCTGACATGGCTCTGCGACCATTATGCGAGGAACACAACAATACCAATTTTGAACCCCAAAAATGAGGGTGTCACTATTACGGCCATGGTGACTATTATGTAATGAAATGTGATATGTGTGAATCTTGCAAAGAATGGAGGATGCATGGGCCAGAGTTCGGAAGGTGTTCTTCTTTGAGCCACTTTACTATCCCTTTGGGAGAGATAAAGTGGGGAATAATAATAATAATAATAATAATAATAATAATTATTATTATTATTATTATTATTATTATTTGCAACATCCCTCATCCAGTGAGACCATTTGTCCACTTGCTGAAGTGTTCTGGGAGCTGTAATCCAGAGAGATAACTCTTTCAAGCTCTGATACATCATATAAGTTTTGATAATGCCTGTTTCCCTGACAGGAGTCTGATGGAACACCCTGCAAAACATCTAAACAGCTGGGCTGCCGCCAAACTACAGCAAACAGAACTCAGGACATATCACTGGGATCCACCCAGATGAGTGGGAAAATACCAAGCAGCCAAGCTATGAATACGTCTAGCACTGGAAACAAATCCCAGGTTTGTAGCCACGAGGCTTAGTCACCTCCCTCCTTCCAGGGCCTGAAGATGAGTTTCCCCTTTTTGCCTTCCAAGTGTTTAATAGTGCTACTGAACTCCCTCTTTTTATGTAGCATTAAGAAGATAATTTATGAGACCCTAAAAAGCAAAAGAGTCAGTAAGAAAAAGAAATACTCCTGTGTATAGCATATTATAGCTTGGCATACGTGCACAGTAGATGTTCCCTCCGTCTGTGCTAAGTTTTTCCACTTGGTGTCTTATAGGTTCCCCATTTATTTATTTATTTGCGACATTTATATGCCGCCCTTCTCACCCCGAAGGGGACTCAGAGCAGCTTACAAGATATATATACATACAATATATTATATTATTAGCATAGTACAATATAATTATTATATATTACTATATTGTACTATACCATTATATTGTAATATTATTAGTAATATTACATGTAATATAAAATGTATAATTATAATATCATGTTATTATTAGTAGTATTATAATAATACTAACCAGATGAATGGGACTTCATTTACAGTGCAGAACTAATGCAGTTTGACTCCACATTAGCTGCCATGGTGTGGTGCAGTGGAGTCCTGGAACATGTAGTTTTACAAGGTCTTTAGCCCTTTCTATGTCAAAGAGTCTCCTTCAGGAAAGCAAAGCAGTAGCACCGGGAATGTGGCACAACTGGCTGGGAGTCAGCTGCATTAAGATCACTACTGACCAAAAGGTCATGAATTTGAAGCCAGCCCGGGTCGGAGTGAGCTTCCAACCAATTTGTGTAGCTTGCTGTCGACCTTTTTAGCCCGAAAGACAGTTGCATCTGTCAAGTAGGAAATTCAAGTACCACTTATGCAGGGATACTAATTTGACTAATTTACGAGGCCTTAACATCTCCAGCAAGCATGCAAAGAATGAGAAAGTACTTCATCAGTGTCACAAATGGACAGTTAAGCAACAGCTCCCCTGGTGGCCAGAATACCCTCATGAAAAGCTGGAATGTTAAATAGCCTCTGAATTTCTGTCTATATATGTTGTGTGTCTATGGCATTGAATGTTTGCATATATATGTACATTGTAATCCACCCTGAGACCCCTGCGGGGTGAGAAGGGCGGAATATAAATACTCTAAATAAATAAATAAATTATAGAGAGATGCATAGATAGATAATGTTTTTTTAGTGGAGTTGTTGCAAGTGCTAATGCCATTTCTTCTTTCTTTCTCTCTTCCTGCCTTGCAGCACGGATCAACGAGGTTATTCCGCACTTCTTCCAACAAAGGGTTCCAAGGTCCAGGGAATTCAAGCCATGGCACTTCGGTGACGAACAAACCGCACCAAGGCAGCAAATCCCACCAGTTTTACCACAACAAAAAGAGGAAACACAAGAGGGACGCTGCCCTTTCAGACCTTTGTAGATAGTCTTCCTATCTGAAGAAATACGTGACTGTACTTCTGTGTGCAATGATCTCAATGCTACAAAGGATAAGTTGGACACTGACTCCCCCGGACCTTATCCGGAGTCTCAAGACTGTTGAAAACGTTGATTAGCAACACATTTTAGTTTATTTTTATTTTATTTTTTTCCAGCTCGCCACGGAAAAGATCATGAAGACTGACAACTGCAAAAAAAGGAAAAAAAAAAACACAAAAAAGAAATTAAAAATTTAAAAATGGGTGGGGAATGGTGGGTGGGGAGGAGGAGCCTGCTCATCCGATAAAGTCATATACTACAACAGGGTTGTTAAAGGTATATTTAAAAAAAAAAAAAGCTTGAATGTAAAATAAATATCTCCTATCAGCTTTTATGCTGAAAACGTAGGGATAGGACTCAGTGTGTTTAAGGGGTTGGTAATGAACTAAAAATAAAGGAGAGGGGGGCAAGAAAAGCAGGGTGGGGGGTAGCGTTTTGAAGGGAACCCAAATCTCCAAGCAGAGAAGACGAAAAATGTGCGCATGATAAATTTTTAAATTATTTTTGCATATATTTACCATTTTATCGTGTATCGATAGGCGACCATACATATTAGGAGAATCGAACATTTGTAATAGTGGATTTGTTAATACTTTTTACATAACATGACTGTTGAAATGGTAGAGGACACCTTTTCCTCCCACTCCTCCTCCCTATTTTCCTCTCTAGATTTGTTATTTATTCATATATTTTTTTAATTTGTCAGGTGAAAAATCAGACAAACCTAATAGGCTAGGATTTGTGGTGGGTTTTTTCCCCTTCTCCTTTTAGCCTTGGAATAATGATTGAATAGCACATCTCTGCGTCTGCACAAGTTGTCCTTTCGAATGAGGGAGGAAAAAAAATATATAGGAAAAGAAAGATAGGGGTAAAGTCTCGTTTTTCAAATGTCGAAATGCATCCTGTGTCAACTCTTTCTCTTTGGAGGGAAAAAAACAATAACGAAACAATGAATTCTTCCACTTGTTTCTAAAGTGCCATCATGCGGTATTCCAGGTTTCCTCCGAAATTGTAACACACTTTGCTGTGTTTTAAGGGGGAAGCAACTGACGTTGGGTTATGTTTGGATTTTTTGGGATTTTCTTTCAACCGACTTTTCTGAAATTCATATTATGCATTTGGATAGGAAATCCTATCATCCTTAGTGCTAATGCGGAAGCGCTCTCAATCCTATGCCTTTTTTTCTTGTGCGTGCCTTCATCCTTATGTCTTATTTTTTTTCTTTCCTCTTGTTACAACTTTCTATCTTTTTCCTTCTTTTTTGAAAAAGGAGAAATAGGCGGTTGATGACTTTTGTGTGATTTCGTTCCCTTTTTGGGATCTCCCCCCCCCCCCCCCAATAAAAGGCCACCCCTAAAAAAAAAGAAGACTTCTTCAAATAACGGACATAAATTTGTATTTATATATAAGTGAATTTTTTTTTCATATTCACATCTTTCTTCCTGGAGTCCTCATCCCAAGAAAAAAACGACGAGTTCGAACATTTCCAACGCTTTGTGCGACCGAAGCAAACGTCTCCGGCTACGAAATGCGAAACGGAATGTGTAGAAGTTTGTAGTCACTTGCATTGTTTGCAAATATATATAGATATAGATATATAAATATATATTTGGAGCACTTTAACGGATAGAATGTACAGTGACGTTACTGTAAGCTTTTTCTTTTGAAGCGGAAAGTGTGCGTGATTGCGTGTCTTCGTACGTACGAATGAGTGTGTTTCGGGGAGGGGGGAGAACGACGCCGACGATCATTTCTTCGAGGAGCGATGATCGCTTTTAGACATTTTTTTTAATCGCAGACCAACTTGACCTTTCACGCGCGATGATCGTGCGCGGAAGCTTTTAAAGTAAAATTAAAAAAATAATGCAACACGACCAAAAACTGTCATGAATGAAAACTTAATAAAACGCTCTCTCGATATATGAAAGCATTTTGATTTCTTTTGAAAAGAGAAAAAGGGAGGAAAAAAGAATCAATCTTTGCCACCATAAATTCTTTAGGACACTAAACTTAAGTAAGGGGGGGGGAAAGGAATGTTAACTTGACAATAGTGTTCAATTTCGATACATGTTTTGTTTTTCCGTTAACTCAACTGTCATATTATGCAATATCGAAATATTTATTTTGAGTTTAAATACATTTTTTGTAACTGTAGGACTACCTTCACTGCTTTGGGAACAAATTCTAAATTATCTTAATCCAGTATTACTTAGCTGCTGTTCTTGAATGCTGTTACAAATGTGTAATACACCAATCTGTATTACTTATCCACACTGAAGGCTTTTTTTATATTATTGTTACTATTATTATTTAATAATTTGATTTTTTTTTTAATTTTCGGGGGAAAAATCACCCTCTTTGTTGGAAACGAATGTTCTGTCAGGATGCAGAGATTGGTGTTCCAATAAGTATCTGATTATTTTAATGTGGTGGTAGCGGGAAGATAATCTTGATTCCATTGGGAATCTTAGGTTTGCCTCAATTTATGGTTTTCATAAATTTTAATGGAAAAATAGCTTTTCCTGGACTGCTCGAGTTTCATTTTGTAAACGGTATCTTTCTAACAGGAGAAGATGAGGACAAAGCATGAAGGACAAACTGAGGTATTTACTTCACCTCAAATAACCAGCATTGTATTCATGAAACACTGTATATCTAGCAAAAACCTTTATTTAAGCGGAACAGTTGAGCTGTTCTTTTTTTTTTTTTTCAATCCAGAGTAAAAAAATTACTTTCAGAACCTTTTAAGTTTTGCCTGCTCATTTATCTTGTACATTTCATCTCTGTATTCAACCGAAGTCATTTTTTTTTTTGAGTTTCAATACTTTTTTGTGAAAATTTTTGTGAAATATATATATAAAAAAATAAATGTTTCAACACAAGCGTGTTTATCCTTTGTGAAATCTGTTTGAGTTTGAACATATGCGATTCCTCACCCTACCTTTTAGTTATTTTACAAAAACTCCAGACATATCTCATAACAGAAACACCAAAGCTGACATTTGGACCTTCACAGATTAGACCCAACAGAATCCCTGGTTATTGGCCTTCGGTATACAGTTTGGTCGCTCAAGTCCAAAACATCTGGAGGCCACAGGTTGCCCATTTCTGACATAAATCAGTCCTGAGAGCCAGTAGCTGAGTAGGAGTTATTCTACTCTTCAAGGGCTGAGAAGGATGAAGTATGGAGAGGCTTTAGAGGAGACATGAAGGCTAAGAGGAGACACGATAGCCATGTATCAAGATGTGAGAGGAAGTTATAGGGAGAAGGGAGCAAGCTTGTTTTCTGCTGCCCTGGTGACTAGGACGTGGAACCATGGCTTCAAACTACAAGATAGGAAATTCCACCTGAACATGAGGAAGAACTTCCCAAGAGCTGTTCAGCAATGGAACTCCCTGCCCCAGAGTGTGGTGGAGGCTCCTTCTTTGGAGGCTTTTAAGCATAGGCTGGATGGTCATCTGTCGGGGGTGATTTGAATGCGATTTTCCTGCTTCATGGCAGGGGGTTGGACTGGGTGGCCCACGAGGTTTCTTCCAACAATGATTATATGGTAAGATGTACAGATGGCCCTCCACGTTTGCAGTTTTGGTTTTGCAGAAGTAATTATTTATGGATTTGATTAAAAATGTTCTTTGAATCTCTAGGTCCTCTAGTGAGCCAAAGGCTGTCTATTACTGACAGTTCCAAGAGCCAGTAATTGAGTAACAGACTATTCTTCAGGGGCTGAGAAGGATGAAGTGTGAGATGTACAGGCCTTTCACATTTGTGATTTTCACTTCTTGCAGATATTATTGTCATGTATTTGATTTAAAATGTTCTCTATAGCAATCTCCAGGTCCTCTAGTGTGCTAAAAGTTGCCCATTTCTGACAAATCATTTCCAGGGACCTATAGTTGACTAGTAGTTAGCCTATTGTCCATGGTTGAGAAGGATGTTGATATGAAGAATGGTGAGATGTACAATCGGTCCTCTCCATTCGTGGCTTTGACTTTTATGGATTTAATTATTCATGGATTTGATTAACAGCATTCTCTGTATGAATCTTTAGGTCTTATAGTGAGCTAAAGGTTGCCTGTTTCTGACAATTTAGTTTCAGGAGCTATAGTTGAGTAGAAGTTAGCCTATTCTTCAAGGACTGAGAAGGATGAAGTGTCAGATGTACAGTCACTCTTCCACAGTTGTGGTTTTGACTTTTTGCAGATTTAATTTTTCATGGATTTGATTTAAAATGTTCTCTATAGCAATCTCTAGGTCCTCTAGTGAGTAAAGTCTGCCCATTTCCAATACAAATCAGTTCCAAAGACCTGTAGTTGACTAGTAGTTAGCCTATTCATCAAGGGTTGAGAAGGATGTTGACATGAAGTATGGTGAGATGTACAGTTGGCCCTCTCCATTTGTGGCTTTGATTAAAAAGGTTCTCTGTATGAATCTTTAGGTCCTCTAGTGAGCCAAAGCTTGCCCATTTCTGACAATTCAGTTTCAAGAGCCATGGTTGAGTAGAAGTTAGGGTTCATCAATAATGATGAAGTGTGGTGAGATGTACAGTCACCCTTCCACATTTGTGGCTTTGACTTTTTGCTGATTTAATTTTTCATGGATTTGATTTAAAATGTTCTCTATAGCAATCTCTAGTGAACTAAAGGTTGCTCATTTCTGACATAAATCAGTTCCAAGGACCTATAGTTGAGTAGTAGTTAGCCTATTCGTCAAAGGTTGAGATGTTGATGTGAAGTATAGTGAGATGTACAGTTGGTCCTCTCCATTTATGGCTTGGACTTTTGTGGATTTAATTATTTATGGATTTGATTTAAAAAGGTTCTCTCTTAAGAATCTCTAGATCCTCTACTATGGTTCTATAGTCAACACCCTCTAATTATGTCAGAGGACCTAGAGATGTCTAGAAGTAACATCTCTCTCTCTAGGTCCTCCAATCTGATTCTATGGTCAGTCTTCAGTGGAAGTCATCCATAGCTTCATACTAGAAGACTCAGAAACTCCCAGAGAGCTTAAAACAATCATGGCTTTTCAATTGTGGGGGGTCCAATGCCCCTAACCCCAGCAAATGTGGAAGGCTGACTACATCTACTCTTCTAGCCAAGTGCAGAGAGATAATGGTCTACACAGCCTGGGTCAAAATGTCCCTTTCCCAAAACTACGTTTTTGAAAAACATATTTCTCTGTGGTGCATCTTCCTGGTTAAAGAGATAACTACTCCTTTCGCTAGGAGCAATGTGTTTGCAAAAGGCGATAAAAGTTTCTACATATTCAGTTGACCACATTTATTGCCAGGTTTCATCTCTGAAGCACAGACATTCAGAGACATTTTTGCTTAATCATTACTTGCTAGAGCCTTTTGCTCTCAATTATGTTTACCCTGCTGTATAATGTTAAAAAAACATTCAGTTTGGTCCATCTTCTCCACGTTTCAGGAACGTTATGCACATTTTACTCTTTATACTGACACAGTTGAAGACATCAGAGGACCTTCTTGGTGGTTCCACCTACTTCTGGTGGAAAAGGATAGCATTTAAACTAGATTTTGGCCTTGACTGATGCAGAAGACGTTGCACCGTTTCCTCATTTGTTGTGTTTTAAATGCCCTTGGTGCTGTTTTTAACAATTGGTTTCAATATTGGTTTCAGTTGCGGGTTTAGTCTATGATGGAAACCACTTTGGACCCCTTTTTGGAGATGAGTAGGATGCAAATAAACTATAACCAGTTTCCAAGTTACATCTGACTTACAAATGACTCATAGTTAAGAATCAGGACAACAGGAAGTGAGTGAAATCTACCCCTCAGAAGGGAAATTCACTCCTGGAAGAGTTGTTATCATGGGGGAAAGCGGTCTCCATTGAAGCTTTCTCCAATCCATGTTCCCACAACAAGCTATTTTTTTTCCAATTATCACAAGGACAGAAAGTGAGCTGAAATCTTCTGAACAGGGGCACAGACAGAAATACAAACATGACGGGTCAGGGGTGTTAACCCTTCCCTATGCTATCCAGAGCTATATATATAGCTGGAGTTATACTTTAAAATGCACCTATTCCGACTTAAAAACAAATTCAACTTAAGAATAAACCTACAGAACCTATCTTGCACATTACTTGGGGACGACCTGTATTTTGTATAGTTTCTGTATGCCAGTGTTTCTCAACTGGGGGTCGGAACCCCAGGGGGGGTTACTGTAGGGTGTCAGAGGGGTCACCAAATACCATCAGAAAACAAGAGTATTTTCAGTTGGTAATGGGAGTTCTGTGTGGGAAGTTTGGCCCAATTCTAGGATTGGTGGGGTTCAGAATGCTCTTGATTGTAGGTGGACTATAAATCCCAGAAACTACAACTCCCAAATGTCAAGGTATATTTTCCCCAAACTCCATTATGGTCACATTTAGGCATATTGGGTATTTGTGCCAAGCTTGGTCCAGATCCATCATTGTTTGAGTCCACAGTACTCTCTGGATGTGGGTGAACTACAACTCCAAAATTCAAGGTCAGTGCCCACCAAACCGTTCCAGTATTTTCAGTTGGTCATGGGAATTCTGTGTGCCAAGTTTGGTTCAATTCCATCGTTGGCGAAGTTCAGAAGGCTCTTTGATTGTAGGTGATCTATAAATCCCAGAAACTACAACTCCCAAATGTCAAGATCTATTTCCCCCAAACTCCACCAGTGTTCGCATTTGGGCATATTGAGTATCCGTGCCAGGTTTGGTCCAGATCCATCAATGAGTTGACAGTGCTCTCTGGATGTAGTTGAACTACAATTCCAAAACTCAATTTCAATTCCCTCCAAAACCTTCCAATATTTTCTTTTGGTCATGGGAGTTCTGTGTGCCAAGTTTGGTTCAATTCCATCGTTGGTGGAGTTCAGAATGCTCTTTGATTGTAGGTAAACTATAAATCCCAGCAACTACATCTCCCAAATGACAAAACCAATCTCCCCAACCCCACCAGTATTCAAATTTGGGGTATCGGGTATCTGTGCAAATTTAGTCCAGCGAATTAAAATACATCCTGCATATCGGATATTTACATTACAATTCATAACGGTAGCAAAATGAAATAGCAACGATAATAATGTTATGGTTTGTGGTCACCATAACATAAGGAACTGTATTAAGGGGTCGCGGCATTAGGAAGGTTGAGGAACACTGCTGTATGCTAACAGCCAACCTGCAAGGTGGGAATCTGCAGAGACAAGAATTTCTTATTCCCGAAGTAGCAATAAAACAACTCCTAAATTATGAAGCTGCTATGCATGGCAGACAATGGCACACATAGAAAACCATAGTTGAACAGCTTTCGGTTTCCCACTAGCTGGATTGGCAAATAGTTACATTGCAGTGAAGAAGTTGCACAAATCTTTTGACTGTATTGCCAAGCAATGGCCAGTGAACTAACAGGACTGTTAGAAATATCATTTTGTCAAAGGGAAGTAGTTTTGCAGTGTTTGGGCAGCATCCCTTCACCTTGACCTTGATATCGAGCTCTTTTGGGGGGGTCTTCCCAGCGGGGAAGATCCCTGGAGATCGCGAAAGGGATCTTTGACCTTGGTGAGCTGCCAGCAAAAGCCAATCCAAAGCGCAAAATATTAAGAATTAATCCCACCAGAGGCTGAAGAGGTATCCAGTGACCGAAGCGTTTATTTAGCGATTCAGCTGAAAAGGATGCATTACAGGGATATTTCCTCTATAAGCATACAGTACAGTGAATTTCAGGCATATTTATACAGGCAAAACAAAGAAATCCGGGTTTGAATCCCCCGCCCGCCTCCTGTCAGTTCCTTCTGTCCTGATTGGTCGGCTCCGGAACAGCTGGGAGGAGGCTTGGCCGCTGGTCCCACCCTCCCTCCAATCGCCGGCCGCTGTTGCCTCCAGAGGGCCAATCAGAGCCCTCGGAGCGCCTCCAGAGATTGTCCAATCAGCGGCCAGGAGGCGGGCTCTAGTTTGACAGCGCAGAGGGGCGGAATGCCTGGGAGGCGTCTGCCAGCTGATGGAACACCTTTTGTCTCTTCACGGCAGGGAGGCGGATGGGGAGAACAAGGGATTTCCTGGGTCCTGATAAAAGATGTGTATAGGCAAAAAGGGTGGCTATGGGTGGTGTCTGGATCTTCAACCTTGTGGGCAAAGAGGTCCTTTGTCACAAGGGAGCATGCACAAACACCGTAATTGATGCAATCAGTCTGTTTTTCCGGGCTTTTGGCTGACAAAATCTCTGACTTTTGTTTGTCTGAACTCTGAAAAACAAAGCCATAGATTTGCCAGTATTTTCCATGCAATGTCAATATGAATGGAGCTTCTTCCAAGGAAATTGGATTCCTTAAACTGTAATCCCCAGGTCACATACTCTTTTGTAGGGCAAAGTTCAAGAGGGGAAAGGCAAGGAAGGGGGTGAGGGTACATCTTGTTTCATTTCATTACATATAGTTCATATACATTCTTCATAAACCTTCATAAGCTCATAGATTTCATAAAAAGGGTCCCCATCCCACCCCCATCCCAGTAAAGTTTATTAGAAAACCACAGCAATTGATGGAGATAAGCAGCAGAGTTCCTGAGGTATGATCCTTTGCAACAAGGGCATGCACCCACAGGCGGGGGCCATGCTTCCCAAGCGGCTTGGCTTTTGGAGTTCATGGAGGAAGTCCGTGATGCTAGGGCACCAAGTCAGTCAGAGAAGGCAGAAAAAGTCCGTAAAGAGTCCACAAGTGGTGGAGAGTGGGGCAATGTCCTTTGGGGGAACTGCATTTCCCTGATCAGGGGCCAGGGTCCAGTGCACAAGCCAGAGAATTCACAGAGAGGAAACAGGAACCCAGTTAGGTGTGCTGGGTCAGGGAGCAGCAGAATCCATTTTCCGGCCCTTGGCGAACTACAAATACTTGGGGGGGGGGGGGGATGCTCTGCATCAACCTGAAAGCTTTTTAGCTTCCCTCTTGGAGACAGTTTCGACAACAGCAAATGAAACAAAAATCAAACTAAACTAACCCTGATTTATTAAATCCCAGGCCAAATTTGGCTTGTAAGAAATCCTAAATGTGGGAAGAAATGGTAGTAGGCACATGGGGAAGGGTGCTGACTACAAAACCCCTCCAGATTTGTCGACATCTGGTTTCACGCCCCTTTAGCCGCTTTCTCTCTCCCTCCAGAACAGACCATTTGTTAAACACATTAGTGACCAAATTTGTTTCTTTGTGTTGATTTTGCTCAGTCTGAGGAAGCTGATCCATT
Organism: Anolis sagrei; assembly: GCF_037176765.1. NCBI lineage: Eukaryota > Metazoa > Chordata > Lepidosauria > Squamata > Anolidae > Anolis > Anolis sagrei. The sequence continues at coordinate 31,711,497 of NC_090028.1, forward strand.
TATTGGCTTGGTGATACAAATATTTATTAGTATACTAGCTGTACCCGCTATGTGTTGCTGTGGCCAACCTTCCCTCTCTCTTTCTCTTCTTTCTTTCTTTTCTTCCTTCCCTCCCTGTCTCCTTCCTTCCTTCTCTTCTTCTTCCTTTCCATCCCCACCTTTTCTTTCCCTTCCTCTTTCTCCCTTTCCTTCCTTCTCTACCTATTCTTGGACTGCAACTCCCAGCAGTCCTCCTGATTGATCTACCTACCTATCTCCATCTAATCTGTCTATCTGGAGGATTGCTGGGAATTGCAGTCCAGGAATAGGAAATTGGAAATATGCAGGGATTGGGATGCTCTCAAAAAGATCCAAGGAGAAGAAAGCTTGCATCTTGGAAGCAATGCATTTGGATTATCCTCCTCTTCTAAAGGGCCTTGTCTAGGGGATGCTGGGAGCTGTAGTCCGGAAGAGAGTGTGGATATGCTATTGTGTGTTTTGTTTGCCGGGGGGAAGTCATTTTTGCACTTGCGCTGTAGCATCTTTTTGCTTTTTTGACTTTTAAAGTCCCTTCCACTGTGTTTTTCAGTGTTTTTATGAGTGATGGTCACTCATTGGCCTGATAGGTGTATTGTGTCCAAATTTAGTGTCAATTTGTCCAGTGCTTTTTGAGTTATGTTAATCCCACAAACGAACATTACATTTTTATTTATATAGACTAGCTGTACCCGCCACGCGTTGCTGTGGCCAACCTTCCCTCCCTTTTTCTCTCCTTCCTTCCCTCTTTCCTTCCTTTCCTCTTTTTCTTTCCCTATTTCTCTTCTTTCTTCCATCTCTACCTGTTTCGTTCCTCCCTTTCTTTGCTCTTTGGTTACATCCTTTCTTCTCTCCTTCCCTCCTTCCCTCCTTCCTTCCTCCCTTCCTCCCTTCTCTATCTTTCGTTCCTTCTCTCCTTCCTTGCTTCTCTAACTTTCTTTCTTCTTTCCCTCCCTCCTTCTCTCCCCCTTTCCCTCCCTCCTTCCTTCCCTCTTTCCCTTCTTCTCTTGTTACTTCTTGACTGTCCCTTCCATTTAATATTGTATTTATATCTTACATAGAAAGAAGGGAAGGAAGAAGGAAGGAAGGAGGGACAGGAAGGAAGGAAAAAGGAAGGGAGAGAGGGAAGGAGGGAAAGAAGGGAAGGAAAAGAAAGGAGGAGGGACAGGAAGGAAGCAAGGAAGGAAGGAAGGAAGGAAAGAGAAGGAAGGAAGAAGAAAGGAAGGAGAGAAAAGAAAGGAGGGGAATGAAGAAAGGAGGGAGGGAAGGAAATGAAGGGGAAGGAAATGAAGAAAGGGAAAGAAGGAGGAAAGGGAGGGAGGAAGGGAGGAAAAGAAGGAAAGGAAGGAAAGAAAAAAGGAAGGAGGGACAGGAAGAAACGGAAGGAGGGAAAGAAGGGAAGGAAGGAAGGAAGGAAGGAAGGAAGGAAGGAAGGAAGGAAGGAAGGAAGGAAGGAAGGAAGGGAGGGAGGGAGGGAGGGAGGGAAGGGAGAAAAGAAGTGAAGGGAGTGAGGGAGAGAAGGAAGCTCCTTCACTCAAGCACCATCGACCTTCCTCGCCTCCTCCTCTTCCTCTTCCTCCTCGTTTAGGTTGTGGGGTTCTCCATGGGATTGCTGGCTGCTGCTAGATCCGCTCAGCTGAGAGTGGCTGTCATTGGTCCCATTAGTGCCCAGAGCAACCTGCGGAACTCCCTGCTGCAGGTCGCAGTTGTCATCAATTTACAAAAAGGGGAGGAGGGCTTTGTTTTGGGTTCGATAACAGACACACCCTAAATGAAATGAATTTGAAACTACGCTCGACTCCATTGACTGCCATTTATCTTTGCTTATTAAAACAGGCTTCCAGTTATATCAACGAAAAACATAGCTGATGAATCTAATGATTATTTATAGTGCAAACATTTGTGACAAAAACGGAGCCTTCAATAAACCTTCCAAAGGTTTTTGAGCATCTTGCCAGTGTGTCCTGAAACAAACCCATTTGTGATCTCAGCAGCATTCCAGTATTTTTAACTCATTTCCTTCGCTCTATAAATCTTGTAATCTAATCCAGCCCAGTTCACATTTCTTTCACCCACACAAGGAAGAACCTTAGATATTTCTCCCCTCTTCAACTTCCTGCATTTCTCCTCCTTCGCAGCCATTCGGACTATCACCAGGTGTTTTTTCCTTACCATTGTGAGCAAGGCTTACTTATATAGTCCTTTGCTTTTCATTAAATTATGCAAGCCTTGTGTCTGTTGCTACACAGCCCTATCTTTATTAGGTTAATTGCACCGGGAAATGGCAGGTGAGCGTGTACCAGCGATACACGGCGTGAAGATAAGAGCTGTATTTTTAGGCATTGCCATCTCTTCTATGCTTCTCATTTACCCAAATGTACCAAATCTCCATGGACACTAAGCGAGACTATATATACTATCGTGGCTGCATTGCTTGGGCATTCTAGGTTTATTAGAACACAAGCAGGGAGAGCCCGTTTGGACCGGTGGTCTGAACGTTGTCATGACTTGAAGTCACTGTTCTGTCGCACGCTGGGCCTGTAAAGAATTGTCTTTAGAACAGGACGTGCAACCTTTGCCCAGCAGGAAGCCAGGGGGCCCAAGGAGAAGTTCTCAGAGGTTTTCCACCACAAATGATCTTTAGATGGCTTGTGAAATATAACAAAGTCTTTTATTAATGAACAATCAAACAGAAACTTCTCTTGTTTGAGTCCCACTAGTGGTGAGAAAAGCGGTATAGAAATACTGTAAATAAATAAATTGTCTTCAGAAGGATAAACAAATGATTTCAGGCTTTTATGCAACTGGTAGCTTCCTAAACTTGCCCACGAAGGACAGGCAACTGTCTTCAATAACTTCTTCTTTACTTTAAATGGAAAATCCCCTTTTTAACTTCTCCCAGGCTGACTGTAATCTAATCCTTACTGATGTGGGCTCCACTACCGGGTCGAACTGCTTTTCGAACGCCGAGTGGACCTACCAGTAAAAGCTTAGATGTTCTCCAGCTGGAGTTCTTTGGTCTTTAGGGCTGTTTCCCTGGAAATCTTTGGAGACTCTTAAGACTGTTCTCCCCCAGAAGGTCTTAAGGGTTGAAGCTTTTGTACAGGGGAAGCTTGCACACGTCCTGTACATTAGTTTTCCTTGCTGAGACTAACTAAAAATGGCTCCCTTCCCTTCCCAATCACCCTGAGCAAGGGGCAGGACCAAAACTTAACGATGATGGACAGGTGACTTGCCCTATGAATGCAACCGAAGGAAGGCACCTATCTGCAGAGTCCCTGAAACCCAGTGCTGCAAGCAAACATTTAATACAAAGCAAATAAGTTTGGAGCTCCTGGTACAGCCGTACCAGAACAGTCACGCAATAGCACTCTTCAGTTATCCCAAGTATGTCATCGGCATAGGCCCTTAGCTTATAATCTTGACCTTGTAATCTTGCACCTTGAATTTCTTTATCTTCCCTTATTCTATCTAGTAGTATTTCAAGGCTTAATATAAATATGAGAGGTAATATAGGACATCCCTGTCTCGTCCCTTTCTGAATATTTATTGATTCTGTTTCTTGATGGTTAACAATAATTTTAGCTTTTTGGGATGTCTGACTTGGCCACGGTGGCCCATGCTCTGGTTACATCCTGAATAGACTACTGCAACGCTCTCTACGTGGGGCTACCTTTGAAAACCTCCCAGAAGCTCCAATTAGTCCAGCAGTCGGCGGCCAGGTTGTTAACTGGAGCTCCGCACAGGGAGCGTTCCACTCTTCTGTTGCGCCAGCTCCACTGGCTGCCGATTAGCTTCCGGACACAATTCAAAGTGCTGGTTTTAACCTTTAAAGTCCTGAACGGTTTTGGCCCAGATTACCTGTCCGAACGTATCTCCTGCTATGAACCATCACGAAGCTTAAGGTCATCAGGAGTGGCCCTGCTCTCGATCCCACCACTCTTGCAAACGCGGTTGGTGGGGACAGGAGACAGTGCCTTCTCGACAGTGGCCCCCCGTCTGTGGAATTCTCTCTCTAAGGATATCAGGTTGGCCACCTCCCTCCTGTCCTTTAGAAGACAACTGAAGACCTGGCTCTGGGGCCAGGCGTTCGATTAGAGGCCAGCGGCAATAGGAAAAGGAAATTTGGATTTTGCAACATGGATTCTCCTGCCTTGGCTTGGTTTTTACTGGCACATTAATCTATTAATTTATTGTTAAATTTTACTGATGATGTACAATGTTTTAAAATGATTTTATTGTGAATTGTAATTTTTATGGTATTTATGCTGTTAGCATCCTCTGATGCTCATGTGAGGCCGCACTGAGTTCCCCCTGTGGGGAGAAGGACAGGATATAAATATATGAAATAAATAAATAATAAATTTCGTATATTGCGCCAATTATGTTTTTGAAACAGTGTCCCATGTTCATCTCCCTTATCAAAGTTTTAATAAAGTTCCAATTTACGTTATCGAATGCCTTCTCGGCATCTAAGGCCAATAACATTACTTTCTTTTGGTTTTTCATTTCATAATATTCTATTAAATCAATGATTGTTATTACGTTCTTTTTGATATCTATTGGGTAGAAACCCTGTCTGTTCTTCTTTTATTCTTTTACTCAATATTTTTTCAGTCTTTCTGCCATTATATAACCAAATATTTTATAATCTATATTTAGTAATGATATTGGCATATAATTCTTTGTTTTTTTCTGGATCTGTATTTTCTGTATGTATAATGCAGATATTCGACTCTTTCCATGATTTAGGTATTACGTTTTTCCCTCTGATTTCATTCATTATTCTTTTTAAGTAGGGTATTAGTTCTCGTTGAAATGTTTTGTAATATGCCGCCGAAAGTCTGTCTGGTCTGGTTGCCTTGTCTGATTTTAGATCCTTTATTGCTCTTTCAATTTCCTGTTCTGATATTTCCTTGTTTAGCTCTTCTCTTTGATCATCTGAAATTCTTTGTATTTGTTTTTCTCCTAAGTATTTAAATATTGATTCTTCTTCAATATCGTCTTCCTTATATAATTTTTTGAAAAATCCCCTGAATTGGTTTTTTATATCTTCACCTAACATGTATGTTCTTTCGCCCTCCTTCAATTTAGTTGTATATGTTGCTTCTCTTTTTTTCTTCAATTTATTTGATAACTATCTTCCGAGTTTATTTGCGTTCTCAAAAGGAACTTGTTTCATAAATTTTAATTGTCTTCCCTTATCTTCTAATCTTTTGAAGAGGCATTTCTTACTATGCAATAGAGCAGCGTTTCGCAACCTGGGGATTGGGACTCCTGGGAGTGGGGGGTCGCGACGGGGATGTCAGAGGGATCACCAAAGACCATCAGAAAACCTATATTTCTGACTAGCCGTCCCCTGCCACGTGTTGCTGTGGTCGTCTGTGTATATGTGTTTTGCGTGTGTTTATGTGTGTGGATGTATTTGTATATATGTGCGTTTGTGTATATGTGTGTATGTGTGTGGTTTTGTGCATGTACTGTAATTTTTTGGCTTTTAAGTTCCTTCCACTGTGTTTTTCAGTGTTTTTATGAGTGATAGGCACTCGTTGGCCTGAAAAGTGTATTGTGTTCAAATGTGGTGTCAATTGGTCCAATGGTTTTTGAGTTATGTTAATCCCACAAACGAACATTACATTTTTATTTATATAGACTAGCCATCCCCTGCCACGCCGTGCTGTGGCTGTCTGGTGATCTGGAAAATAAAGTAATGGTTTTTAATATATGTAATTCCTTTATGCTTGTGGATAAACAGTATTTCTTGTTATTTCTTTGTCAGTGTTGATGTGGAGATTGACTGGTTTGCCTACCCTGGAACATGCAACATATCATTGTTCTTCTTTAGGGGTCCCTTTCAAATCTATGATACTATATCTGTGTGTGTGTGTGAATCATATATGTCTCTATCTATATCTATGGCTGGATGGCTCTTTGTCAGAAGGGTTTTGATTACATTTTCTTGCGCGGGTGAAGAAAGTTGGACTGGATGGCCTTAAGTATTTTCTGTTGGTCATGGGGGTTCTGTGTGGGATGTTTGCCCAATTCTGTTGTTGTTGGGGTTCAGAATGCTCTTTGATTGTAGGTGAACTATAAATCCCAGTAACTACAACTCCCAAATGTCAGGGTCTATTTCCCCCAAACTCCATCTGTGTTCATATTTGGGCATATGGAAAATTTGTGCCAAGTTTGCCAGTCATCATTGTTTGAGTCCAAAGTGCTCTCTGGATGCAGGTGAACTACAACTCCCAAACTCAAGGTCAATGCATACCAAACCTTCTAGTGTTTTCTGTTAGTCATGGGAATTCTGTGTCCCAAGATTGATTCAATTCCATCATTGGTGGAGTTCAGAATGTTCTTTGATTGTATTCGTGTAGAGTTTGGTCCAGATCCATCATTGTTTGGATCCACAGTGATCTCTGGATGTAGGTGAACTATAACTCCAAAACCAAAGGACACTGCCCACCAAACCCTTCCAGTATTTTCTGTTGGTCATGGGAGAACTGTGTGCCAGGTTTGGTTCAATTCCATCGGTGGGGTTCAGAATGCTCTTTGATTGTAGGTGAATTATAAATCCCAACAACTACAACTCCCAAATGACAAAATCAATTTTTTTGAGTGAAGGACATACATTGGGTTGTTAGGTGTCTTGTGTCCAAATTTGGTGTCAATTTGTCCAGTGGTTTTTGAGTTCTGTTAATCCCACAAACGAAGATTATATTTTTATTTATATAGATGGTCTTAAGAACCCCTTTGGCAGAGAAAGCTGACAATCTCTCTGCCTGTTCTTCCTTTTTGGAAATGGACAGCAAATCCTCCCACCAAATGTCCTCCTCTTGCTGTGATAGGCCAGCCTCTCAGTCAAGGGGAGGGCTGTTTCTGACACTCAAAGCGGAGAGGAGAGAGCAGGCGTGCTCTGCGCATGGCAGCGTGGTGCATATGTGCTGGTGACGGAGAGTGTGCGAGGTGGGCAGGAGGCTCGTGCTAACAAGTCCCTTCCAAATGACACAATCAACTCCACCACTATTCTTTTGAGATAAGAAGATAATCTGGGATTAAAAGTTCATCTGGGATCAGATCCTAGGACATAGGGGAGTCTAGATCCAGCCTACACTGCCATTTAAAATCTAGATTATCTGCTTTGAACTGGATTATATGGCAGTGTAGGCTCATATAATCTGGACTATCTGATTGAATAATTTAGATTATATGGCAGTGTTGATCCAGCCTCATATAATCCAGTTAAAATCAGATAATGTGGACAATCTGACTTGATCACCTGGATTATATGGCAGTGTAGATCCAGTGAAGTCAAAAGGAGTAGCCAAGTTTGGGAACGGTGCTCAACCTTCTTCCTTCTGATGACGCGAATTGTAGCCATGAAAGTTTACACAACAATCCGGGACCACAATACCCTTTGTGTTTTGTTTTGGGACAACAAAACCATTTGATTACCCATCTCTAAACACAATATTTCCTGGAGTGCATTGTTTTATGACATTTTCCCCATTGACAAAAGTCGAGAGCCAGTGCGACATCCTGGTTTGAATGGTGGACTATGAATTGGTTACAGTGTCATTTGTTTATTTTATTATTCTTCCTCTCTCTCAATATAGGGACTCAGGATGACATTGGAGAGCAAGGCCTGACTCCCTGCTCAGCCTTGGGAACCCACTGGATTACCTTTCTAATGCCGTGATCCCTTAATACAGTTCCTCATTTTGTGGTGACCTCCAACCACAACATTATTTTTGTTGCTACTCCATAACTGTAATTTTGCTACTGTTATGAATTGTAATGTAAATATCTGATATGCAGGATGTATTTTCATTCACTGGACCAAATATGGCACAAATACCCAATGTGCCCAAATTTGAATACTGGCAGGATTGGTAGTTGCTGGGATGTATAGTTCACTCACAATCAAAGAGCATCCTGAACTCCACCAACAATGGAGCACTGTGGATTCAAACAATGATGGATGTGAACCAAACTTGGCACGGATACTCAACATTCCGAAATGTGAACGCTGGTCGAGTTTGGGGAAAATAGACGTTATTTACTTATTTATTTATTTTATTTAAAACTTTTATATGCCGACCTTCTCTAAACTCCGTAGAGGGACTCAGACCGGCTCACAACAGAATTCTATAATAACAATACAATATAAAAACATCATACAATAACAACAAGTTAAAAATACATATAGATTAGATATACCAATAAGCCAAATCGCCAAGATAAAATCATGTCCAATTCAGTCCATGTGTGTGATCGATAACTTTGTTCTGTAGCAGGTCTCAGCCATTACTCTGGGAATACTTCCTTCCATAGCCAGGATTTCACCAGCCTCCTGAAGGACAGGAGGGAGGGGGCAGATCTGTTCTCAATCGGGAGAGAGTTCCATAGCCAAGGGGCCACCATGGAAAAGGCCCTGTCTCTCGCCCCCACCAGATGCGATTGCGAAAGTGGCGGGACTGAGAGCAGGACCCGACCTGAAGATCTTAATTGTCTTGATGGTTTATAGGGGAGAATACGTGACATTTGGGAGTTGTTGCTGGGATGTATAGTTCACCTACAATCTGAACTCCACCAATGATGGAATTGAAACAAGCTTGGCACACAGAACTCCCATGGCCAACAGAAAATACTGGAAGAGTTTGGTGGGCATTGACCATGAGTTTTGGAGTTCTAGTTCACCTACATCCAGAAAGCACTGTGGACTTTAACAATGATGGCTCTGGACCAAACTTGGTACAAACACTCAATATGCCCAAATGTGAACACTGGTGGAGTTTGGGGGAAAATAGACCTTGACATTTGGAAATTGTAGTTGCTGGGATTTGTAGTTCACCTACCATCAAAGAGCATTCTAAACCCCACCAATGATATAATTTGGCCAAACTTCTCACACAGAAGCCTATGCCTTGAAAGGACTTGCTGGCATGAGCCTCCCTCCTGCCTCACATGCCTTTTACATGCGCACCATGCTGCCATGTGCCGAGCACACCTGCTCTCCCCTCCTCGCTTGGAGTCTCTGCTGTGATTGGAGGCTGGCCAATCACAGCAGAAGAGGGCTTTTGGTGGGAGGATTCACCATCTGTTTCCAAAAAAGGAAGAGAAGGACAGACGGAGGGATCTTCAGCCTTCCGAAAGGGGTTCCTAAGACCATCAGAAATATATGTTTTCTTATGATCTTTAGTGACCCCTCTGAACCCTCCTCACAACTCCCAGGTTGAGAAACGTTGCCTTAAGGAGTCACACTCTCTCAGCCTTTCAACTAATCTTGCTAAGAAAACCCTGTGACAGGGGTCCCTTCTGCACTGCCATATAAAATCAGATTATCTGCTTTGAACTGGATTATATGGCAGTGTAGACTCATATAATCCCATTCAAACAGATAATCTGGATTATTTGCTTTGATAATCTGGTATATAAAATAGTGTAGAAGTGGCCAGAGTCACCTTAGGCTCACCGTAAGCCAGAAACAAAAGCACACCACAGCAGCACATCTTCAGAAGAGTCATTTCCTGCTTGTGAAATAGAGGAAGCTTGTTACTTTTAGTTGCACAAACAGCTAAATTTAAGGGGAAAACCTGCCTGACTAATCAAGCCTAGCTTTTTAGCCAGTTAAGCATTCTGTAGACAATTAAGCTAATAGTTTTAACTAAACTGCTTGATCTTTCTGGACTAGATTCCCCAAATGAATTGCAAAAATCCTAATTATTCTGAAGGTACCAGATTCAGTCTGAACTTAGAAACTAAGTAGGGTCAGGCTTGCAGTTATTGGAAAGATTGCTAATGATTTCCAGGTGTGAATGAAGTTGAGGAGGAATTTAAAAGGGTCTGGCCCTGAAGGAGAGACCCTGCGGACCCACCAAAGAGGGCTCGCTACAATGGTGAGCAAAGAGAAGCCACAAATTAAAAGATTTCCCTAAGTTCCCAAAAGAATCACAAAGGTTGAAGGAAGCGCCACCGAGTTGATTTTATTGCGATCCAGCTGGAAAGGATGCAAAGCAGCAGTATTTTGTCAAGCTGAGCATAAAGTGTACACAAATAAAGGCCTTTTATACATAAAACAGAGCTTTCTGGTTTGAATTTCCTGCTCCCTGCCCCTCTGCCAGCTCGACAGTGATTGGCTGGTGCTCTACAGCTGGGATGAGGCTTGGCCACCTCCTGAGCACCTGAGCCAATCGCTGAGCTTCTGCCGCCTCAGTGTCCTGATGAATCAGGAGAGAGGGAGGCAGGACGAGGGGGAAACAATGCATTCTTGAGTGGATTATGGAGATATGACATGTCCAAGTGGCCAGCAAGTAGATAATTTGTGGGTTGTGTTTCTTCATCAGCTTCCCTATGCCGTCAGTGGTTCCCTTGATGTATGGCAAGAACACTTTTCCTCTGGGTGGATCTTTATCTTGACTCTCGTGGCTTGTTCTTGGCCTTGCAGCTCTTTTGATGTCTGTGGTGGAGTCTCCATTGGCCTGTAGAGACCAGGTGCTGTTGGTATAATTCAGAGAACAGCAAAGGCAAGCCTTCTAAAACCTTGCCAAGCAAACCCTAGGGTCACCACAAACTGGAGTTTCCCATTCCCTTGCTCCTGTATGCAGTCAGCCATGTTTTACGACAGTTCTCTCCATAGGTTATTGGGCACTGTTTTGAGCTTAAATTATTGTTATTTACTGATTTATTTATTTATGACATTTATATACCCCAAGTCCCTTCAGGGAGATGAAGGCAAGGTACAAAAATAAAGTTGTTGTTGTTGTTATCATTTAGATCAAATTTATTTAGGCTGAAGATTTAAATGTAAGTTGTACAAATGTGACCTCACAAATCCTTCTGGCTTAGTATTCCCCTTAGGCCTAACTAATATAAGGAGAGCCAGCATGGTATGTAGTCTGAATATTGGAATATCTGCAGCTTTGAAACTCAGAGGAGTCTTTTTCTGAATATCTCGCACCTTTTCATAAGCCGTGCCTGATTGATGGTGTTGTTGTACCTATTGAGCTGTGTTGGCGGTTGGCCTCTTCTTAAGGCTATTTTTGGGTTGTAGGAAACAAGGCAGTGATGAAAGAATTATACTTATTTATAGAGTGTTGTAGAGCCGGTGTGGTGGTTTGCGCATTGGACTACGGCTCCAGAGACAAAGCAAAATCCATTTCAACAAAACAAAATGAATGCCATCCTTTAGAATTGGGTCACATTTCCAAGACATCTAATTGGGCATGTGCAAATACAAGCAGCCTGCAAATTGCAAACAAGATAGGTTCTGTCAAAGGTTTTCATTTATTAATTATGTATTTGTATTGTCGAAGGCTTTCATGGCTGGAATCACTCAGTTCTTGTGGGTTTTTTCGGGCTATATGGCCATGTTCTGGAGGCATTTCTCCTGACGTTTCGCCTGCATCTATGGCAAGCATCCTCAGAGGTAGTGAGGTCTGTTGGAACTGGGGAAAAGGGGGGTTTATATATCTGTGGAATGACCAGGGTGAGACAAAGGGTTTTTGTAAGTTGGGCTAGGTGTGAATCTTTCAACTGACCACCTTGATTAGCATACAATGGGCTGACTGTGCCTGGAGCAAACTCTTCTTGAAAGGTGATTAGATGTCCCTGCCTATTTTTCTCTCTGCTGTTTTTGCTGTTGCAATTTTAGAATTTTTTAATACTGGTAGCTAGATTTTGTTCATTTTCATGGTTTCTTCCTTTCTGTTGAAATTGTCCACATGTTTATGTCATTTGATGCCATAACAATATACAGTTAAAACATTTAAAACAAATTTGTAAAATCCATACCATAAAACCATTTAAAACACATAAAACCAATGCCTTCACTGTTAATCTTGTTCTCCAAAATCATTGTTTGAGCTGTCCCACAATTCAGTATCACATACAAGTTCCTCGTAGTTCCGTGTTTGTCTATTGTACTGCATTTCCAAAGGCTTGCTTGAAAAGCTAGGTTTTTACATTTTTCCAGAGGTCAGGAGGGAGAGGGGTGATCTAATATCCCTAGTGAGGGAGTTCCACAGCCAAGAGGCCACCACTGAGAAGGCCTGATCTCTTGTCCCCACCAGCCACAATTACGAAGAAGGCGGGATTGAGAGTGGGGCCTCCCCAGCCGATCCTAAGCTCCTAGATGGTTCTGTCAGGTAAGTTGGGCTGGAACCATTTAGAGCAGTGGTTCTCAACCTGAGATCCCCAGATGTTTTTGACCTTCAACTCTCAGAAATCCTAACAGCTGCTAAACTGGCTGGGATTTCTGGGAATTGTAGGCCAAAAACATCTGGGGACCCCAGGTTGAGAACCACTGATTTAGAGCTTTATAGGCTAAAGCCAGGACTTTGAATTGTGTCCGATAGCAAACTGGAGCTAAGTTCAGACTGAATCTGGTGCCTTCAGGGTAATTAGGAATTCTATGGAGCTGACGCAACAGAGGAGTTGTATGCTCCCTGAACGCTGTTCCAGTGAGCAACCTGGCTGACGCCCACTGGACCATTTGAAGCTTCCAAACAGTCTTCAAGGCAACCTCATGTAGAGCGCGTTGAAGTAGTCTATACGGAATGTAACCAGAGTGTGGACTACCATGGCCAAGTAAGACTTCCCAAGGTACAGGTGCAACTGATGCACAAGTTTTACCTGTGCTCCCCTAGCCACCACTGAAATCAGGGGTTCTGGGCTCAGCAGTGAGTCCAGAAGAACTCCCAAGCTGCAAACCTGTATCTTCAGGAGAGTGTAACCTCATCCAGCACCTGCTGTAGCCCGATGCCCTGTTTGGCCTTCAAACTGACCAGGAGTACCTCTGTCTTGTCTGGATTCATTCCATTTGTTTGCCCTCATCCAGACCGTCTCAGCTGTCAAGCTTAGTAGCAGGTGGAAAAGAGTGATAGAGTTGAAAGTCATTTGCATACAGGTGACATCAAACCCTGAAACTCTGGATGATTATGGCTGGAATCACTGGGTTGCTGTGAGTTTTCTGGGCTGTATACAGCCCAGAAAATTCACAGCAATCCAAGATAGGTTCTGCAGGTTTGTTCTTGTTGGGTGACAAAGGCCCTCCTCATAAATGTACAGTAGAGTAACTTAGCAGCAGCAGCGTGACTCAGCACCAGTAGCCCAAAGTGATAAAAAGAATCCTTCCATTGTAAATCTGAGCAACTACAACTCCCAAATGACAAAATCAATCCCCTCAACTCAACCAAAATCAATCCCCTCCACTCAACCTCACCAATATGCAAATTGGGGCGTATCGGGTTTTTGTGCCCAATTTTGTCCAGTGAATGAAAATACATCCTGCGTATCAGATATTTACATGACGATTCAGAACAGTAACAAATGTACAGTTATGAAGTAGCAACAAAAATAATGTTATGGTTGGGGGTCACCACAGCATGAGGAAATGTATTAAGGTCTCCTAGCATTAGGAAGGCTGAGAACCACTGTTCTAAGTGGTGTCAAACTGCATTCATGCCAAAGTGTTGATGCAGGGAGTCTCTACTTTCATCCCAACTCTGCCCAAAGGCTCCAAAAACCCAAACGCGCCCTTGGGCAGCATTTTAGAGAGTCCTCTCTCCCCAGGATTGTTCAGGGATGCAACCCAGCCTTCCTTGCCCTCTGTTTCACTCGATTGTGGGCTTGGAAAGGCTCTCTTTGGGCGAGGCGGGGTTTCCTCGACGCCCCGCCCGGGAACCACCTGCTCGCCTTTTGCAGGGAAGACGGCAGCAACTCCAGCTCTTTTTGGCTTTTCTGCGGCCGCCTTTGCGCAAAAGCTGCCGGAGGCTCCCCTTGTACTGGGGAGGCGAGGCTGGAGGACAGATTAGGGGGGACCCCTTGGAAGGGTTTCCCCTTGGACCCCGTTCCCCCCAAACAAACCCGAAGCCAGGAGACGGAGAGAAAGGAAGCAAGGAGCAAGCTCTCCTCCGGAGGTGAGTCTAGCTCGCAGGATTCGTGCGTCCGAGGGCGCATCGGTCTCCGCGGTAGAAATAACGCCCTTCGAGGCCACTTCCAAGCCAGGGTTCAAGGCTATGGCATCCTGGGATTCGTAGTTTGCAGTGCCAACACTCTGGGGAAGAGAAGCCTTTGGAGATCTACATCTCCTCCACGTTTGGAGACGCCAGAAGAGCCAAAAAAGTCGGCAGGAGATGCGCAATGCCCTGACTTTGGAGAGGAGAGCGCCTCCAAAGATAGATTTGGATCTATAGCAGCGTTTCTCAACCTGGGGTGTGGGGAGGGGGGGCGGTCACCAGAGCCCATCAGGAAAAACAGTATTTTCTGTTGGTCATGGGGGTTCTGCGTGGGGTTCAGAATGCTTTTGATTATAGGTGAATTATAAATCCCAGCAACTACAACTCCCAAATGTCAACGTCTATTTCCCCCAAACTCCACCAGTGTACACATTTGGGCATATTGAGTATTTATGCTAAGTTTGGTCCAGATCCATCATCGTTCGAGTCCACAGTGCTCTCTTGATGTAGGTGAACTACAACTCCAAAATTCAAGGTCAATGCCCACCAAACCCTTCCAGTATTTTCTATTGGTCATGGGAGTACTGTGTGCCAAGATTGATTAAATTCCATCATTGTTGGAGATCAGAATGTTCTTTGATTGTAGGTGAACTACAACTCCAAAACTCAAGGTCAGTGCTCACCAAACCCTTCCAGTATTTTCTGTTGGTCATGGGAGTTCAGTGTGCCAAGTTTCGTTCAATTCCATCGTTGGTGGAGTTCAGAATGCTCTTTAAATGTAGGTGAACTATAAATCACAGCAGCAGCAACTCCCAAATGTCAAGGTCTATTTTCCCCCAAATCCACCAGCATTCACATTTGGGCATATTGAGTACCCATGCCAAGTTTGGTCCACATTAATCATTAAGTTCTTGTGGGTTTTTTCGGGCTATATGGCCATGTTCTAGAGGCATTTCTCCTGACGTTTCGCCTACATCTATGGCAAGCATCCTCAGAGGTGAGGTCTGTTGGAACTGGGAATAACGGTTTATATATCTGTGGAATGACCAGGGTGAGACAAAGGGCTAGAACATGGCCATATAGCCCGAAAAAACCCCACAAGAACTTAGTGATTCCAGCCATGAAAGCCTTCTACAACACATTAATCATTGTTTGAGTCCACAGTGCTCTCTGGATGTAGGTGAACTACAACTCCAAAACTCTTAAGTCAGTGCTCACCAAATCCTTCCAATACTTTCTGTTGGTCATGGGAGTTCTATGTGCCAAGTTTGGTTCAATTCCATTGTTGGTGGAGTTCAGAATTCTCTTTGATTGTACGTGAACTATAAAACCCAGCAACCACAACTCCCAAATGACAAAACCAATTCCCACCCAACCTCACCAGTATTCAAATTTGGGTGTATCGAGTATTTGTGCCAAATTTAGTCCAGTGAATAGTCCTGCATATCAGATATTTACATGACGATTCAGAGCAAAATTACAGTTATGAAGTAGCAACGAAAATAATTGTATGGTTGGGGATCACCACAACATGACGAACTGTATTTAGGCGTCGCAGCATTAGGAAGATGGAGACACACTGATTTATAGTATATGTTGTCAAAGGCTTTCATGGCCGGAACTACTGGCTTGCTGTGAGTTTTTCAGGCTGTATGGCCATGTTCCAGAAGCATTCTCTCCAGACGTGTCACCCAGATCTATGCAGGTACCCTCAGAAGTTGTGAGGTTTGTTGGAAACTAGGCAAGTGAGGTTTATATATCTGTGGAATGATGTCCACGGCAGGAGAAAGAACTCTTGTCTGCTTGAGGCAGGTGTGAATGTTGCAGTTGGCCACCTTGATTAGCACTGAATGGCCTTGCAGCTTCAAAGCCTGGTTGGTTGCTGCCTGGGGGATTCTTTTGTTGGGAGTTGTTAGCTTGCCCTCACAACCTCTGAGGATGCCTGCCATAGATGTGGATGAAACTTCAGGAGAGAATGCTTCTGGAACATGGCCATACAGCCTGGAAAACTTACAGCAACCCAGTGATTCTGGCCCTGAAAGCCTTCGACAACACATTGCCATTTCTTCAATACTGGGAGAAAGAACTCTTGTCCCTTTTGAGGCAAGTGTGAATGTTGCCATTGGCAACCTTGATTAGCATTGAATGGCCTTGCAGCTTCAGAACCTGGCTGCTTCCTGGCTGGGGGAATCCTTTGTTGGGAAGTGTTAGCTGATGGTGGCACAATGGGTTAACTGTTAAACCCTTGTGCTGGCAGGACTGCTGGCTGACAGGTCAGCGGTTCGAATCTGGAAAGAGTGGGTTGAGCTCCCTTTGTCAGCTCCAGCTTCCCATGAGGGAAGCCTCCCACAGGATGGTAAAACATCAAACATCTGGGTGTCCCCTGGGCAACGTCTTTGCAGACAACCAATTCTCTCACACCAGAAGCAACTTGCAGTTTCTCAAGTCGCTCCTGACTTGAAAATAATAATAATAATAATTATAATTATTATTATTATTATTATTATGTTCGTGTCAGGAGCGACTTGAGAAACTGCAAGTCGCTTCTGGTGTGAGAGAAATAATAATAATAATAATAATTATTATTATTATTTAGAGACTCTTGGCCATCTATTGGGAGGGCTTGGATGGTGCCTTCCTGCCTGGCAGGAGGTCTATTCTCTCACACCAGAAGCGACTTGCAGTTTCTCAAAGTCGCTCCTGACATGAAAAAAAAAAGCTGGCCCTGATTGTTTCTTGTCAACAACAAAATCCTTTAGGGAGGTGACTTTTTGGAATGACATCTCCCTGCTGAATAGGTGTTTTGAGAAAAAAACCTTCTCAAGTATTGTTTCTCCAGTGTGATATTTGTATGCCACAGTAGGTCCCTTTCTGAATCTCTCCCTCTCTCTCTGGCATTTCCCTCCTCCACCAAAGTGAAGGTGGAACGCCTCTTCTGTAAGGCACTGTGTGAAACCAGCCCTCTTTATATAGGCTCCTCTTATAATTAATCTCCTTTTAGCTCACACTCCAGTCTTCCTGTGGTTAAGACTGATTTTAAAGCATTTCTTTTCCATGGAACAACCAGGTTTTTAAAGACTGTGCTCTTAGGCTTTGACAGAGTGGATCACAGAGTGTTTCCTCCATCTCAACTTGCATAGAATTATAGTCCTTAAGGTCTTTAGGGCAGCATTTCTCAACCTGGGGGTTGGGACCCCTAGAGGGGTTGTGAGGGGGTGTTAGAGGGGTCACCAAAGACTATCAGAAAATATAGTATTTGCTGTTGGTCATGGGGGTTCTGTGGGCGAAGTTTGGCCCAATTCTATCATTGGTGGGGTTCAGAATGTTCTTTGATTGTAGGGGAACTATAAATCCCAGCAACTACAACTCCCAAATGCCAAGGTCTACTTTCCCCAAACTCCACCAGTGTTCACATTTGGGCATATTGCGTATTCATGCCAAGTTTAATCCAGATCTTTTATCTGTGTTCATATTTGGGCGTATTGAGTGCTTGTACCAAGTTTGATCCAGATCAATCAGTTTGCATCCACAGTGCTCTCTGGATATAGGTGAACTACAACTCCAAAACTTTAGGTCTAAGCCCATCAGACCCTTCCACCATTTTCTGTTGGTCATGGGAGTTCTGTGTGCCAAGTTGAATTTAGTTCCATCGTTGGTGGAGTTCAGAATGTTCTTTGATTGTAGATGAACTATAAATCCCAGCAACTACAACTCCCAAATGTCAAGGTCTATTTTCCTTAAACTCCACAAGTGTTCACATTTGGGCATATTAAGTATTAGTGCCGAGTTTGATCCAGATCAATCAGTTTGAGTCCACAGTGCTCTCTGGATATAGGTGAACTACAACTCCAAAACTTTAGGTCAAAGCCCATCAAATGCTTCCAGCATTTTCTGTTGGTCATGGGAGTTCTGTGTGCCAAGTTTAATTTAATTCCATCATTGGTGGAGTTCAGAATGTTCTTTGATTGTAGGTGAGCTATAAATTCCAGCAACTACAACTCCCAATGACAAAATCAACCCTTTTCTGACCCCATCAAACTGTGTGCCAAGTTTAGTTCAATTCCATCATTGGTGGAGTTCAAAATGTTCTTTGATTGTAGATGAACTTTCAGTCCCAGCAACTACAACTCCCAAATGTCAAGTTCTATTTCCCCCAAACTCCACCAGTGTTCACATTTGGGAATATTGAGTATTTGTGCCAAGTTTCTTCCAGATGAAGCATAGTTTGAGTCCACAGTGCTCGCTAGATATAGACAAACTACAACTCCAAAACTCAAGTCAATGCCACCAAACCCTTTCAGTATTTTCAGTTGGTCATGGAAGTTCTGTGTGCCAAGTTTAGTTCAATTCCATCATTGGTGGAGTTCAGAATGCTCTTTGATTGCAGGTGAACTGTAAATCCCAGTAACTACAACTCCCAAATGACAAAATGACAAAATCAACCCCCAACTCCAGCAGTATTCAAATTTGGGTGTATCGGGTATTTGTGCCAAATTTGGTCCAGTGAATGAAAATACATCCTGCATATCAGATATTTACATTATGATTCATAACAGTAACAAAATTACAATTACGAAGTAGCAACAAATATAATTTTATGGGTGGGGGTCACCACAACATGAGGAACTGTATTAAGGGGTCGCGGCAAAATGATTCGTTGATTATTTTGCACAGTTTAGGTTTGGGTGACACACCTACACACTGCAGCTGACACACTAATATGTCACGACACACAGTTTGGAAAGCTCTGAAAGAAGGTGTGGTGCCTGGAGGGGAGGAATCGGGGTCAACTCCAGGGCGGAATAGTCTCAATTCTGTAGATTTATTTTGCTGGTGTCGACAATTCCTAGATAGAATAAGATATCTACTAGGATAGGGCTGTGAATAACAGTAAGGAGTTGGAGTTCTGTATTAGGCAGAAAAAATGAAATGCAGAGATACAGAAAGGGGAACGCATGGCTAGAGAGCAGTACATGTGAAAAAGATCATGAGCCAAAAATGTGATGTGGTGGCAAAAAAGGCCAATGGGATTTTGGCCTGCATGAATAGGAGTCTAGTGTCTAGATCAGTGGTTCTCAATCTGGGTCCCCAGATGTTTTTGGCCTACAATTCCCAGAAATCCCAGCCAGTTTATCAGCTGTTATTATTTCTGGAAGTTGAAGGCCAAAAACATCTGGGGACCCCAAGTTGAGAACCACTGATCTAGATCTAGGGAAGTCATGCTAGCCCTCTATTCTGCCTTGGTTAGACCACACCTGGAATATTGTGTCCAATTCTGGGCACCACAATTGAAGAGAGATATTGACAAGCTGGACTGTGTCCAGAGGAGGGCGACTAAAATGATCAAGGATCTGGAGAACAAGCCCTATGAGGAGCGGTTGAAAGAGCTGGGCATGTTTAGCCTACAGAAGAGAAGGCTGAGATGAGACATGATGAGGGCCATGTATAAATACGTGAGAGGAAATCATAGGGAGTAGGGAGCAAGCTTGTTTTCTGCTTCCCTGGAGACTAGGACGCGGAACAATGGCTTCAAACTGCAAGAAAGGAGATTCCATCTGAACATGAGGAAGAACTTCCTGACTGTGAGAGCTGTTCATCAGTGGAACTCTCTGCCCCAGAGTGTGGTAGAGGCTCCTTTTTTGGAAGCTTTTAAACAGAGGCTGGATGGACATCTGTTGGGGGTGCTTTGAATGCAATTTTCCTGCTTCTTGGAAGAATGGGGTTGGACTGGATGGCCCATGAGGTCTCTTCCAACTCTAGGATTCTATGATTCTATATCTCAGAGCCAAGATGAACATTACTCTTCTGGCTCATCCTCTCACCAGGGTTGATGTAAGATTCAGCTGACTATCTGTCAGACTTATATTTTAGGAAATGGGAAGAGATACTGGGTCAGGAAAAAAAAACTTCCATTTCAGTAGTCTGAATGGGTTTCAGTGACTTATTAAAAACACAAGTAAAAAACAGAAAAACAAGGCTAAATTGTCTGAAAGGACATCTCTTTTCTCAGTTAATCAAAAGATCCTAGATCGATGAATTCACTACATCAGACTCTGTTCTCAGACAGTATTTCCAATGCATCAGGATTGTGGAATGCGTGGTTCACCAAATCCCGACAGACTGGAAATTGCATCAATCTCCACAGACTAGAGTTTGACTCAGTTCTTTACCACTGGCTGTGCTGGTTAGGCTGATGGGACCTGAAGTCCACACACATCTGGAGAGCCAAATGTTCCCCACCTCTAAATGTCTACTACTGTGTTTCTCAACCTTCCTAATGCCGTGACTCCTTAATACAGTTCTTCATGTTGTGCTGACCCTCAACCATAACATTATTTTCGTTACTACTCCAAAACTGTAATTTTGCTACTGTTATGAATCGTAATGTAAATATCTGATATGCAGGATGTATTTTCATTCACTGGACCAAATTTGGCACAAATATCCGACACTCCCACATTTGAATACTCGTGGGGTTGCAGAGGGATTGATTTTGTCATTTGGGAGTTGTAGTTGCTGGGATTTATACTTCATCTACAATCAAAGAGCTTTCTGAACTCCACCAATGATGGAATTGAACCAAACTTGGCGCACATAACTCCCATGACCAACAGAAAATACTGGGAGGGTTTGGTGGGCATTGACCTTGAGTTTTGGAGTTGTAGTTTGCCTTCATCCAGAAAGCTCTGCAGACTGAAACAATGATGGATCTGGACCAAACTTGGCACAAATGTTCAACATGCCCAAATATGGACACTGGTGGAATTTTGGGAAGATGGACCTTGACATTTGGGAGTTGTAGTTGCTGGGATGTATAGTTCACCTACAATCAAAGAGCATTCTGAACTCCACCAATGATGGCATTGAACCAAACTTGGCGCACAGAACTCCTATGGAAACAGAAAATACTGGAAGGGTTTGGTGGGCATTGGCCTTGAGTTTTGGAATTGTAGTTTGCCTACTTCCAGAATGCACTGCAGACTGAAACAATGATGAATCTGGACCAAACTTGGCACAAATGTTCAACATGCCCAAATATGGACTCTGGTGGAATTTGGTGGAAATGGACCTTGACATTTGGGAGTTGTAGTTGCTGAGATTTATAGTTCACCTACAATCAAAGAGCATTCTGAATCCCACCAACGATAGAATTGGGCCAGAGTTCCCACGCAGAACCCTCATGACCAACAGGACATACTATTTTCTGATGGTCTTTGGTGACCCCTCTGATACCCCCTTGCAACCCCCCCACGGGTGGCGATCCGCAGTCTGAGAAACGATGCTCTACAGATTGACAACGAATTCCAGTTTTAACACGTGATACTTCCTTTTATCTCTTCTGAGTCTCCAACAATTCAAAGCATGATCTTAGATGCTATTTTCGTGAGAGAAGAAAATCCCCTTTTTTTCTTGGCAATGTATTTGTTGAGCAATGCAACTCTGAAAGTGGGGCAGGAAAGGAACTCGCCCAAATTGTTCACATAACTCCCTGAAGGACAAATGTGGCAACCCATCCTCCACTTTGTATTGTGAGAGGAGAAAGTGAAAACTCTGTTTAGTCACTGAAAAAATATAAATATGTAGAACGAGACACTCTTCCTCTCTCTGTTTACATGTATTTCTCCAGGAATGTAAGGGAGTAGACCGTTTGGGGGCATTGCATCTGTTGGCCAATCTGTGCTATAATCTATTCAGTGTGTTGCTTTCATTTCCCCTTTTCAAATTCATTTCCTTTTGGTGCACTTGCTTCTGCATTTTGTGAGCCTTTTGCGATTATTACGAGGGACTCAAAACAACAGAATGGAAAATAGGAAGAAAAACATATGCACATTTCTGTTAAAAAGCAGAGAGGAAAAAAGAAGCGGGATCACTGGCTAATACACATTTTGGTGCCTCAAATGTTATGCCTGATTCTGGGTATATTCTTGCAGGGAGGGGTCAACCCTCCTGTTTAAGGAGCTCCACTGGCTGCCGTTCATTTTCCGGTCCCAATTCAAGGTGCAGGTTCTTACCTACAAAGCCCTGAATGG
This sequence comes from Anolis sagrei, assembly GCF_037176765.1. NCBI lineage: Eukaryota > Metazoa > Chordata > Lepidosauria > Squamata > Anolidae > Anolis > Anolis sagrei. The sequence continues at coordinate 31,733,497 of NC_090028.1, forward strand.
TTTGGGACCCGCCTACCTGCGTGACCGCATTACTGTGTACGAACCCACACGATCTCTCCGATCATCTGGAGAGGCCCTGCTCACGCTCCCACCTCCTTCGCAGGCGCGATTGGTGGGGACGAGGGAGAGGGACTTCTCGGTGGTGGCCCCTCAACTCTGGAATTCACTCCCCAAGGATATCAGACATGCCCCAACGCTGGCAGTCTTTAGGAGGAGCCTGAAAACGTGGTTGTTCCAGTATACCTTCCCAGACTAAGGAAAAGTCTTAGCAATTATGTCCTCAAATGCACTTTAATATTGATTTAGGATTGTCTGCGCGCCCTCATCTTTCTCTGAAAACCCTATCCTAGATCACCTCCTCGCTCATGTCCAGCACTTTTAATTTTAATTATTACATTTGGCCTGGCCATAGGTTTTTAAATGCTGTATGTTACTATTGTTATTGTTTATTGTGTATTTTTGTTTTTGAGTTTTATTTTATTTTAATTGTTGTATTGATTATTTGTTATTGCCTTTGTTTATTGATGTGCTGTGGGCTTGGCCTCATGTAAACCGCACCGAGTCCCTTGGGGAGATGGTAGCGGGGTACAAATAAAGTTTTATTATTATTTATTATTATATTTGACCAGCAGATTCCAAAAATGGCACCAGTTCTCCTCCTTCAGCTCTAAGTTTTGAGACAGAGAACATATGTCATCATCTGACATAAAGGCCTTCAACAAGGTCCCCCGTGACCTTCTGGCAAACAAACTAGTCCTATGTGGGCTAGGCAAAACTATGGTTAGATGGGTTTGTAATTGGTTAAGTAAACGAGCCCAAAGAGTGATTCTCCTCAATGCTTCCTCTACATCCTGGAAAGAAGTGACGAATGGTGTGCCATAAGCAGGTTTCCGTCCTGGGCCCAATCCTGTTCAGGATCTTGATTGATGATTTAGATCAGGAGTCCTCAAACTAAGGCCTGGGGGCCGGATACGGCCCTCCCAGGTCATTTACCCAGCCCTTGCTCAGGGTCAACTTAAGTCTGAAATGACTTGAAAGCACACAGCAATAACAACAACAGCAATCCTATCTCATCACTGAAAAGCAGACCCACACTTCCCATTGAAATACTAAAAAGTTTATGTTTCTTAAAATTGTGCAGTTTAACTATTGTATTGTTTTAAGTGTTTTTGCACAACAAATAAGATATATGTAATGTGCGTAGGAATTCATTCATATTTTTTTCAAACTATAATCCGGCCCTCCAACAGTTTGAGGGACTGTGACCTCTGTTTAAAAAGTTTGAGGACCCCTGATTTAGATGGTTAGAAGGCATAATCATCAAGTTTGCAAACGACACCAAATTGAGAGGGAGAGCCAATACGTCAAAAGACAGGAGCAGAATTCAAAACGATCTTAATAGATTAGAGAGATGATTGGCCAAAACTAACAAAAGGAAGTTCAACAGGGACAAACGCCAGATACTCCACAGAAAAAATGAAAGGCAAAGATACAGAATGGGGTATGCATGGCTCAACAGCAGTACGTGTGAAAAAGATCTTGGAGTCCTCATGGAGAGGAAGGTGAACATGAGCCAACAATGTCATGCGACAGCAAAAAAAGCCAGTGGGATTTTGGCCTGCATCAATAGGAGTCTAGTGTTCTGAACGGTTTGAGACCCGTCTACCTTCGTGACCGCATTTCTGTGTACGAATCCACACGATCTCTTTGATCATCTGGAGAGGCTCTGCTCTCTCTCCCGCCCCCTTCTCAGGCGTGATTGGTGGGGACGAGGGAGAGGGTCTTCTCTGTGGTGGCCCCCCGACTCTGGAACTCACTCCCCAAGGATATCAGACAAGCCCCCACATTGGCAGTCTTTAGGAGGAGCCTAAAAATGTGGCTGTTCCAGTGTGCCTTCCCAGAATAAGGAAACAATGCCCTGCTCTGACCAGTTCCCTGCAAAATGTCCTCAGAAGCACTTTACTATCTGTTGGGTTGGTCTCCCTACACTATCTTTTAAAACCTCCTGCTTAGAGACATCCTACCTCTGTTCACACCCAGTGTTTATTTTAAAAATGTTAATTTATTACATCTGGCCCGGCCATAAGGTTTTAAATTCTCTGTGTTATTGTTTATATGTATGTTATATTAATTGTATTGTTTTATTTGTTTATAGCTTTGTTGTTTTTACTGATGTGTTGTTGGGCTTGGCCTCATGTAAGCCGTCCCGAGTCCCCTTGGGGAGATGGTGGTGGGATATAAATAAAGTTTTATTATTATTATTAGTGTCTAGATCCAGGGAAGTCATGCTACTCCTCTATTCTGCCTTGGTCAGACTTGAATCACACTGTGTCCAATTCTGGGCACCACAATTGAATGGAGATGTTGACAAGTTGGAATGTATCCATAGGAGGGCAACTAAAATGATCAAGGGTATGAAGAACAAGCCCTATGAGGAGTGGCTTAAAGAGCTGGGCGTGTTTAGCCTGCAGAAGAGAAGGCTGAGAGGAGACATGGTGAGGGCCATGTATAAATATGTGAGGGGAAGTCATAGGGAGGAGGGAGCAGGCTTGTTTTCTGCTGTGCTTGAGACTAGGACATGGAACATCGGCTTCAAGCTACAGGAAAGGAGATTCCATCTGAACATTAGAAAGAACTTCCTAACTGTGAGAGCTGTTGAGCAGTGGAACTCTCTGCCCCTGAGTGTAGTGGAGGCTCCTTCATTGGAGTCTGTGTGGCGATCTGTCGGGGGTGCTTTGAATGAGATTTTCTGCTTCTTGGCAGAATGGGGTTGGACAGGATGGCCATGATAACCATATCTAAGAAACAAGAGTTGTTGCGGTCTATCCAATGCAATTTTATGAACCAGCGCCCCAAATAACATTAGAAATAGGTCTAAAAGTTTTATTTTGTTGGGCTTTATTGTAGCATCATGATTTGTCTCTTTAGTCCTGATCCACGTAATTTTCTAAGGATTGCCTTGGAAAGTGTTTTTTTTTTTTTTTTTTTTGTCGTGTCAGGAGCAACCGCTCCTGTTGTGAGAGAATTGGCCGTCTGCAAGGACGTTGCCAGGGGACGCCCGGATGATTTCTGATGTTTTGCCATCCTTGTGGGAGGCTTCTCTCTTGTCCCCGCATGAGGAACTGGAGCCGATAGAGGGAGCTCATCCGCCTCTCCCGGGATTCGAACCTGCGGTCTTCAGTCCTGCCAGCACAGGGCTTTAACCCACTGCGCCACCGGGGACTCCTCTTGAAAAGCGGTCATCCAGACTTATATTAGATCTGCATTATTTTGCATTTTGGAAATATCGTTCTAAACAAAAATGAGTGCGTACTTTGTTTTATGGCCTTATCTATGAGGGTTTTCAGAGTCTGGCTCATTGCGTCTTACTGGAGCCTCTGTAGCTCAGAGAAGTCTTTTTTTGAACATCTTGCACCTTCTTATAAGCCATGTCTGATTGATGGTGTTGTTCCTTTTGAGCTGTGTTGGCGATCAGTCTCTTCTTAAGACTATTTTTGGGTCTATTTTTGGGACTATTTTGGGATCTCAAATTCTGGGGTGGGACGTAGAGGGAGATACGTTTGGACAGATACGCAGGACCAGAACCTTAAAGGGTTTTGTAGGTCAAAACCAGCACCTTGAATTGTGCTCGGAATTGAACCGGCAGCCAGTGTAGCTGACACAGCAGGGGGGTGGTATGCTCCCTGTATGTCGCTCCAGTAAGCAATCTGGCTGCTGCTCACTGGACCAGTTGGAGTTTCCGAACAGTCTTCAAGGGCAACCCCACGTAGAGTGCGTTGTTGTTGTTCATTCGTTCAGTCGTCTCCGACTCTTCGTGACCTCATGGACCAGCCCACGCCAGAGCTCCCTGTCGGCCGTTACCACCCCCAGCTCCCTCAAGGTCAGTCCAGTCACTTCAAGGATGCCATCCATCCATCTTGCCCTTGGTCGGCCCCTCTTCCTTTTGCCTTCCACTTTCCCCAGCATAATTGTCTTCTCTAGGCTTTCCTGTCTCCTCATTATGTGACCAAAGTACTTCAACTTTGTCTCTAGTATCTTTCCCTCCAGTGAGCAGTCGGGCTTTATTTCCTGGAGGATGGACTGGTTGGATCTTCTCGCAGTCCAAGGCACTCTCAGAACTTTCCTCCAACACCACAGCTCAAAAGCATCGATCTTCCTTCGCTCAGCCTTCCCTAAGGTCCAGCTCTCACATCCGTAGGTTACTACAGGGAATACCATGGCTTTGACTAGGCGGATCTTTGTTGCCAGTCTGATGTCTCTACTCTTTACTATTTTATCGAGATTGGACATTGCTCTCCTCCCAAGAAGTAAGCGTCTTCTGATTTCCTGGCCACAGTCTGCATCTGCAGTAATCTTTGCACCTAGAAATACAAAATCTGTCATGGCCTCCACGGTTTCTCCCTCTATTTTCCAGTTGTCAATCATTCTTGTTGCCATAATCTTGGTTTTTTTGACGTTTAGCTGCAACCCGGCTTTTGCGCTTTCTTCTTTCACCTTGATTAGAAGGCTCCTCAGCTCCTCCTCGCTTTCGGCCATCAGAGTGGTGTCATCTGCATATCTGAGGTTGTTAATGTTTCTTCCAGCAATTTTCACCCCAGCTTTGCATTCATCCAGCCCCGCACATCGCATGATGTGTTCTGCATACAAGTTAAAAAGGTTGGGTGAGAGGATGCAGCCTTGCCGGACGCCTTTCCCAATCTTGAACCAGGCTGTTGTTCCGTGGTCAGTTCTTACTGTTGCTACTTGGTCCTTGTACAGATTCCTCAGGAGAGAGACAAGGTGGCTTGGTATGCCCATCCCACTAAGAACTTTCCACAATTTATTATGATCCACACAGTCAAAGGCTTTAGAATAGTGAATGAAGCAGAAGTAGATGTTTTTCTGAAACTCCCTGCCTTTCTCCATTATCCAGCGGATATTGGCAATCTGGTCTCTCGTTCCTCTACCTTTTCTAAGCCCAGCTTGAGCATCTGGCAACTCTCGCTCCATGTATTGCTGGAGTCTTCCTTGCAGGATCTTGAGCATTACCTTACTGGCATGAGAAATAAGGGCCACTGTACGGAAGTTTGAGCAGTCTTTCGCATTTCCCTTTTTTGGTATGGGGATATAAGTTGATTTTTTCCAGTCTGATGGCCATTCTTGTGTTTTCCATATTTGCTGGCAAATGGCATGCATCACCTTGACAGCATCATCTTTTAAGATTTTAAACAGTTCAGCTGGGATCCCGTCGTCTCCTGCTGCCTTGTTGTTAGCAATGCTTCTTAAGGCCCATTCAACCTCACTCCTCAGGATGTCTGGTTCTAATTCATTCACCACACCGTCAAAACTATCCTCAATATTATTATCCTTCCTCTACAGATTTTCCGTATAGTCTCGCCACCTTCTCTTGATCTCTTCAGCTTCTGTTAGGTCCCTGCCATCTTTGTTTCTTATCATACCAATTTTTGCCTGAAATTTACCTCCAATGTTTCTAATTTTCTGGAAGAGGTCTCTTGTCCTTCCTATTCTGTTGTCTTCTTCCACTTCCATGCATTGCTTATTTAAAAATAGTTCCTTATCTCTTCTGGCTAACCTCTGGAATTGCGCATTTAACTGGGCATATCTCCCCTTATCCCTGTTTCCTTTTGCTTTCATCCTTTCTTGGGCTGCTTCCAGTGTCTCAGCAGACAACCATTTTGCCTTCTTGGTTTTCTTTTTCTTTGGGACGTACTTTGTTGCCGCCTCCTGAACAATGTCTCGGACTTCTGTCCATAGTTCTTCTGGGACTCTGTTTACTAAATCTAGTCCTTCAAATCTGTTCTTCACTTCCACTGTATATTCGCTAGGAATGTTAGTGAGATCATATCTAACTGGTCTGTGTATTTTCCCTGATCTCTTTAGTTTTATTCTAAATTGGGCAATAAGAAGTTCGTGATCTGAGCTACAGTCAGCCCCAGGTCTGCGTTGCAGTAGTCTATATGGGATGTAACAAGAGCGTGGACCACTGTAGCCAGATCAGACTTCCCAAGGTACGGGCGCAACTGGTGCACAAGTTTTAATTGTGCAAAAGCTCTCCCGGCCACCGCTGAGACCTCGGGTTTCAGGCTCAGTGATGAGTCCAGGATCACTCCCAAGCTGAAAACCTGAGTCTTCAGGGGGAGTGTAACCCCATCCAGCACAGGCTGTAACTCTATACCCTGTTTGGCCTTACGACTGACCAGTAGGACCTCTGTCTTGTCTGGATTCAGTTTCAATTTGTTAGCTCTCATCCAGTCCGACACAGCAACTAAACACCAATTCAAGGTCTGGACAGCCTCCTTGGTGACAGGTGAGAAGGAGTGACAGATCTGGACATCATCTGCGTAGATTTAGGACAGTGTGTATAGTGGGATGGGAAACATGGGATTCTCCAGATAGCCTTTATTGCAGGTCCCATCATCCCCTAGACAGCAAAGAGGACCATATTATCCCCATCCCAGCATATGCAGATAGTATGCACGTTCATCTAGTCAACTGTCTCTGCTCAGAGAAGCCACACTTGGGTGCAGTTTCCTGTGTGCATGCAGTACATGAAAGAGTCCTCATATAGTTGAAGCCCTTTTTCTGTACGTGGGAGTATAGGCTACGCAGGGAAACCGCTCTCGCCTACCATAATTTTCTTTGTACAAGCTCTTAAATGAAAACCTCATAGAGCAAGACATTGGCCTTGTAGGCAAATAAAGTCAACGTTAAGCTAGATGGACAAGTATTGCGTGATTCACACCGATGTGTTCGGTGTATGAGAAATGACACATAACAGGACAAGCTTCACCCAGGAAGTCGGCCTGGAGAAGAGGATGTCGTTCTTGCCAGAACTCGTTTCTGAATATGAGTCGTGACCTCCAGTTGACACATTTGTGCGTAAAATTGTGCAAACAGCATATGTCAATGTGGATGATGGTGATGTACTTCTCCGGAATGAGATGAGATCTGGAAATAGGCGGAGAGGATATCTGGATGGGCTTGCAGAGGGCTTTGGGGAGCTGTCGTGAGAAGGAAACACCTCTGCTTTGCAAATTATCTGCAGCAAGATCGGCTTGTCCGCTTCCTTTGCTGCTGCTACTTCTCATTCCTTTTAGAAAGTGGATTTGGGTGCAAAGTGTCCAGCGTGCAGAAAGCAATTGTGTTCCTGTTTCTGAATATGACAGCTGCAAATAACATGCTGCATATACTCATGTATAAGCCGAGAGGCTGAATACCTCCTTAGGAATCTGTAAGTCCTTCGATGCACTTCTGCGCAAGTTGCCATACAGTTGTGTTGGAAAACCTACATAAGAGACAGTAATTTCTTTGTGTATTTTCACTTTAATTGGGATCCATGTCTCCAACCCCAGCAAATGTGGCAGGCTGGCTGTAGTTTTATTTATTGATTTACCATATTTGTACCCCGCCCTTCTCACCCAAGGGGGACTCAGAGTGGCCTTACACATCACCATTAATTCAATGCCATCAAAACAATATATGAGGGGTATTTTTTAAGTAAGGTCCGTTTGAACATAAGTACACAATGAAAGTTTATTTCAAAAAAGTAAATTTATTTTCAGAAAGTACATACTTCACTCTATTTTTGCCAAATTTGTTCAAACACTTATCATATCTCTGAACCAATTTTAAAATACCCTCTTCATAAAAACATGCCGCCTGCTCCGATAACCAAGAGTTCACTGTAATCAAAGAAGGGCGACCGGAGCGGTCCTCATCATGGACGTTGTCACGGCCATCTTTGAATTGTTGTACCCACTTACGCACTTTGCTTTCACTCATAACAGTATCACCGTACACTTCACAAATCTGTCGATGAATTTCTGCAGCAGGCAGGTTCCTCGCTGACAAAAACCGTATCACTGAGTGAACCTCACATGCGGAGGGTGAGTTGATAGTCTTAAACCTTTTTAAAGCACAGAACAGAACCGTACAGGTTAGTTACAGAGCGGAAACTGAGCACAGTTGTTCCCGAGGCATGCTGGTACACGACGCACGTGCTCGTTGCGGTATGCGCGTGAACTACTAGTGTCTACAACAAAACAGACCTTACTTAAAAAATACCCCTCGTACAATCAAAACAAGCATTTACATTAAAACCAAATAATTAAAACATCTAAACATTACACCGGAGCCCCCGGTGGCACAGTGGGTTAAAGCACTGAGCTGCTGAGCTTGTTGACCGAAAGGTTGCAGGTTCGAACCAGGGGAGCAGCATGAGCTTCCGCTGTCAGCCCCAGCTTCTGCCAACCTAGCAATTCGAAAACATGCAAATGTGAGTAGATCAATAGGTACCACGCCGGTGGGAAGGTAACTTTGCTCCATTCAGTCATGCCGGACACATGACCTTGGAGGTGTCAATGGACAACGGCGGCTCTTTGGCTTACAAATGGAGATGAGCACCAACCCCCAGAGTTGGACACGACTGGACTTAGTGTCAGAGGAAACGTAGGGAATGTGTTCCTTCTCTGGTTTAAAACTGGCTTCTCTGTTTTGACCTGGGACCAGAAGTGGGGAAAAGCTGAATCATTTCCAACTCACTTCCTGAGTCCAAGGCTTTGCCCAAAAAGGGGAGATTGGAAACTGGTTGAAAGTTCAATTGAGTGGGATCTAGTGATGGTTTTGTGTTGGTTTGATAAATTGGTTACACTTCTGTACATTCTATACACCCAAGTATTTCTTTGGGTGTTGAAGTAATTGTACATTATTAAATTGACACCACTCTAACTTCCATGGGAATTGCAGTTTTGCAAGGCCTTTACCCTCCTTTGCCTCACCAAGCTCATTTCTATTTGTGTTTTGCCAATCTTCCAGTGATCTTACTTTCTTCTTCAGGTCAGATTCAGAGAGAGAGAGAGAGTAACTGGCTTAAGATGAGTTTCATGATTCAGTCGGGATCTCCCGGTTTCTGTTAAATTAATAATTATCCCTCTTTCAAAAGTGTTTATGAGGTGAGGATAACTTAATTACTTTGGAAATTTCCCTTGCAGCTTAGACAGCTCTTTGTTTAGGGAAAGGGACTTGCCCAAGTCATAGCATCACACTTTAGTTAAGTGGAATTGAGTGGAAACGTACTCTGTTGAACTTATTTGTGTCTATGGGTGCATTTGCACTCGAGATTTAATGCAGTGTGACACCCCTTTGACTGCTATGGTTCAGTACCTGGGACTTGTAGTTTGGTGAGGCATCAGGACTCTTTGCCAGATTAGGTAAAAGTACAGCTCACACGATTCCATAGCCTGGCAATTAAAATAGTGTCAAACTACATTAATTCTACAGTGTAGACCAGTGTTTCTCAACCTGGGGGTCGGGACCTTGGGAGGGTTGTGAGGGGGTTTCAGAGGGATTGTCAAAGACCACCAGAAAACATGTATTTCTGATAGTTTTAGGAACCCCTTTGGTAGAGAAGGCTGAAGATCTCTCCAACTGTCCTACTCTTCGTTTTTGGAAACAGACGGCGAATCCTCACACTAAAAGTCCTTGTACGCTGTGAATGGCCACCCTCTCAGCCTGCTTCTCAGCCAAGGGGAGGGCTGTTTCTGAGACTCCAAGTGGAGAGGGGAGAGCATTCATGCTCAATGTATGGCAGTGTTGTGCGCATATGTGGACGAGGGAGAGTGTGTGAGGCTGGAGGGAGACTCATGCCATTGTGTCCCTTCAAGGCATGGGGGTTCTGTGTGGGAAGTTTGGCCCAATTTTATCATTGGTAGGGTTCAGAATGCTCTTTGATTGTAGGTGAACTATAAATCCCAGCAACTACAACTCCCAAATGACAAAATCAACCCCTCACAACCCCATCAGTATTCAAATTTGGGAGTATTGGATATTTTTGCCGAATTTGGTCCAGTGAATGAAAATACATCCTGCATATAATAATAATAATAATAATAATAATAATAATAATAATAATATTTTTTTTGTCGTGTCAGGAGTGACTTGAGAAATTGCAAGTCACTTCTGCTGTGAGAGAATTGGCCATCTGCAAGGACGTTGCCCAGGGGACGCCCAGGTGATTTCATAGAATCAAAGAGTTGGAAGAGACCTCCTGGGCCATCCAGTCCAACTCCCTGCCAAGAAGCAGGAATATTGCATTCAAATCACCCCTGACAGATGGCCATCCAGCCTCTGTTTAAAAGCTTCCAAAGAAGGAGCCTCCACCACACTCCGGGGCAGAGAGTTCCACTGCTGAACGGCTCTCACAGTCAGGAAGTTCTTCCTCATGTTCAGATGGAATCTCCTCTCTTGTAGTTTGAAGTTTTTTTTTATCATCCTTGTGGGAGGCTTCTTTCATGTCCCTGCATGAGAAGCTGGAGCTGATAGAGGGAGCTCATCCACCTCTCCCCGGATTTGAACCTACAACCTGTCGGTCTTCAGTCCTGCCGGCACAGGTTTTACCCACTGCGCCACCGGGGGCTCATAATAATAATAATAATAATAATAATAATAATAATAATAATCAAACTTTATTTATACCCCGCCACCATCTCCCCAAAGGGGACTCAGGGCAGCTTACATGTGGCCAAGCCCAGTAGTGCATTACAACAAAATAAAACCAAAAACACAAAACAAACAACGCATCGAAGAGATCGGGCAGGTTTATGGAAGGAGATACGGTCATAAAGGTAGGTGGTTTCCAAACCATTTAGGGCTTTATAGGTGATGACCTGTACCTTGAATTGGGACCGGAAAATAAACGGTAACCAATGGAGCTCCTTAAACAGGGGATATTTACATTATGATTCATAACAGGAGCAAAATTACAGTTGTGAAGTAGCAACGGAAATAATTTTATGGTTGGGGGTTACTACAACATGAGGAACTGTATTAAGGGGGTCACAGCATTAGAAAGGTCAAGAAATACTGGTGTAGATGCATCTTATAGTACGGTTTGTTTCAGGTCAGGGTTTGGGGGAAATCAGAAATGTTCTGTTCTTTCTTTGTCTCCCCTAAGATATTTTAGTTCCGCTTTGGCTTTGATATGAAACCATAGACCTTCAGGCCAGTGACGAAGGCATCATTTGCCATTGTTTCCATGTTCCTCGCTGGTGTTCTCATGCCTTCTCTTTTCCTTTTCGTAATGCCTTACCTCACTTGCTGATTTACCCGGAGTTTCTTTGGAGCTAATTGTGAGGAGTTTGTCAAAAGCCCTTTGAAAGCTTGAATAAATTACTCCAGCTGGTTCTCTTTATCCTTTGCTTCAACTGGCATTTTAGTAGATGGGAGATATTTTTTCCCCATTGTGTGAGACCTTAATGGATTCTCTCCCCCCACCCGCTTCTGTGTGTGTTTGCGTGGAAAAAAAGCCTACTAAATTCACTGTAGCTTACTTACTTCCAAGTAAATGTGTCTAGGATTGTAAGCCAAATTAAATGTGTGGCATTTCCTCCTTTTTAGAACAACCACGTCTTGTGGTTTTGGTCCTGGTAGGATTGTTCTCTTCCAAATTGTACATAGGAGGAAAACAAGCAAAGGAGGGCAGCTGCTGCGACTTTTCTTGAATGTGTTGACCTCCATAATATGGTACAACTGTTGAATGAAAATTAATGCCTCCACCTTTGTAACTCCTCAACAGATGGCAGTACTGATATGTGGCAGGTACTGGCTTGTTCAGTAGACTGTCCTCTACAGTTCCATTGTGGCGGGAAGCTTTAGCATTGAATGGTTGTGTTGTTAAAGTGTGAAGCATGGAACCCTTCACAGATGGTCGGTCAACGCGACTTATGCGATGTGCATTCATTGAATTCTTGACAGCAGAAGGTGTCACCCCGAAGGAGATTCATCAGAGAATGCAAGCTGTTTATGGTGATCGTGTTGATGTGAGTATTGTGCGTCGTTGAAGTAAGTTTAAAGATGTTGAGGTGGGAACATCTGAGTTGCGTGACAAACAAAGAGTTGGATGTCCTGTGACAGCAACCACCGAGTTTCACAAGCAAAAGGTTGACAGATTGATTCAGGATGACTGCCATATCACTCAGAGAAAAAAATCAAGCATAATCGGCATTTCACAAGAACGTGTGGGTCACATTATTGCTTTGCTTGGCTATCGGAAGATCTGTGCACGATGGGTACCCAGGATGCTGACACCTGAAATTAAAGCGCACAGATCTCACCACCGTACGACATCCTCCATACAGTCCAGATTTAGCACTGTCTGACTTCTGTTCCCGATAATGAAAGAAGATCTGCGGGGACATCATTATGCTTCTGATGAAGACATTGAGAGAACTGTGAGACGCTGGTTGCAGAAACAGTGTCAACTTCTTCCATGACGGCTTCAGAAAACTTGTTCATCATTGACAGAAATGTATCCAATTGTCTGGTGTTGATGTGGAAAAGTGAATAGTGGTAATTAAAGAGCACATTCTAAGGATTAATTCTGCATTTGATTTATTAAAATATTCCCATCCAAACCCAAGTAACAAAGGTGGAGGCATTACTTTCATTCAACCCTCGTATATAAACTCAATAATAAGTCAACTACAATTGTAAGTGAAAGTTTGGATTTTGAAAGTCATTCCACAGAGAGGGAAAGGTGGAGATAGTAGAAGGAGTTGATGCTTCTATGGGTTCTCATGGGCCAGACTAAGCTCTGCTATTTTGCTGCTCAATTCAGGGATGTTTTTTTCCCCTTGGATATTTATTTATTGTGTCAGAAGCAAATTGAGGCTATGGTTATAATGTATTTAAAAACACAAACAAAGTTAAAAACATGGCATTATGCTAGATTTCCTTTGACCAGAAGCTGACAACTTGGAGAGCCTCTGGTGTCACTATGAGAAGGTCCTCCATTGTGCATATGGCAGAGCTCAGGTTGCATTAGGTAAGTGATCTGTGGTTTACTCTTCTCCACACTTGCATGTTGTGGACTCCACTTTGTAGCCCCATTTCTTAGTGTGGCTCTGCATCTCATGGTGCATAGAGCACAGTCTGTTCAAGTCACCCAGTCTTCTGTATGGTAATATTATGAGTTGCTTTGTGTCTCAATCTTCATCGCTATGATACTTTGTCTTGCTGATGGGAAGCTTCCCACTGGAGTGGAAATAATCTGTCGGACAGATGGCAAGCTATTTAACCTCAGCAGACTGAAAGCCAAAATCAAGGTTACAACAACATCTGTTATAGAACTCCAGTATGCTGATGACAACGTCATCTGTGCGCATTCAGAAGAAGACCTACAAGCCACTCTAAACACCTTCACAGAAGCATACAAGAAGCTTGGCCTTTCATTAAACATCAAGAAAACCAGAGTGCTCTTCCAGCAGTCACTGGCCAAGCCCTCTCCAACACCAGAAATACAGCTTAATGGTGTAACATTAGAAAATGTTGACCATTTCCGCTACCTTGGCAGCCACCTCTCCACCAAAGTCAACATTGACACTGAAATTCAACACCGCCTGAGCTCTACGAGTGCAGCATTTTTCCAAATGAAGCAGAGAATGTTTGAGGACCGGGACATCCGTAGGGATACCAAGGGGCTTGTTTATAAAGCTATTGTCCTCCCAACCCTGCTATATGCCTGAGAGACATGGACAGTCTACAGATACCACATGCAACTTCTGGAACGATTCCATCAGTGCTGCCTTTGGAAAATCCTGCAAATCTCTTGGGAAGACAAGCAGACAATGTCAGCATGCTGGAAGAAGCAAAGACCATCAACATTGAAGTGATGGTCCTCTGCCATCAACTCCGCTGGACCGGCCACATTGTCCAGATGCCTGACCACCATCTCCCAAAGCAGTTGCTCTACTCTGAACTCAAGAATGGAAAACCAAATGTTGAAGGACAGGAAAAGAGAATTAAAGACAGGCTCAAAGCCAACCTTAAAAACTCTGGGATAGACACTGAGAACTAGGAAGCCCTGGCCCTTGAGCGCTCCAGGTGACCAGCAGTACTGCAGAATTTGAAGAGGCACAAAAGGAGGACGAAAGAGAGAAATGTGCCAAGAGGAAGGTGCATCAAGCCAACCCCGACCAGGACCACCTTTCACCTGGAAACTGATGCCCTCACTGCGGGAGAAGATGCATATCAAGAATAGGGCTCCACAGTCACCTATGGACCCACCACCAGGACACCAATCTTGGAGGACCATCATCCTTGGACTATGAGGGATTGCCTAAGTAAGTAAGTAAGTCTTGATCAAGAGGTAAACATGATATAGTAGTAGTAGTAATAGTAGTAATAATAATAATAGCCGGTCCCCACCATCGCAAAGATTTTTGCAAACCAAGTTTAACTAAAGTGCAGCAGTGCCTGCAGGCAAACTGGTTTATCCAAGAAACCTCAATCATTTGTTTTCAAACATAGACTTAATCCTCTCTTGGCTGTTAGCCAGGTTGGATCGGCCAGCTATTTTATAAGCTGGTTTTACTGTTTGGTGACTAAAGATAAACACATTTGCTAAGGTTACGAAAAGATAAAGGTTTGCCAAAGCTTCTCTCGGCAACAAGTGAGAGTGCAGAAGCTTAATTGGTCTGTCTACTGGTGAGCTCATTCTGTTTAGTTGTGTTTCTATTTTGACTTTTTCCTTATGGGCTCAAGATGGCTTAGGAAAAAGAGAAATGTTTTACGGTTCTAGAGACATGATACTAAAAAGAAATAATGAGGATGGCAGAGAAAAACGAAGACGGGAAAAAAAGCCCAGTATCCTTTGTTGGAACAGCGTTTACTTGGTGTTACATTGAAGTTTCATGTTTGACTTTTAAATTAATTAGATTCCTTCCACCACTTTATTCCAAGCTTCAGGGCAGGTCACAACCATTGCACAAGTCTTCTGTTTAGTAACAAACTTTTATTACTCCCTTAGTTGTTTTTACACAATAGAAAGACTTAAGAATAAGAAAAAAAAAACAAGACTGCATTTGTATTGCCACAGATATCGATTCTCTGATTAATAAGGATCATGGTGGTTTCTTGATATGGAACTATAACTCCCAGCATCCAAGATCAATTCCCTCCAAACCCCACCAGTACTTAAAGTTGGTCATGTTCAGTATGAGTGCCAAGTTTGGTCAAGATGTGTCGTTGGTGGGAGTCACAGGGTTCTCTGGATGCAGGGTGAACTATAATTCCCAAAATCCAGAGTCAATTTTGTTGCACTCAAGTGGGTTTCGGTCAGGTCCAATGCAGAAGACACAATAACATTGCACCCAGGCAAGAGGAAAATGAACAGAATTTTTTTTCTCTTATCAGCAGAGATAAAACATAAACTTGTAGTATTGCAAACAAAACAAACAGTGCAACAAACTTACATAGTCCTTGTAAGCAATACAGAATAAGGCTTCTTCAACTTCCTCCAATTGAGAGAGCAGTACAAATGGTTGAGCAAAATGCCTGAACAAAGGCTCCTCAGAGCAAAAGCTGAACTGTATTCTAAAATCCATACAGTTATACCCCACCGGGTGTAGCCCAAACTTACTAGTTGACCTACATTAGCAGCTGCACATAATAATCAACAGTATAAGGCAGCGTTTCTCAACCTGGGGGTCGGGACCCCTGGAGGGGTCACAAGGGGGTGTCAGAAGGGTCAGCAAAGACCATCAGAAAACACAGTTCTGTGTGGGAAGTTTAGCCTAATTCTATCATTAGTTGAGTTTGGAATTTGATTGTAGGTGAACTATAAATCCCAGCAACTATAACTCCCAAATGTATTTTCCCCAAAATCAACCAATGTTCACATTTGGGCATATTGAGTATTTGTGCCAAGTTTGGTCCAGATCCATCATTGTTTGAGTCCATAGTGTTCTCTGAATGTCAGTGAACTACAACTCCAGAACTCAAGGTCAATGCCCACCAAAACCTTTTAGTATTTTCTTTTGTTCATGGGAGTTCTGTGCGCCAGGTTTGGTTCAATTCCATCACTGGTGGAGTTTAGAATGCTCTTTGACTGTAGGTCAACTATAAATCCCAACAACTATATCTCCCAAATCACAAAATCAATCTCCCTGCAACCTCACAAGTATTCAAATTTGGGTCTATTGGGTATTTGTGCCAAATTTGGTCCAGTGAATGAAAATACATCCTCAGATCAGATATTTACATGGCGATTCATAACAGTAGCAAAATGACCGTTATGAAGTTGCAACGAAAATAACGTTATGGTTGGGGGTCACCACAACATAAGGAACTGCATTAAGGGGTTACGGCATTCGGAAGGTTGAGAACCACTGGTATGAGGTTTTCTTTAACACACACACATACTTGATCCTGTTACAACTTACTATAACAAACTCTCCCCACACCCATCCAGTGTTTTCTGTTGGTTATGGGGTGTTTGTGTGTGAGGTTTGATCCAGATGCGTCATTGGTGGGAGTCACAGTGCTTTCCGGAAGTCGGAGCCGTCTTGGAAAATGCCCACAAACATAGATACATACAAGGTACCCACCCATCCATTCACATACATGCAAATATATCTCCTTTAGCCTCTCAGCTAGCCTCTCAGCCAAGGGGAGGGCTGTTTCTGAGACTCCAAGTGGGGAGGGGAGAGCAGGCGTGCTTGGAACATCTGTGGTCAAGGAAGAGCGTATGAGGCTGGAGGGAGGCTTACTCCAATGAGTCTCTTCAAGGCATGGGGGTTCTGTGTGGGAAGTTTGGCCCAATTCTATTGTTGGTGGGGTTCAAAATGCTTTTTGTAGGTGAATTATAAATCCCAGCAACTACAACCTCCAAATGTCAAACTCTATTTCCCACAAATTCCACCAGTGTTCACATTTGGGCATATTGAGTATTTGTGTCAAGGTTGGTTCATATCCATCATTGTTTGAGTCCACAATGCTCTCTGGATGTAGGTGAACTACAACTCCAAAACTCAACATCAGTGCTCACCAAAGCCTTCCAGTATTTTCTGTTGGTCATGGAAGTTCTGTGTGCCAAGTTCGGTTCAATTCCATCATTGGTGGAGTTCAGAATGTTCTTTGATTGTAGGTGAACTAGAAATCCCAGCAACTACAACTCCCACATATAGAGATAGAGAAATAGATCGATTTGCGAATTAATACATGCAGAAAATGCACTGAGTTTAGATGAAAGTGTAGAAGCTTGGTGTGTGTTTACTAAATCTTTAAGCCACTCATTCTTTGCAAGTGATACAACTAGCTAACTAGCCAAGAATGTAGTGCTACCTGATTTTATGTAATGAGTCTTGTGCAGTTTAGTTGTTAATATGTAGCATTCTCCTGGTCTTTCTGGGGGAAAGAAGTTTAAATCGGTTTTGATCTGGAGTGAATAATATCGCTCAGTTTGGAGACCTGTTTTTTCCACCTCATCCAGAAACTACTGTAGTTTACAATTCTTTCCTACTGTTGTAGTTAATTCAAAAGCCTTGCAAAATGATGTGGATTTCGTTTGTTTTCCCTGCAGCTAAGGTTTGTGTCCTAATTTGGGGAGAAAAGGGGTGTCTTTCCTTCCCAAATTGTATTCCTATTATGGGATTGTAGGCTTCCCATCTCCTTTATTTTTGAGAAAATAAAGGAGATGGCTAGTTGATAACATTATTCAACTTTCTTGAATGGTATCCTGTCTAGACAAATGAAGAAAAAGTATTTGTTGGCTGGACTACATTCCACGGATACTTTTTTCATGCAGTTGTTCCTGGATACACTCCGTGATAACATAATAACAATGTTAAACTTCAAATAGGGAGCCTGTGTTTTGTGGAAGCCAGTAAGATGTGCACATGTTGTGTTCTTTGAGGCTGTTGTGGGTACTATCACAAAATTGTTATCAATGGGACTTGTAACCAGTCCTAAAATGGGTTGCTGAGAGCTTTCTGGGCTGTTTGGCCATGTACCAGAAGCATTATCTCCTGACGTTTCGCCCACATCTATGGCAGGCATCCTCAGAGGTTGTGAGGTTTGTTGGAAACAAGGCAAGTGAGGTTTATATATATGTGGAATGTCCAGGGTGGGAGAAAGAATTCTTGGCTGTTGGAGGTAGGTGTGAATACTGCAATCACCTTTATTAGCATTGAATAGCCTTGCAGCTTAAAGGCTTGGCTGCTTCCTGCCTGGGGGGACCCTTTCTTAGTAGTTGTTAACTGGCCGTGATTGTTTCTTATCTGGATTTCCCTTGTTTTTGAGTGTTGTTCTTTTCTTTACTGTTATGATTTTAGAGTTTTTAAAATACTGGTAGCCAGATTTTGTTCATTTTCATGGTTTCCTGTTGAAATTGTCCACATGCTTGTGGATTTCAATGGCTTCTCTGTGTAGTCTGACATGGTGGTTGTGAGAGTGGTCCAGCATTTCTGTGCTCTCAAATAATATGCTGTGTCCAGGTTGGTTCATCAGGTGCTCTGCTATGGCTGACTTCTCTGGTTGACTTATGCCTTTCATATTCCTTGATTTGTGTCTGGGCAATGCTGCTGCGTTTGGTGGTCCTTCTGTAGTCTTGTCCACAGCTGGATGGTATATGGTAGACTCCTGCAGAAGTGAGAGGATCCTTCTTGTCCTTTCCTGAATGTAGCATTTGTTGGAATTTCTTAGTGGGTCTGTAGATAGTTTGTAGGTTGTGTTTTTTCATCAGTTTCCCTATGCGGTCTGTAGTTCCCTTGAGGTAGGGTAAGAACACTTTTCCCCTGGTGGATCTTTGTCTTGACTTTCTTGGGTTGTTTTTGGTCTTGCAGCTCTTCTGATGTTTGTGGTGGAGTCTCCATTGGCCTGTAGAGCCTGGTCTTAAATGGTGACTGTGGCTTTTGTGTTTCGATGTGCCTTCAATTTTCCTGTTAATTTGTGATGACACCATTAATTTCATAGGTTTTTCTTTGGCAAGGAACCCTCCAAGATGGTTTTGCTAGTTCATTCTTCTGAAATATAGCCTACAGCATCCAAGAACTAACCTGTTAACTATCGAGATCAGACTGGATCTGGTGCCTTTAGGACAGCTTTTCTCAACTTGGGGGGTTGCCAGGGGGTTTCAGAGGAACTCCTTTGACAGAAAAGACTGAATATCTCTCCACCTGTCCTTCTCTTTCTTTTTGGAAACAGGTGAAGAATCCTCCCAGCAAAAGCCCTCCTCCACTGTGATTGGTTGGTCTCTTTGCCGGCCTCCCAGCCAAGGGGGGGGGGGGGGGCTGTTTCTGAGACTCCCAGTGGGAAGGAGAGAGCAGGTGTGCTCGGCGCATGGTAGCATGGTGCGCATGTGTGGGCTTGGGAGAGCATGCGAGGCTGGAGGGGGGCTCGCGCCAGTGAGTCCCTTCAATGCATTGTGTGGGAAGTTTGACCCAATACTACAACTCCCAAATGTCAAGGTCTATTTTTCCCAAACTCCAGCAGTGTGCACATTTGAGCATGTTGAGTATTTGTGCCAGGTTTGGTCCAGATCCATCATTGTTTGAGTCCACAGCGCTCTTTAGATGTAGGTGAACTACAACTCCAAAACTCACGGTCAATGCCCACCAAACCCTTCTGTTGGCCATGAGAGTTCTGTGTGCCAAGTTTGGTTCAATTCCATTGGTGGTGTTCAGAGTGCTCTTTGATTGTAGGTGAACTATGAATCCCAGAACTACAACTCCCAAATGACAAAATAACCCCCCCCCCCCCAAGCCTGCCTGTTTTCAAATTTGGGTGTATTGGGTATTTGTGTCAAATTTGGTCCAGTGAATGAAAATACATCCTGCATCTCAGATATTTACATTACAATTCATAACAATAGCAAAATGACAGTTGTGAAGTAGCCATGAAAATATTGGTATGGTTGGGGGTCACCACTGATATCGAGCACCACCACATGGGGAACTATATTAAGGGGTCGTGGCATTAAGAAGGTTGAGAAACACCGCACTACACCTCCATTATAAGTTAGTTGTCTTTCTTTTTTGGAGTTTTTGTAATTTTTAGAAAGACAGGAAACAATTTCATAGAATCATAGAATCATAGAATCAAAGAGTTGGAAGAGACCTCCTGGGCCATCCAGTCCAACCCCCTGCCAAGAAGCAGGAATATTGCATCCAAATCACCCCTGACAGATGGCCATCCAGCCTCTGTTTAAAAGCTTCCAAAGAAGGAGCCTCCACCACACTCCGGGGCAGAGAGTTCCACTGCTGAACGGCTCTCACAGTCAGGAAGTTCTTCCTCATGTTCAGATGGAATCTCCTCTCTTGTAGTTTGAAGCCATTGTTCCGCGTCCTAGTCTCCAGGAAAGCAGAAAACAAGCTTACTCCCTCCTCTCTGTGGCTTCCTCTCACATATTTATACATGGCTATCATATCCCCTCTCAGCCTTCTCTTCTTCAGGCTAAACATGCCCAGCTCCTTTAGCCGCTCCTCATAGGGCTTGTTCTCCAGACCTTTTATCATTTTAGTTGCCCTCATCTGGACACATTCCAGCTTGTCAATATCTCTCTTGAATTGTCGTGCCCAGAATTGGACACAATATTCCAGGTGTGGTCTAACCAAAGCGGAATAGAGCATAGGGAGCATGACTTCCCTAGATCTAGACACTATGCTCCTATTGATGCAGGCCAGAATCCCATTGGCTTTTTTTGCCGCCACATCACATTGTTGGCTCGTGTTTAATTTGTTGTCCACGAGGACTCCAAGATCTTTTTCACACGTACTGCTCTCGAGCCAGGCATCCCCCATTCTGTATCTTTGCATTTCATTTTTTCTGCCAAAGTGGAGTATCTTGCATTTGTCACTGTTGAACTTCATTTTGTTAATTTTGGCCCATCTCTCTAATCTGTCAAGATCGTTTTGAATTCTGCTCCTGTCCTCTGGAGTATTGGCTATCCCTCCCAATTTGGTGTCGTCTGCAAACTTGATGATCCTGCCTTCTAGCCCTTCATCTAATTTGTGTACAATATTTGTCCCTAACCTTTAGTTATTCTGCTTCTAAATACGAATCTCTCTCTCAAAAGTGGTTTGGCATCTGTGTTCATTTTGGAAACGCCTCGGGAGTTTCCTCTTTCAATGCATCCTCAACAGGCTTAATTTCCTATCTTATTGCAGAATCAACATCCATTTGTTACTGTTGGCATTGCTTCTGCCCGAGTGCATCATCATTAACTTAGCCGACAAAAAGAGAAAGAGATGCCTCTCTCCTACATTTGCCCAAGCGACGTCATCACTCTTTAGAAAAGCAGTGAATTAAAAAAAAATCCTGCAATTCGCAGAGGGAGGCGCGGGAGTCACGACTCTGCTTAGAATTAGCAGCAGCTTCTGTTGTGAGAGCAAGTATTTCAATGCTTTTCTGTGCGCTCTCTTAAGCAACATTTGTCTGTGTTTGCTTTTGCATAAAGGAAGGAAAAAGGCATTATGATACTTGTGTAACACAGAGAATAGGCTTTGTCGAACACACCTGAGTCCAAGTTGCAGGCAGGGCACAATCCCTGCAAAAGGGGGAAACCATGAATGATTATCTGTTATTTTTTGGGTTGTTGTAGGTTTTTTCGGGCTGTATGGCCATGGTCTAGAGGCATTCTCTCCTGACGTTTCACCTACATCTATGGCAAGCATCCTCAGAGGTAGCGAGGTCTGTTGGAACTAGGAAAAAGGGTTTATATATCTGTGGAATGACCAGGGTGAGACAAAGGACTCTTGTCTGCTGGAGCTAGGTGTGAATGTTTCAACTGACCACCTTGATTAGCATACAATGGGCTGACTGTGCCTGGAGCAAACTTTTGTTGAGAGGTAAATGGATGTCCCTGCCTGCTTCCTTTCTATTGTTGTGCTGTTGCAATTTTAGAGTTTTTTTAATACTGCCGGCCACATGACCTTGGAGGTGGCTATGGACAACGCCTGCTCTTTAGCTTAGAAATGGCGATGAGAATCACCCACTAGACTTAATGTCAAGGGGAAACCTTTACCTTTTGCCTTAAGGTATGCACACAAACAAACCCACAATCCAGGTGAAAAGATACTTCAGTTTATCCATAAACCTGGTGGATTCTAATAGGTAAAGTAATATAGGAATCTTGTTCTAAGTTGGATCTTTCCCCCTGTCTTAACTAAAAGAATGGGCATCATATGGTTCTCTAGATCAATGTTTCTCAACCTGGGAGTCAGGGCCCCTGGGGGGGGTCACGAGAGGGTGTCAGAGGGGTCTCCAAAGACTATCAGAAAACACAGTATCTTCTGTTGATCATGGGGGTTCTGTGTGGGAAGTTTGGCCCAATTCTGTCCTCGGTGGGGTTCATAATGCTCTGTGATTGTAGGTGAACTATAAATCCCAGCAACGACAACTCCCAAATGTCAAGTCTATTTTCCCCAAATTCCACCAGTGTTCACATTTGGGTATATTGAGTATTAGTGCCAAGTTTGGTCCAGATTCATTATTGTTTGAGTCCACAGTGCTCTCTGGATGTAAGTGAACTACAACTCCAAAACTCAAGGTCAACGGCCACCAAAACCTTCCTATGTTTTCTGTTGCGCATATGTGCCAAGTTTGGTTCAATTCCATCATTGGTGGAATTCAGAATGATTTTTGATCATAGGTGAACTGTAAACCTCAGCAACTACAACTCCCAAATGACAAAATCAATCTCCCCCAACCCCACCAGTATTCCAATTTGGGCTTTTCGGGTATTTGTGCCAAATTTGGTCCAGTGAATGAAAATACATCCTGCAAATCAGATATTTACATTGCAATTCCTAACAGTAGCAAAATTACAGTTGTGAAGTAGCAACAAAAATATTTTTTATTCTTGGGGGTCACCACAACATGAAGAATTGTATTAAGGGGTCGCGGCATTACAAAGGCTGAGAACCACTGCTCTAGATGTTGTTATTGCACTGCAACTCCCAGCAAGCCTAGACAGAAGTGAGGAATGAAGGGAGTTGTAGCCCAATGCATTTAGATTGCTGGGATTGCGCCCCTTGGTATATACAGAGATAGAAGAAGGTTGCTTTTGGTGGCTTTTAGTGACTGTGGCATTGCAATCATTGCTTTCTAGTGCTTTTCCCTCTCCCTCCCCCTTGCCCGCTTCTTGGCTTTGGCCTGCCGGCTTCTCAAGTATCATGCCTTGAGGATAAGCTTTATGAACAGATTAATTAACATAATCTGCCAAAGGAGAGCCAAGAAAAATAAATTACTAAGGCGCTTGAGGAGCTGTCCAGATAATTGGACTCGAACTCCAAAGGGTTGACCCTCCTTAAGATGTCTGTGTGCGATATCATGACATATTAGCGGTGTTTTAATGTTGCAGTTCAAGGGCGAATGGCACATAAGCGCAACTTGGCATCCATCCAGGGCCACACATGAACAGCTTGCTTGTGCCCCTGGGGCACATCTCTCCTTGTTGCTGCGTCAGACTTTGGAGCAGAAATTGGAGAGAAGGGGGAAAGGGCTATGTGCCTCTTAAATCCAATTGCTGTCCAAACTGTAGTAGAATCACTGAAGCAAGTACGGAATCTAATCGAAGTGCAATTGAATCAACACTTATTTAAATCCCAATTATTCGTTTGCTTTGGGTATTCTTTTGCCAACATAATATCTTTTAAGATATATACTGTTTTTATGATATAGTGAAATAGTAAAAGCATGTTGCATTAAGTTTACTCGCTTTTAATTGCTGCATTTCAAGATGGTAGGGGATCAGAATGCTCTTTGATTGTAGGTTAACTGATTGGTGAACTTTGATTGTAGGTGAACTATAAATCCCAGCAATTACAACTCCCAAATGTCAAGGTCTATTTTCCCCAAACTCTACCAGTGTTCACATTTGGACATATTGAGTATTCGTGCCAACTTTGGTCCAGATCCATCACTGTTTGAGTCCACACTGCTTTCTGGATGTAGGTGAACTACAATTCCCAAACTAATTTTCAATGTCCACCAAACCCTTCCGGTATTTTCTGCTGTCATGAGAGTTCTGCGTGCCAAGTTTGGTTCAATTCCATCATTGGTGGAGTTCAGAATGCTCTTTGATTTTAGGTGAACTATATATCCTAGCAACTACAACTCCCAAATGTCAAGGTCTGTTTTCCCCAAACTCCACCAGTATTCACTTTTGGGCATATTGAGTATTTGTGCCACGTTTGGTCCAGATCCATCATTGTTTGTGTCCACAGTGCTGACTGGATGTAGGTGAAGTACAACTCCAAAGCTCAAGGCCAGTGCCCACCAAACCCTTCCAGTATTTTCTGTTGTTCATGGGAGTCCTGTGTGCCAAGTTTGGTTCAATTCCATCATTGGTGGAGTTCAGAATGCTCTTTGATTGTAGGTGAACTATAAATCCCAGCATCTACAACTCCCAAATGACAATATCAATCTCCTCCTAACTCCACCAGTATTCAAATTCGGGCATATCGGGCATTTGGGCATATCTGGTATTTGTGCCAAATTTGTTCCAGTGAATGAAAATACATCCTGTACATTACTGTAGCAAAATTGGGATGTTGTAGGTTTTTTCGGGCTATATGACCATGTTCTAGAGGCATTCATGGCCATATAGCCCCAAAAAAACCTACAACAACCCAGTGATTCCGGCCATGAAAGCCTTCGACAATACAGTAGCCAAATTAAAGTTATGAAGTAGTAACGAAAATCATGTTATGGTTGAGGGTCACCACAACATGAGGAACTGTATTCAGGGTTGCGGCATTAGGAAGGTTGAGAACCACTGCGCTAGGTGTTCATGTGTGCCTGTTTACACAGAAGTTAGCCCTGTTATATTCAGGACTACAGCACTTGCGTTCAGTTAAGCGTGCCAAGGATTGCAGCCCTAATACAAGTGACGGCGGAGTTTATGTTTGGTTGTGCCTAGTATACAAACACGTCCCTTGATTGTGGCTGTCGTTCCTGTCATCCGTTCTCTATAAATGACTTTGGTGAGCGTGGAAAGCAACCTTGGCGGAAGAGAGGCGAGGTAGAGGCCTTTGTTACGCAACGCCTCCAATGTTCTGCAGTCGGAACGAAATTGGCCCCTAGGCTGTTGCTACGGAAATGGGTCCCTGTGGTTTGTGCTGCGTGCAGGAGGGGATGGTGTGCTTTTCAAACTCAAAAGATGCATTTTAAAAGGGCTTTCGCATTGCTTTCTTTTTCTGGCACTCTCCCACTCAGAAGCAGCAAGGGGCAAAACATTGCCGAATTAGGTTTTTTTTTCTGGTTGGAAAAATTGCTGTTTTGGGGTTTTTTGGCTCCATGGAATCATAGAATCATAGAATCAAAGAGTTGGAAGAGACCTCATGGGCCATCCAGTCCAACCCTCTGCCAAGAAGCAGGTATATTGCATTCAAATCACCCCTGACAGATGGCCATCCAGCCTCTGTTTAAAAGCTTCCAAAGAAGGAGCCTCCACCACACTCCAGGGCAGAGAGTTCCATTGCTGAACGGCTCTCACAGTCAGGAAGTTCTTCCTCATGTTCAGATGGAATCTCCTCTCTTGTAGTTTGAAGCCATTGTTCTGTGTCCTAGTCTCCAGGGAAGCAGAAAACAAGCTTGCTCCCTCCTCCCTGTGGCTTCCTCTCACATATTTATACATGGCTATCATATCTCCTCTCAGCCTTCTCTTCTTCAGGCTAAACATGCCCAGCTCCTTAAGCCGCTCCTCATAGGGCTTGTTCTCCAGACCTTTTATAGGCACAGCATATGCAGGGTATGCAACTCACAACATGTTTTCCTCTTTCAAATGCCCTGCAATTCATGGCCTTGCCATAAGTCCATAGCCAATTGGAAGGCCATTGTATTATATGTGCTACTTTTAACAATAGTGATACTATTGTATTGTTGAAGGCTTTCATGGCTGGAATCACTAGGTTTTTGTGGGTTTTTTCGGGCTATAGGGCCATGTTCTAGAGGCATTTCTCCTGACGTTTCGCCTGCATCTATGGCAAGCATCCTCAGAGGTAGTGAGGTCTGTTGGAATTAGGACAATGGGTTTATATATCTGTGGAATGGCTGGGGTGGGGCAAAGAGCTCTTCTCTGCTGGAGCTAGGTGTGAATGTTTCAACTGACCACCTTCATTAGCATTTGAAGGCCTGGCTGAGCCTGGGAAAATCTTTTGTTGAGAGGTGTTAAGATGTGCCTGGTTGTTTCCTCTCTGCTGTTTTGCTGTTGTAATTTTAGAGTTTTTTTAATACTGGTAGCCAGATTTTGTTCATTTTCATGGTCTCTTCCTTTCTGTTGAAATTGTCCACATGCTTGTGGATTTCAATGATTCTCTGTGTAGTCTGACATGGTGGTTGTTGGTGTGGTCCAGCATTATGGTCCTCAAATAATATGCTGTGTCCAGGCTGGTTCATCAGGTGCTCTGCTATGGCTGACTTCTCTGGTTGAAGGAGTCTGCAGTGCCTTTCATGTTCCTTGATGCGTGTTTGGGCAATGCTGCTGCGTTTGGTGGTCCCTATGTAGACTTGTCCACAGCTGCATGGTATACGGTAGACTCCTGCAGAGGTGAGAGGATCCCTCTTGTCCTTTGCTGAACGTAGCATGAGGATGCTTGCCATAGATGCAGGCGAAACGTCAGGAGAAATGCCTCTAGAACATGGCCCTATAGCCCGAAAAAACCCACGAGAACCTAGTGATACTATTGTTGATATTGTAATACTTTAACAATATAGTAAATGTAAAGGCTTTTCCCTGACATTAAGTCCAGTCGTGTCCGAATTTGGGGGTGGTGCTCATCTCCATTTTTAAGCCGAAGAGCTGGTGTTGTCCATAGACACCTCCAGGGTCATGTGGCCGACATGATTGCATGGAGTCAGAGGCGGCCCTAGGTAATTTTCAACTGTAAGCAAACAGTATTTTGCCCCCTCCCCCCCCCCAAACCAATCACTGATATATATTTTCTGTTCGTAGTGGGAGTTCTGTGTGCCATATTTGGTTCAATTCCATCATTGGTGGAGTTCAGAATGCTCTTTGATTGTAGGTGAACTATACATCCCAGTAACTACAACTCACATATGTCAAGGTCTATTTCCCCCCAAGAGCGACTCAAGAGCGCCCCTGGGCAAAATCAATTGTACTGCAAATGCTTGCTTTGCGTAATGGGTTGAGCCGCCCCTGCATGGAGTGCCATTACCTTCCCGCTGGAGCTGGAAATTGATCTACTCAAATTCGTATGTTTTCCAACTGCTAGGTTGGCAGAAGCTAGAGTTAACAGCAGGAGCTCAGGCTTTTCCCCAGATTCGAACCTGTGCCTCTTTGGTTAGCAAGTTCAGCAGCTCAGCGATTTAACCCACTGCACCACAGGGATTCCATATATAATACTAATGTTGTGCTATATTAAGTATAATACTTTAACAATATAGTAATATATAATACTAATATTGTGCTGTGCTAGTAATATAATATATTGTATATACATATATACAATATCATATTGATAATAATATTATAATGTAGTACAATCTATATAAATAAAAATGTAATGTTCGTTTGTGGGATTAATAGAACTCAAAAACCACTGGACGAATTGACACCAAATTTGGACACAAGACAGCTAACAGCCCAATGTATGTCCTTCACTCAAAAAAATTGATTTTGTCATTTGGGAGTTGTAGTTGCTGGGATTTATAGTTCACCTACAATCAAAGAGCATTCTGAACCCCACCAACGATGGAATTGAACCAAACTTGGCACACAGTTTTCCCATGCCCAACAGAAAATATTGGAAGGGTTTGGTTTTGGAGTTGTAGTTCACCTACACCCAGAGATCACTGTGGACTCAAACAATGATGGATCTGGACCAAACTTGGCACGAATATTCAATATGCCCAAAAGTGAATACTGGTGGAGTTTGGGGAAAATAGAATCTTGACATTTGGGAGCTGTAGTTGCTGGGATTTATAGTTCACCTAAAATCAAAGAGCATTCTGAACTTCACCAATGATGGAATTAAACCAAATTTGGCATGCACAACTCTCATGACTGAAGAAAATACTGGAAGGGTTTGGTGGGCATTGAAATTGAGTTTGGGAATTGTAGTTCACCTTCATCCAGAGAGAAGTGTAGACTCAAACAATGATGGATCTGGACCAAATCTTGACATTTGGGAGTTGTAGTTGCTGGGATTTTTAATTCACCTACAATCACAGAGCATTCTGAACCCCACCAACATAGAATTGGGCCAAACCTCCCACACAGAACCCCCATTGGGATGGCTAGTTGATAATAATATTGTAATACAATATAATACTGTAATGCAATATAAACTGTAATGATGTAATGTTTTTATTGTACTGAGTTATACTATTTTAATATGTAATTATTTGTATTTGCTGTTTTTATATGATTGTATTTGATATGCACTGTAAACCGACCTGAGTCCCTCGTCGAGGTTGAGAAGGCCGGTATAGAAAACCTCTAAATAAATAAATAATACTAATAATAATACAATATAGCAATTGTATATTATAAAGCACATGTAAAATTACTAATAATATTGCAGTTTAGTGGTGTAGTACAATATAATGATATATAATACTAATGCTATGCTAATACTAATACTAATGATATATAATAATAATGATATATACTAATGATATATAATACTAATGCTAATACTAATACTAATGCAATGCTAATAATATAATATATTGTATGTACATATCGTTTGTAAGCCTCTTTGAGAAGGACGGGATATAAATGTCATAAATAAATAAATAAATAATAGTGACCATGATTCTTTTGTTTGGACAATAACCTTCCCTGTCCTCGAAGCTTTGGAGAGAACGCCTTGCCCACTTTGGGTTGGAAATAGCATTTGGCTTGCGGTGACGTATTGGTTTGTTCGGCCACCAGTTCTACTTACTTCCGTAATGACATTAAAAACCATTATGGGCATCTGGAATAAAATTGCAGCACAAATAATGTTGAACGGAGCTAACAAATGTGAGGCTGGATAATTCCTGACCAATTAAAAAAAAACACACACAAATCAGTAGTTGATACTGTTACTGATTTAAGAGGGATGGTTCTTCCGTGCTTTAGGTGGCAGATGGAAGGAAATTGGGACGGTTGGCACCACATCTGCATTGCCATTGCTTTCCTGCTTTCCATTGAATACAGGCAGTCCCCAAGTTGCAAACATCCAAATTATGAACGACTCATCGATACAAACAGGGGTGAGACAATAGGAAGTGAGAGAAATCGACCCTCGGAAGGGAAATTCACTCCTGGAAGAGTTATTATCATGGGGAAAAGGTGTCTCAGCTCAATCTTGAGCACCAATCCATGTTTCCACAACAAGCCAGATTTTTCAAAATCCAATTCTCACAGGGACTAAGAGTGAGGAGAAACCTTCTCAACAAATAGCAAAGAAAACTTTTACGTGATGTGTTAGTTCCCTTAGACCAGTGTTTCTCAACCTTTCCAATGCCACGACCCCTTAAAACCCCTTTCTCATGTTATGGTGACCCCTAACCATAAAATTAGTTTCGTTGCTACTTCATAACTCATTTTGCTGATGTTATGAATAGTAACAGATTGGGGCAAGGGATTGATTTTGTCCTGTGGGAGTTGTAATTGCTGGGATTTATAGTTCACCTACAATCAAAGAGCATTCTGAACTCCACCAGCAATGGAATTGAACTAAACATGGCACACAGAACTCCTGTGACCAACAGAAAATACTGGAAGGGTTTGGTGGGCATTGACCTTGAGTTTTGGAGTTATAGTTCACCTATATCCGGAGACCACTGTGGACTCAAACAATGATGGATCTGGACCAAATTTGGCATGAATACTCAATATGCCCAAATGTGAACACTGGCGGAGTCTGGGGAAAATAGGCATTGACATTTGGGAGTTGTAGTTGCTGGGATTTATAGTTCACCTACAATCAAAGAGCATTCCGAACTCCACCAACGATGGAACTGAATCAAACCTGGCACACAGAATTCCCATGACCAAGAGAAAATACTGTGTTTTCTGGTGGTCTTTGGTGACCCCTCTGACACCCCCTCGCGACCCCTCCAGGGGTCCTGACCACTAGGTCAGAAACACTGCCTTAGACCAACGTTTCTCTACCTAGGGGTCAGGACCCCTGGGGAGGTCATAAGGGGGGTTTCAGAAGGGTCACCAAAGGCCATCAGAAAACCCACATTTCTGATGGTCTTAGGAACACCTTTGGCAGAGAAGGCTGAAGATCTCCCTGCCTGCCCTTCTCTTCCTTTTTGGAAACAGACGACGAATCCTCCCACCAAAAGCTCTCCTCCACTGTGATTGGCCAGCCTCTCGGCCAAGTGTAGGGCTGTTTCTGAGATTCCAAGTGGAGAGGGGAGAGCAGGTGTACTTGGCACATGGTTGAGTGGGGCACGTGTGGGCAAGGGAGAGTGTTCGAGGCAGGAGGAAGGCTTTTGCCAGTGAGTCTCTTCAAGGTATGGGGGTTCTGTGTGGGAGGTTTGGCCCAATTCTATCATTGGCGGGGTTCAGAATGTTCTTCAATTTTAGGTGAACAATACATTCCAGCAACTACAACTCCTAAATGTCAAGGTCTGTTTTCCCCCAAATCCACCAGTGTTCACATTTGTGCATATTGGGTATTAGTGCCAAGTTTGGTCCACATCCATCATTGTTTGAGGCTACAGTGCTCTTTGGATGTAGGTGAACTACAACTCCAAAACTCAAGGTCAATGCCCACCAAACATTTCCAGTATTTTCTGTTGGTCATGAGAGTTCTGTGTACCAAGTTTGGTTCAGTTCCATTGTTGGTGGAGTTCAGAATGTTCTTTGATTGTAGGTGAACTACAATTCCAAGCTCAAGGTCAATACCTACCAAACCCTTCCAGTATTTTCTGTTGGTCATGGAGTTCTGTGTGCCAAGTTTGGTTCAATTGCATGATTGGTGGAGTTCAGAATGCTCTTTGATTGTGGGTGAACTATAAATCCCAGAAACTACAATTCCCAAATGACAAAATCAATCCCCCCAACCCCATCGATATTCAAATTTGGGCATGTTGGGTATTGGTGCCAAATTTGGTTCAGTGAATGAAAATACAGCCTGCATATCAGATATTTACATTAAGATTCGTAACAGTAGCAAAATTACTGTTATGAAGTAGCAATGAAAATAATTTTATGGTTCTCACTACAACACGAGAAACTATATTAAGGGGTCGTGGCATTAGGAAGGTGAGAACCACTGGGTTAAACCCTTGTGCCAGCTGAACTGTTGACCTGAAGGTCGGTGATTTGAATCTGCAAGATGGAGTGAGCTCCCATTTGTTAGCTCTAGCTTCCCATTTGAGACATGTGAGAAGCCACCCACAGGTAAAACATCCGGGCATTCCTTGGGCAACATCCTTGCAGACAGCCAATTATCTTACACCAGAAGCAACTTGCAGCTGCCATGAGTCAAGAGATGATGATACGATTTCTGTTTTGCCCTAAACATGAAGAAACATTTACCTCTCATTTAGCTCTGTCCAAAGCAGAGAGTTTTTTTTAAAAAAAAGCCTTCCTGTTTAGAAATCTTAGGATTCCTTTAGCTAATCAGATATGAAATCTATCTCGATTCAGCTTGACTTGCTTTGAATGCCTGAGGTGCCAGTGATTTAAAACAAATAGTCCAATTGTAGGAAGTTTATGTTCACCAAACATTAGCCAGTAGTGACCTCATGTCAGTAAACAGATTGTGATCTTATTATCCAGAAGGCAGCCAAAGTGATTTTACTGTCTGTGAATGAACGTGGAGGAGGTGTTCCTTAAGGCATCAGCAGGAAAAATAATTAACAACACATTGCAAAAATTACTCTTTGGACTACAACTCAAGATCCCACAGACAGCTAGGCCAGTTGTCATGCAGATTTGGAAGAATGTTGAGAGATATAAGACCAAGCAATATTTATTTTGATTTATTTTGTATAATTTACCATAAAATAAAAGTATATATGAATATATTCTCAAAAAATCTCCCAGATTTGCATAACTACTGGGTTGGCTAATAATAATAATAATAATTTATAGAGATAATCTCCTGTTTGTTAACTCTAGATTTGAACCCAGTACCTATCTAAGAATTGTACATCAAACATAACCAAAAGCTTTTGTGATATTCACTTAAAGAAACCACTACGCATTTCTACCAGAAGAGTTTAAGCCTGTTAAATAAATATTTTGTTATAGTTAACACATTACAACAGCCTGTGTGTGAACGTCATTGGTATTTAAACCCTCTGAGAAAAATAAACACCATAGTAACACAGAAAGGTGTTACTAAGTATCCTCTCCACACATATAACACAGCCTGAATACTAAACAATAAGGTGGCAGCGTACCCCAATTGAAGAAACAGTTACAAAACCTCTCAGATCAGACATCATTAAAATATATCTATACACAGTTATATCTTTCCCTGTCTAATAAATTCAAATTATTTAAAATCTTCTCTACTACCCTTCCTTTCCTGGGGTAGTCCTTATAGTCACATATACAATCTAAGAGCATTCTGAATCCCACCAACGATAGAACTGGGCCAAACTTCCCACACAGCAACCCCATGTCCAACAGAAAATACTGTGTGTTCTGATGATCTTTGGTGACCCCTCTGAGTCCCCCTCATGACCCTCCCACTGTTATAGGCTATTCAGACCAGCATGTCAGTGCTTCTGATATTGTAGAACAAGAGGCCCAAAGCAGCATTATAAGGAAAAGGCCACCTCTTCGTTGAGGACGCTGTGTTTGGAAATGTAAAATAGGTCAGTCGAAACTTAAAAGTATAATTGAGGTATTGATTTGTACTGTGTTGAGATCAGTCGCAAGTTTGCCTCTGACTGGAGAAAATCTATCTGTGGGGGCATAATGAGGAGCCTGGTGATCGGGAACGGATCGTACATTGTGAGCTTGTGAAAGGCACAAATTATAACTGACTCCTTCACTGGTGCGATTGCCTCCATTGCCCCCTTGGTTATGAAAAATCAGCCTTACGAAAAGTCATTCTGTTCTTGTTGGAAGCAAATGGTGAAGTTAGCAAGTTGAAGAGTGTGGAACTTAAGCTCAGCAATCTTGTCTTGGTGTTAACTTGAGATACTTGGTAGGGCACTTTGGCAGTTCATTGCAGGTCAACACAACTGTGACCAAAGTAGTTCTTGAGCCACTTTGAGTCTGGAAGAAACTACCCTGAGATGTGCTCCACCACGCTATTGTGGGGTATCTGCTCACAGTAAACCAACATGGTGTAGTGGTTTGAGCTTTGGAGGAAGACTATGAAGACCAGGGTTCAATCTTCACTTGGGCATGGAGTGCAGTCTCTCCACTTCAGAAGGAAGAATTACAAATTTTTAGGTTAATTTCTTGACTAAAATGTCCAGACATCTGCATGTGTGTTTGTATGCATATACATATGTATATTTATATGTATATGAATATGC
Source organism: Anolis sagrei (assembly GCF_037176765.1). NCBI lineage: Eukaryota > Metazoa > Chordata > Lepidosauria > Squamata > Anolidae > Anolis > Anolis sagrei. The sequence continues at coordinate 31,766,737 of NC_090028.1, forward strand.
ATATGTGTATATATATTACGGTCAATGACCAGCACTAAAAAAAATGAACAGTATATGCCAATATGAGGAGTCCCAGTGCTTAACTTGCTGATCAAAAGGTCACAGGTTTGAATCTAGGGAGTGACGTGAGCTCCTGCTGTTAGCCCCAGCTTCAGCCAACCTAGCAGTTCAAAACCATGCAAATGTGAGTAGATCAATACGTATTGCTCTGATGGGAAGTTAACAGCACTCTATGCAGTCATGCCAGCCACATGACCTTGGAGGTGTCTATGGACAACACCGGCTCTTCAGCTTAGAAATGGAGATGAACACCAACCCCCAGAGTTGGACACAACTGGACTTAATGTTAGGGGAAAATCTTGACTTTTTAACTTCTGCCAGTACAACACCAACATAGTATAAAAACCCTGCCACCCTTGCAGTAAATGCCAGAGATACAGCTTAATGGTGTAACATTAAAAAAAGTTGACCCTTTCCGCTACCTTGGCAGCCACCTCTCCACCAAAGTCAACATCGACACTGAAATACAACACCGCCTGAGCTCTGCAAGTGCAGCATTTTTAAGAATGAAGCAGAGAGTGTTTGAGGACTGGGACATCCATAAAGATACCAAGGTGATTGTTTATAAAGCTATTGTCTTCCCAACCCTGCTATATGACTGCAAAACGTGGACTGTCTACAGATGCCACATGCAATTCCTAGAACAATTCCATCAGCGCTGCCTCTGGAAAATCCTGCAAATCTCTTGGGAAGACAAGCAGACAAATGTCAGCATGCTGGAAGAAGCAAAGACCACCAGCATTGAAGCGATGCTCCTCCGCCATCAACTCCCTGGACCGGCCACGTTATCTGGATGCCTGACCACCGTCTCCCAAAGCCGTTGCTCTACTCCGAACTCAAGAATGGAAAACGGAATGTTGAAGGACAGGAAAAGAGATTTAAAGACAGGAAAAGAAAATTAAAGACGGGCTCAAAGCCAACCTTAAAAACTCTGGCATAGACACTGAGAACTGGGAAGGCCTGGCCCTTGAGTGCTCTAACTTGAGGTCAGTTGTGACCAGCAGTGCTGTAGAATTTGAAGAGGCACGAATGGAGGGTGAAAGAGAGAAACGTGCCAAGAGGAAGGTGCGTCAAGCCAACCCTGACCGGGACCGCCTTCCACTTGGAAATCAATGTCCTCACTGTGGGAGAAGATGCAGATCAAGAATAGGGCTCCACAGTCACCTACGGATCCACCACCAGAACACCGAACTTGGAGGACCATCATCCTCGGACTATGAGGGATCGCCTAAGTAAGTAAGAAGACTTAATGTCAGGGGAAAACCTTTACCTTTTAACTTATACCAATACGACACCAACATAGTAGTAAAAACCCTGGCAGTCTTGCAGTAAATGCAAGGGAATTCTGTTTTTAGCTCCTTCACAAGCAATGCATCGGTCTTGTTCTACAAACTTTCCAGTCCTGAGTTCATTCCTTGTCAGGTCATTGGGATGACAACTTCTTGTGAAACAGGAAACATGTACCATCATGAATCTCCTCTGATAACAAATGAGTGCTGTTTGTTTTTTGTGCCGCGAAGCTCTCTTTCCTGTCAAATCACCTTTCTCCCCCTTCCTCATCTGAAATATACCTCTCAATTTGTATCCCAGTTGGCATACAAATACAATAGCGAGGCTAATTATGGGCTGTCAACATTATCTTCTAGCAAGTAGATACTAGAAAAATGTGAAATGTTGCACGGAAGTTAAGTCTTTCTTTCCCCTGTTTTTTCTTTCTTTCTCTCTTTAAATATTTTAGCCCAGGAAGTCACTTGATTTGAAAAACAACAACTAGAAATACAATGCATGCCATACATGAATGTGAAATACTTAATGCAAAAGCATACTTTTACCAAAACCTATCACTAACGCAAGTATAATTGTTCACGGACAAGTATTAACATTAATACATTGGTACAACGTAGCAGCCAGGCTCCTTACTGGAGCAACACTATAGGGAGCATACAACGCCCCTATTAAAACAGCTTCATTGGCTGCTGATAAGTTGCTGAGCCAAATTCAAGATGCAGGCAATGACCTATAAAGCCCAAAACAATTCGGGCCCCACCTATCTCCGCGATCACATCTCCTTCTATGAACCGGCGAGACCTCTAAGATCTTCTGGGGAGGTCCTCCTTTCACTCCCACCACCGCTGGTGGGGACAAGAGAGAGGGCCTTCTCGGTGGTGGCCCCCCACCTCTGGAACGCCCTTCCAAGGGAAATAAGACAGGCCCTATCCCTCCTCTCCTTTCGTAAGAGCTTGAAGACCTGGTGGTTTCAACAAGCCTTTGAGAATGACCAATTCTAGTCCAGCCCCAAACATTGCTAAACAAAATACAATACTCCCGCCCTGGTCATTCCACAGATATATAAACCCATTTTCCTAGTTCCAACAGACCTCACTACCTCTGAGGATGCTTGTCATAGATGCAGGTGAAACGTCAGGAGAGAATGCCTCTAGAACATGGCCATATAGTCTGAAAAAACCTACAAAAACCCATTGTTAAATATGGCCTTGTACTTCTTATCTATTACCCCATTCATTGTTGTGACTTACCTGGAACCACAGACTGATAGTGTTGTGACTCAAATGGGGTCTCAGAGTGACTCTGACGAGGATGATGGGATTCAGGTTCACAATCAGGTTCAAAATGTTCCTGTTGTAGACAATGAGGAACAGGGTGTGCAAGTTCAATTTCCCACAGCAGGGAATGATGTTTTTGATACTGAAACTAGCTAGATTCAAATTGACTCAGAAAAGGAGGACAGTTCTCAGTCTGATAGTAGGCAGGAAGGCCACCAGGCTGACATTAACGAGCAGCCTGACCTTGACGAAACGGAAATCTTAGATCGGGCTGACCGTTTGGAATTCAGAGTTCGAAGGAGTGTGAGAATAGCCAACAAGAAGGAGATCAGAGGCCAAAGAAATGCTTTCATGTATTGCAAAGGGTATTAAGCAGTGCGTTTGTAAACAAACCTTTATCAGAGCAACTTCTCGCTCAACCAAGCAGCTTGTGCTCGTTTTTCCTGTGTCCATGGTCTTGGGATTTTGTCATGTTCTCATGGGACTTTGTTTCATTGGTGCCATTTGGAATTCTGCTTTACAGTGCTATGTTTTATTGATCTTTGGAACATTGTTTGCTTTTTAAACTTTTCATCTTTACTTTTTAATAAACTACAAAAATTTGAGTCTGTGTACCGTTCTGTGCAGACGGCCGGTCAATGCAACTTAAGCAACGTGCAGTCATTGAATTCTTGACAGCAGAAGGTGTCACCCCAAAGGGGATTCATCAGAGAATGTAAGGTGATTGTGTTGATGTACTCAGTGTCATTGGGCGAGTAAGTTTAAAGATGTTGAGGTGGGAACATCTGACTTACGTGACAAACAAAGAATTGGATGTCCTGTGACAGCAACCACCGAGTTTCACAAGCAAAAGGTTGACAGATTGATTCAGGATGATCGTCGTATCACTTAGAGAAAAATTTCAAGCATAATCAGCATTTCACAAAAATGCATGGGTCACGTTATTGCTTTGCTATCAGAAGATTTGTGCATGATGGGTTGCGGAAACAGAGTGCCGACTTCTTCCATGACAGCTTCAGAAAACTTGTTGATCGTTGGCAGAAATGTAACCAATTGTCTGGTGATGATGTGAAAAAGTGAATAGTGGTGGTTAAAGAACACAGGATTATTTCTAAGGATTATTTCACAGGATTATTTCTAAGGATTATTTCTGCGTTTGATGTATTAAAATATTCCCATCCAAACCCAAGTAACGAAGGTGGAGGCATTACTTTTCATTCAACCCTCGTAGTTTATGTTTAAAGTGCAAAGAACTTGGAATGAAGGGGTTTTTGAAGGCCCCAAGTCCTGTGGTGTTGGTTCCATAGAGCAGGATCTGCAAACATAGCACCAATATTGTTCGGAAAAGGCTACAGGTCTCTTCTCCCCATCCTGAGGTCCTGGCAAGACTCCTTGTGTTCGAAATTAAACAAGAAGTTCATTCCTGGCCACAGCGATCTTGGTTCTGCATGTGGTAAGCAGGCGATTGATGGGGCGCTTGGAAAAGATTATGAAAGAGGGCCATGGAGGGTCAAATTCAGCATGAGGCATGTTCCCAAGACAGTGGATAAATATCTGGTGTGATAAATGTGGGCTGGAAATCAAATTAAAACTTGTGGAGTATTGTATTTTGTTTGACAAACATACAAGGCACTTGGTGGGGTGTTTGCCATAAGGAAAGAAGACTTTTTCAACAGAAGGATCAGCAATATACTGGAGTGTGGCTGCTCCTTCTGGTGCATATCGTCTGTGAGATAAAATGGCTAGATGCAGCCTGTGGATGAGAGACCTCCATGTCCCCTGCCACCGATAGCCCTGCTCAAGTCTTGCAGAGAAAGTCATAGGGAGGAGGTAGCAAACTTATTTTCTGCTGCCCTGAAGACTAGGACTTGCCATGTCCGGGGTTCGCGGTCAGGCCCTCAATTGGTTCAACTCATTTCTCCGGAACCGGAGCCAACGTGTGGAGTACATGGATCAAGTCACTGATAGATCCCCCCTCCTATGTGGGGTCCCCCAAGGTGCAATTCTCTCTCCTCTTCAACACCACGTTAGACCCCTTGCTAGTTTGGCTCGGAGTTTCGGCCTGGACTGCGACCAATATATGGACGATACCCAAACCCTACGCCTGGAGCCTGGAGCAACGTCAATTCCATACAATTTCACCCTATGTCTGGAAGCTCTGTCGAACTGGCTACATGCTAGCAGACTGAAGGTGAACCTGGAAAAAACTGAGATTCTCTGACATGGCTGCCCGGCAGGTCTGACTCATCCGTTACCCACCTTCGATGGTGCCGCCCTATCTCCATTGACCACTGTCAAGAGTTTAAGTGTTGTCCTGGATTCGCAGATGACAATGGAAGCTCAGGTCGCTGCTGCCAGCAACAGGCCTTTTTCCATCTACGACAAGCAAGGAAACTGGCTCCCTACCTATCTGACGAGGCTCTGGCAGCTGTCATCCATGCCACGGTCACGTCTAGGCTGGACTATTGCAATGCCCTGTATGTTGGCCTTCCGATGTCTACGACCCGAAAGCTCCATATTGTTCAGAATGCGGCAGCCAGGTTACCCTTAAGAACGCCCATGAAATGCCATATAACACCATTGCTGCAACATTTATGTTGGCTTCCAACTGAGTACCGTGGCGTCATGTTAGTTCTGACCTTTAAAATTCTTTATGGCCAGGGTCCATCGTACCTTAGGGACTGTCTCTCTTTCTCCCATCATCGGAAGTTGCAACAACCAGCCCAATACAACTTACTCTATATACCGGGTCCTAGAGAAGTGCACTTGGAAAGTACCAGACGCAGGGCTTTTTCTATTTCTGCCCCTGCCTTATGGAATTCCTTGCCACCCTATATGAGAGCCACGCGTGACTTAGGGCCTTTTACTCTAGCACTTAAGACCTGGCTTTTTACTAGAGCATTCAATCTCTGTTAATTTTTAAATTCTGTATGTATGCATTTTATCTTTTATAATAAAGCTGTAAATCGCCTAGAGCATTCTCGGATGGAGGGCGATTAATAAGTAATTAAATATGATGATGATGACGACGTAGAGCAATGGCTTCAAACTACAAGAAATGAGATTCCATCTGAACATTAGGAAGAACTTCCTGACTGTGAGAGCTGTTCAGCAGTGGAACTCTCTGCCCCAGAGTGTGGTAGAGGCTCTTTCTTTGGAGGCTTTTAAACAGAGGCTGAATGGCCATCTGTCGGGGGTGCTTTGAATGCAATACTCCTGCTTCTTGGCAGGGGGTTCGACTGGATGGCCCATGAGGTCTCTTCCAACTCTTTGTTTCTATGTTTCTATGAATACCCCACTATGTATCTCTAGGCTTTCCATCCTGGGTGCTTTGAAAAAGTAACTTTCCCAATTCAGTGCATACTCAGGTGTATGAGAAAGGGGTAGGGATGGGAAGGGGCGGAGAATCCCTCTCCCAAAACAGAGTCAGGACATCCTTTCCTTTCATCTTTTCCGTTTGGGTGTTGACAAGGAGCCTTTGGGGCAACTCAAATAAGGCATTGTAAGAAGATCAAAACGAATTGTTGAAGGTCAGTAAGACTTTGCTTTAATCAAATGTCAAAACATTTCACCAAGTCTGGGCAACTCCCTGTACAGTCTAGCCTTGTCCTGCTTTGCTATAAATAGCTGATGTGTGGGCTTCTATAGCTCAAGAAAGTCATAATAAAAGTTATACCTCTGCCTATTAGGAGCACTTCGGGTTTTGTTTCCAGATTTCTTGTAAGTTTAGCACTCCTCTTTCTATTGAATTCAATGCTGGTACCACCCACAGCCTAGAGTTCTTGATATTTGTGCACCTGTGCATAGTTTTATCCTTGGATTCATTTGAACAGGTATTGACTTAACACCTGGCCTTGTGTCAAGCTCAGGGATCAATACAATCCAGTGATGTTATCAACTCTTTGGTTCTTTGTAAGGCAAGTGTAATTTTATGCCTTCCTATAAAATAAAAGAATGCTCAAACTTTTGTACAGCAACACTTATTTCAAATGCTAGTAAGGCAGTGCTCAAAATCCTGCAAGAAGGCGTGTTACTTTCTTATTTAGGTGATCCCTCGTAGTCTTCCAAGATGGGTGTACTGGAGATGGGTCCGTAGGTGACTGTGGAGCCCTATTTTTGATCTGCATCTTTTCCCACAGTGATGGCATTGGTTTCCAGGTGGAAGGCAGTCTTGGTTAGGATTGGCTTGATGCACCTTCCTCTTGGCACGTTTCTCTCTTTCACCCTCCATTCGTGCCTCTTCAAATTCTGCAGCACTTTTGGTCACAGCTGACCTCTAGCTGGAGCGCTCAAGGGCCAGGAAAAGAGATTTAAAGATGGGCTCAAAGCCAACCTTAAAAACTCTGGCATAGACACTGAGAACTGGGAAGCCCTGGCCCTTGAGCATTCCAGCTGGAGGTCAGCTGTGACCAGCAGTGCTGCAGAATTTGAAGAGTCACGAATGGAGGGTGAAAGAGAGAAATGTGCCAAGAGGAAGGCACATCAAGCCAACCCGTGAACGGGACCGCCTTCCACCTGGAAACCAATGCCCTCACCGTGGGAGAAGATGCAGATCAAGAATAGGGCTCCACAGTCACCTACGGACCCACCGCCAGGATACTACACTTAGAGGACCATCATCCTCGGACTACGAGGGATCGTCTAAGTAAGTAAGTAAAGTAAGTAATGTACATTAGAAGAGTTTCTTCATTCTTATCAAATTCTACCTTTGTAGAATTTTTTAAGGGGTATTTTTTAAGTAAGGTCCGTTTTGTTGTAGACACTAGTAGTTCGCGCGCATACCGCAACGAGCGTGTACGTTGTGTATCGGCATGCCTCGGGAACAACTGTGCTCAGTTTCCGCTCTGTAGCTAACCTGTACAGTTCTGTTCTGTGCTTTAAAAATGTTTAAGACTATCAACTCTCATTCCGCACGTGAGGTTCGCTCAGTGATATGGTTTTTGTCCGCAAGGAACCTGCCTGCTGCAGAAATTCATCAACAGATTTGTGAAGTGTATGGTGATACTGTTATGAGTGAAAGCAAAGTGCGTAAGTGGGTACGACAATTCAAAGATGGCCATGACAACGTCCATGATGAGGACCACTCCGGTCGCCCTTCTTTGATTACAGATCATTTGGTGGCTTCAGTTGAAGCGAGGATTCGCGAAGAGGGCATTTTAAAATTGGTTCAGAGGTATGATAAGTGTTTGAACAAACTTGGCAACTATGCCGAAAAATAGAGTGAAGTATGTACTTTCTGAAAATAAATTTACTTTTTTGAAATAAACTTTCAAACGGACCTTACTTAAAAAATACCCCTCATACGTTTCCGGTCAAATTTGGTATGATTTGTTTAAGATTTTTTGGGTTTCCTCGTGAATTCTATTCCAATACTTCTTCGCTTTCTTACACGTCCACCACATATGGTAGAACGATCCTTCCTGGAAATCCCATTTCCAACATTTGGATTGCATCTTTTTTTAATTATTAATTTGGCCTAATTAAGACAAGGGAAGAGACTTTAATAGAAAATGCAAAAAGGACAAAGAAATGGAAAATGAGATGGAATATGAAGGCTCATAAGAGAGAAAAAGACGGCATTACAAATCACCAGAAAAAAATGGCTTAAGGAAGAAAATGACAATGGAGAAAAGACAAGCCCTGACTAACTTGGAGGAGACCCAGGAAGACGAAGAAGAAGAGGAAGAGGAAAAAGCCTCCAGATTTTCTTGAGATTCTTTTTTCTAAACAATTCAGTGGGGATAGAGATTGGAAAACAAGGGAGCCATGCTTCTAGCGTGAAGCTTTTGAAATACCCCAATACAAAAACCTACGTGCAATTGTCGTTCCCCCTTTTTTGTCCACTGACTCCCTTTTTAAAGAAAAGCTTCTCCTGGTAGAATATATTTAAAAGCCATTATCAGAAAACTGCAGCTCATTCAGCTATTGTTAATTCCTTCTAGCTTAATGGTGTTGTCACCATGGAAGTAATGCTACGTCGGATACTTGCATTTTCCAGTCTGATATTATTATTTTTTCTACATTTTCAAGGCTTTCGAGCATCACGCTTCATGCTTGGCATAGCTGTGTTGGCGTAGGATGTCTCCACTGTCCTATTTTTATGTCTTTGAGTGATGCATGCATTTCTGCAGAGATCTGCATACTTAATGTATATAATGACTCCTGTATGTAACTCTGCAGAGATGCATTGTACTTCATTATTATCCACTAGCCGTCCCCTGCCAAGTGTTGCTGTGGCCCAGTCTGCTGATCTAGAAAATAAAGTACCGCAAAAGTGTTGGTTTCTAATATATGTAATTTCTTTATGCTTGTGGGTAAACAGTATTTCTTGTTGTTTGTTGTTTTATGTAGGGATTGTCTGGTTTGCCTACTCTGGAACATGCAACATATAATTGTGCTTCTTTAGGGGTCCCTTTCAAATCTATGATACAATATCTCTCTGTGTGTGAATCATATCTATCTATCTATATCTATGGCTGGATGGCTCTCTGTCAGGAGGGTTTTGTTTATGTTTTCTTGCCCTGGTGAAGGGAGTTGGACCGGATGGCTTTGAGTATTTTCTGTTGGTCATGGGGATTCTGTGTGGGAAGTTTGCCTCAATTCTGTCTTTGGGGGAGGTTCAGGATGCTCTTTGATTGTAGGTGAACTATAAATCCCAGTAACTACAACTCCCAAATGTCAAGGTCTAATTTCCCCAAACTCCACCAGTGTTCACATTTGGGCATATTGAATATTCATGCCAAGTTTTGTCCAGATCCATCATAGTTTGAGTCCACAGTGTTCTCTGGATGTAGGTGTACTACAACTTCCAAACTCAAGGTCAATGCCCACCAAACCTTTCTAGTGTTTTCTGTTGGTCATGGGAGTCCTGTGTGTCATGTTTGGTTCTATTCCATTATTGGTGGAGTTCAGAATGCTCTTTGATTGTGGGTTAACTCTAAATCCCAGTAACTACAACTCCCAAATGTCAAGGTCTAATTTCCCCAAACTCCATCTGTTTTCCTAGTTGGACATATGGAATATTCATGCCAAGTTTGGTCCAGATCCATCATTGTTTGAGTCCACAGTGCTCTCTGGATGTAGGTGTACTACAACTCCCAGACTCAAGGTCAATGCCCACCAAACCCTTCTAGTGTTTTCTGTTGGTCATGGGAGTCCTGTGTGTCTTCCATGACCAACAGAATTCAATTCCAATTCCATTGGTTCAATTCCATCATTGGCGGAATTCAGAATGCTCTTTGACTGTAAGTTAACTCTAAATCCCAGCAACTACAACTCCCAAATGAGAAACTCAATTTTTTGTAATGATGGTCACTCCTTGGGTTAGTAGGTATCATTTGGCTAAATTTGGTGATAATTCATCCAATGGCTAAATTTGGGGGCAATTCGAACATAATATTTTTATTTATATAGATAGCAGGTGGAATCTGGTTTTAATATTATGATTGATACTATTAATATCATCAACCGCTTTGAGTCACCAAGGGCTGAGAAAAGTGGTATATAAATGAAGTAAATAAAAATAAATAAATAAATCGTGGTTTAGACTGCATTCCTATAGATGGCTAACTAGGGGTACGTCTCATGGAAGTCGATACTGTTCTGTTTACAATCCTGTAAACACTTACTTTAGACTAAGACCCATTGAACACATTGGGGTTGAGTTCCAGGTGTATAATAATGGCTTATAATAACTTTTTAGGGTACATTTCAGAAAAAGCTATGTAAAATGTAACCTATGTCTTTAAATGTAACTTTAAGGGATTTTGCAGAAGCCCTGAACTCTTATGGCCCTTATAGGTTCAGCACCTTGGATAGTTCAAAACCAAGAGTGGATTCATTGCCTCGCAGGCTGACACTTCTTTGAAACAGTTGTTTTGACAGATGTGGGTAGATGGTCAACTTAGAGCAGTGTTTCTCAACCTGGAGGTCATGAGGAGGGTGTCAGAGGGGTCACCAAAGACCATAAGAAAACACAGTATTTTCTGTTGATCATGAGGGTTCTGTGTGGGAAGTCTGGCCCAATTCATTGGTGGGGTTCATAATGCTCTTTGGTTGTAGGAGAACTATAAATCCCAGCAACTAAAGCACCCAAATGGCAATGTCTATTTTCCCCAAACTCCACCAGTGTTCACATTTGAGAATATTATTTGTGACAACTTTGGTCCAGATCCATCATTGTTTGAGTCCACAGTGCTGTTTGGATGTAGGTGAAGAACAACTTCAAAACTCAATGTCAATATCCATCAAACCCTTCCAGTATTTTTTGTTGGTCATGGGAGTTCTGTGTGGGAAGTTTGGCCCAATTCTATCATTGGTGGTGTTCAGAATGCTCTTTGATTGTAGGTGAACTATCCCAGCAACTACAGCTCCCAAATGACAAGGTCTATTTCCCCCAAATTCCACCAGTGTCCACATTTGGGCATATTGTGTATTCGTGACAACTTTGGTCCAGGTTTGAGTCTACAGTGCTCTCTGGATGTAGGTGAATTACAATTCCAAAACTCAAGGTCAATGCCCATCAATCCCTGCCAGTATTTTCTGTTGGCCATGGGAGTTCTGTGTGCCAAGTTTGGTTCCATCCCATTATTGATGAAGTTTAGAATGATCTTTGTTTGTAGATTAACTATAAATCTTAGCAACTGGCAACTATAAATCTGTTATTATTCATAACAGTAGCAAAATTACAGTTGTGAAGTAGCAACAAAAATAATTTTAAGGTTGGGATCACCACAACATGAGGAACTGAATTAAGGGGTCACAACATTAGGAATGTTGAGATCCATTGACTTAGAGGTCCAGAAGATTCAACACTTAAAGAGTTTTTGGATTAGGTGACATCTCGAATGTGTCTGTCAATGTGCCTTGTAATCCTGTTGACTTATGGCAACTCCATGAACTCCATAGCGTTTTCCTAAGCAGATAACTGAGCCTTCAAAATTGCCAGCTGGCATTTTTCTACTATATTAAGAGATTGCATTCCCATGTTGACTGCAAAGGTAGGGAAAGAGTCATCCAGTGTCAGCAGGGAAATATGGGCTTTTAATTTATTTTGTGTCAAAAGCATTGCATAAAATAGTTTATCTAAAACTGATAAATGTGAGTAGATCAATAGGTACTGCTCTGGTGGGAAGGTAACGGCGCTCCGTGTAGTCATGCCAGCCACATGACCTATGAGGTGTCTATGGACGACGCCGGCTCTTCAGCTTAGAAATGGAGATGAGCACCACACCCCAGAGTCAGACACGACTGGACTTAATGTCTGGGGAAAACCTTTACCTTTACCTAAAACTGTTAAAATAAAGGGATCACAAGCTGCTAGATAGTTTTAGACCAAAAATGAGCAACAGCATCCGCCGTCTGTAGCTTCAAACAATTCTTTCTCTGTGCATGAGGCAGGGCATTGTGGGCAGGCATACAGATGCGGAGTTGTTCTGCTTCACAGTCAGACAAGGAGGACGATTCTTCTAAGTAATGCCATTTTGCCAGGTTGTTTTTTGATCTGCCCACTCCACTTCTGAGTCTGCTCAGGGACTTCCAGGTTGCCCTTGCTTGGTTTGCGCCTGGAGGAAGACCCTCATGGGGGGCTATCCAGTTGGAATTGCCAGATTTTGCTGCCCACTGGGATATTTTTGCTGTTGCTGGAGGAACATTAGAATCATAGAATCAAAGAGTTGGAAGAGACCTCATGGGCCATCCAGTCCAACCCCCTGCCAAGAAGCAGGAATATTGCATTCAAATCACCCTTGACAGATGGCCATCCAGCCTCTGTTTAAAAGCTTCCAAAGAAGGCGCCTCCACCACACTCCGGGGCAGAGAGTTCCACTGTTGAAGAGTGGTGGTTCTCATGAAACTTTTCCTTGATTTGAGTCTACTGGGAGGAGGCTGGTAGCCATGCAGTGGGTGGCTTTCACAATGTTCAAGCTTATTTCTCTCACAGTTAGCAGCAACTTCCCATCGCACATCAGGGTGAGCAAGGCGAGCTAGCTTGTAGTCTATCAACAGGTGTAGGTTTAAGACATCCTGTGTTGTTCCACATGTCTCATTCACCCGCTTCGTGTGGGCAGATTTATGCCAGACGGGGCAGGCATACTCAGTTGAGAAAGACAAGTCCAGGGCTGATGTTCTTATTAATTTTGGGTCTGCATCCCGGGTGCTATTAGTAAGTTTCTGCAGGATGCTATTTCATGCCAGTACTTTGTGCTTGATGTTTGCACAGTGTTTCCTAAATGTTAGCCTTTGGTCTAAGGTGATGCTGAGATATTTAGGGTGACAACAGTGTTCAAGCTCTTGGCTTCCCAGGTAACCTTCAGTTTCCTGTTGGCTTCACAATTACATAGATGGAAAGCACACACTTGTGTCTTGGTAGGGTTAGGCTTCAGGTTGTTATCTTTGCAGTAGCTGGATAAATCTTTCAGGGCAATCGTAAGTTGGTTTTAAACTGTTTCAAAGTCTTTTGCTTGTGTTGTTAGGCCAAGGTCATCAGCATATACAAAGTTCTTTGTAAGTGGTGGTTGTGGCTGATCGTTAGTAAAGATGTTAAACAAGGTTGGTGCAAGAATGGTGCTTTGAGGTAGACCAGTGGTTCTCAACCTGTGGGTCCCCAGATGTTTTGGACTTCAACTCCCAGAAATCCTAACAGCTGGTAACTTGGCTGGGATTTCTGGGAGTTGTAGTCCAAAACACCTGAGGATCGACAGGTTGAGAACCAATGAGGAAGACCTTTCTTTTGCCTCCTCCATCTAATCTTCCTGCCCTGAAACTCTTAGTTGCATGGCATCCCTGCATGGAATTCCTGCTTGCCATAAATGAATCAGGACCTCATTAAACCCAAAGCTGTCCTAATATTTCCTCTACCCTTTCGGGTTAATCTACATAAATATAGAAGTCCAATAATGTGCATCTGCTTGTCTGTTGGTACCACAAACACTGTTGTTAGGTGAAGTGGCCCTTTGTGGTATCACTGGACTGGCTGTTGCTAGGTAAAGTACCCCTCTGTGATGTCACTGGACTGACTGTGGAAGGATTGACTTCCTAGGTGAAGGACTTACTTGCTAGATCCGTGTTTCTCAACCTTCCTAGTGCCGCGACACCTTAATACAGTTCCTCATGTTGTGGCGACCCTCAATCATAAAATTATTTTAGTTGCTACTTCATAACTGTAATTTTGCTACTATTTTGAATTGTAATGTAAATATCCGGCATGCAGGATGTATTTTCATTCACTGGACTAAACTGAGCACAAATACCCAATACACCCAAATCTGAATACTGGTGGGGTGCAATTTATTTTGTCATTTGGGAGTTGCTGGGATTTATAGTTGCCATCCAAACAATGATGGATCAGAACCAAACTTGACACAAATCCTCAATATGCCCAAATGTGAACACTGGTGGAGTTTGGGGAAAATAGACATTGACATTTGGGAGTTGTAGTTGCTGGGATTTAAAGTTCACCTACAATCAAAGACCACTCTGAACTCCACCAATGATGGAATTGAACCAAACTTGGCACACAGAACTCCCATGACCAAGAGAAAATACTGGAAGGGTTTTGGTGGGCATTGACCTTGAGTTTTGGAGTTGTAGTCACCTACATCCAGAGAGCACTGTGGACTCAAACAATGATGTATCAGAACCAAACTTGGCACGAATCCTCAATATGCCCAAATGTGAACACTGGTGGAGTTTGGGGAAAATAGACCTTGACATCTGGGAGTTGTAGTTGCTGGGATTTATAGTTCACCTACAATCAAAGAGCATTTTGAACTCCACCAATGATGGAACTGAACCAAACTTGGCACACAGAACTTCCATGACCAGGAGAAAATACTGGGAGGGTTTTGGTGGGCACTGACCTTGAGTTTTGGAGTTGTAGTTCACCTACATCTAGAAAGTACTGTGGACACAAACAATGATGGATCTGGTGCTTTGAATGCAATTTTCCTGCTTCTTGGCAGGGGGTTGTACTGGATGGCCTATGAGGGTTCCTCCAACGCTATGATTATATGAAAGCAAAGAGGCAGCGGCTGTTCTGGTACCTGGGCAACAGTCAGTATATATGCTACTATAGTATACCAGTTACAACATTGCAGATGAATAATGGTTAGTTAACAATCGTTTGGTTACCGCAGTGTCAAACCATATGTTGTTACACTAAGAACATAATGTCAAAGGGAGGTTTGTGGGTTCTTCTCCTGTGCGAAGAGGCTGGCTTCTTCCCTCCTACAATGTTTACCTTGGGTCTGCGGAACGTACACTTCTTTTTAAGCACACTTGCTAGGGAAGTCTTTTTTGTTGTTGTTTAACATCACCCTCTGTCTTCTTTTTTTGCTCTTTCCCTGTACAGTTTTGCCCCGCAGAGCACTCCCCTAAGCGAATTGCTGACAGCTCCTGAAGGAGACGTTTGAATGAATCAGGCAAAACAGCCCAGTGGCCTCCCTCCTGTCAACAGCACAAATAGCAATCAAGTCTTGCAAAAACATGTGCAGAGCTGTTGATGAGTAGCACATGGCTTTGGAGAGGAGGAAGAGGAGGAGGAGCAGGAGGGCGGAGGGCGCTGCTCTTCCAATTTACAGCAAGATCCCGAAGGACTTCATGCTTATAAGACGAGAGAGATGCTAAGGCAGAAGCCGGCTCCACAGATGTGGCCAAAGCAGGAAGATCCGGCAGCCGATTGACCGGTGGTGCTAGCCTTTGCTTCTTGGAACGGCACAGATCTGCTTAGACAAAAAAAGAGCCCGATCCACAAGCAAAACAGGACTTAAAATGCCAGCTAAGGGCAAATACTTCTTCAACGATAGCGAAGGCTGCAAGCTGGCCGACCCTTTGTATGAGAAGTACCGCTATTCGAGTCAGCAGCACCCGCTCCTATTCTTCCTGCTCTTCATTGCAATTGCCTACTGCATGACCCTCCTCATCGTGGTCCTTAGCTACAATGTGAGTATACAGCGCAAGGCTTTTATTTATTTATATACTAGCTTGGGGAGTCAGCAGTGCCCAGGTTATTAGAAGAGGGCATTGTTTAGGTTCTTGTGGGTTTTTTCGGGCTATAGAGCCATGTTCTAGAGGCATTTCTCCTGACGTTTCGCCTGCATCTATGGCAAGCATCCTCAGAGGTAGTGACACCCTCACTACCTCTGAGGATGCTTGCCATAGATGCAGGCGAAACGTCACGAGCAATGCCTCTAGAACATGGCTCTATAGCCCGAAAAAAACCCACAAGAACCTAGTGATTCCAGCCATGAAAGCCTTTGATAGGGCATTGTTTGTTTTGGAGTATTTGATATAATAATAATAATAATAATAATAATAATAATCATCATCATCATCATCATCTATATAGGAGCTCCCGGTGGCTCAGTGGGTTAAACCCCTGTGCCGGCAGGACTGAAGACTGACAGGTCGCAGGTTCGAATCGGGGAAGAGGCGGATGAGTTCCCTCTATCAGCTCCAGCTCCTCATGCAGGGACATGAGAGAAGCCTCCCACAAGGATGATAAAAACATCAAATCATCCAGGCGTCCCCTGGGCAACGTCCTTGCAGACGGCCAATTCTCTCACACCAGGAGTCACTCCTGACACGACCAAAAAAAAAATAAATCATCTATATAAATAAAAATGTAGTGTTCGTTTGTGGTATTAACATAACTCAAAAAACACTGGACAAATTGACACCAAATTTGGACACAAGACACCTACTAACCCAAGGAATGACCATCACTCAAAAAATTGATTTTGCCATTTTGGAGTTGTAGTTGCTGGGATTTATAGTTCACCTACAATCAAAGAGCATTCCGAACCCTACCAATGATGAAATTGAACCAAACTTGGCACTTAGAACTTCCATGACCAACAAAAAATACTGGAAGGTTTTGGTGGGCATTGACCCTGAGTTTGGGAGATGTAGTTCATCTACATCCAGAGAGCACTGTGGACTCAAACAATGATGGATCTGGCCCAAACTTGGCACGGATATTCCATATGCCCAAATATGAACACAGATGGAGTTTGGGGAAAATAGACCTTGATATTTGGGAGTTGTAGTTACTGGGATGTATAGTTCATGTACAATCAAAGAGCATTCTGAACCCAACTAACAACAGATTTGGGGCAAACTTATCACACAGAATCCCCACGACCAATGGAAAATACTCAAGGCCATCCAATCCAACTCCCTTCACCAGGGCAAGAAAACATAATCAAAGCCCTCCTGACAAAGAGCCATCCAGCCATAGTTGTAGATAGATAGATAGATAGATAGATAGATATGATTCACACCTACACAGATATAGCATCATAGATTAGAAAGAGACCCCTAAAGAAGGGCAATTATATTTTGCATGTTTCAGAGTAGGCAAACCAGACAGTCTCCGCTTTCTCATTACTTTTCCCGATCACCAGAGTGGGCCACAGCAACGCGTGGCAGGATATTATTTATATCCCACCACCATATCCCCAAAGGGGATTCGGGGTGGCTAACATGAGGCCGAGCCCAAAAAACAATACAGCAAAATAAAATACAGAATGCAGACAACAAAAATCACATCAGAATAAAATACATACAGTAGCAAAATAAAATAAACAAAGCAAATTAACACATTATAAAATTGAACAAAATGGCAGGCCAAATGGACGAGGTAAAATGATAAAGCCCTGGATGAGGTAGGAAAGAAAATATATAATTGAGGGGAGCTCTAAAAGAGTAAACAGTGGGGTAGGCTTTCAGTATAGGACGGGGGAAAGTGCATCATAGGGGCAACACTATAGATGGAGCAAACAGAAATGGGATAAATGGTCACTCTCCAAAGGCACATCGGTAGAGCCAAGTTTTCAAATTTTTCTTGAAGGCTGCTAAGATGGGTAATTATCGGGTTGGTAATGTGTAACACTATTTATTAGGAAAAAGTCAGTCTTTACTTTTGTTTTTTTATGAATGCTCCCATTGGAAAAAGCATTTGTGTGCTCATTTAAGTGAACTACAATTCCCAAAATCATGTGTTTGTCCTCCCAAAAACCTGCCTGCATCCAAAGTTGATCATGCTGGATCTGTGTTTGGTCCAGATCTGATGTTGGCTGAGTTCAGGATGAACTACAACTCCCAGATCCTAGGTCAATCACCCCCAAAGCAAACCTGTATGCACAGTTGGCCATGTTGGATGTGGGTGCCAAGTTTGGTCCAGATCCGAAGTCAGCTGGGTTCGGTGCTCTCTGGATAAGGGTGAACTACAACTCCCAGAGACAAGGTCAATCACCCCCAAACCACTGTGCACCTGTACGCACAGTCATGTTGGTTCTGTGTGCCCACTTTGGTCCAGATCTGATGTCGGTTCAGTGCTCTCTGGGTAAGGGTGAACTACAACTCTCAGAGCCAAGGCCAATCACCCCCAAATCCCTGTGCACCTGTACACAGTTGGCCATATTGGGTCTGTGTGCCCAGTTTGGTCCAGATCTGATGTTGGCTGGGTTCCATGCTCTCTGGATAAGGCCGAACTATGTCTCCCAGAGCCAAGGTCAATCATCTCCAAACCCCTGGGCATCGATATGCACAGTTGGTCATGTTGGGTCTATCTTCCCACTTTGGTCCAGATCTGATGTTGGCTGAGTTCACCTCAAACCCCTGTGTGCCTGTGTGCACACTTGGCCATGTTGGGTCTGTGTGCTCAGTTTGGTCCAGATCCAATGTTGATTGAGTTCAGTGCTCTCAGGATAAGGGTGAACTACAACTTCCAGAGCCAAGGTAAATCACCCGCAAACCCCTGGGCATCTATATGCACAGTTGGTCATGTTGGGTCTATGTGCCCACTTTGGTCCAGATCTGATGTTGGTTAATTGCTCTCTGGGTAAGGGTGAACTACAACTCCCAGAGCAATGGTCAGTCACCCCCAAACCCCTGTGTGCCTGTGTGTACAGTTGGCCATGTTGGGTCTGTGTGCTCAGTTTGGTCCAGATCCGATGTCAGTTGAGTTCTGTGCTCTCAGGATAAGGGTGAACTACAACTCCCAGAGC
The DNA here is from genome assembly GCF_037176765.1 of Anolis sagrei. NCBI lineage: Eukaryota > Metazoa > Chordata > Lepidosauria > Squamata > Anolidae > Anolis > Anolis sagrei. The sequence goes on from NC_090028.1 coordinate 31,785,368, forward strand.
CAAGGTCAAGCACCCCCAAACCCCTTTGTGCCTGTATGCACAGTTGGCCAGTTGGGTGCTTGCCATAGATGCAGGCGAAACGTCAGTAGAGAATGCTTCTAGAATATGTCCGCATAGCCCGAAAAACCTACAACGCACTTTCAGAGTTGTTCTTTGATAGTGGTATGACATATGCTATTCACACAAAAAGCTCCCAGGGTTTGATTTTGGGCATCTTCAGAGAGAAAGATCATGTAGTACGTGGTCCTTATTGTTCATGTGTGCCTTCAAGTTGTTTATGGCTTTTGGCAACTCCAAGGTGAACCTATCACAGGGCTTTCGTGGCATGATTTGCTCAGATGGGGTTTGCCTTTGCCTTCCTCCAGCACTGAGGGAGTGGGACTTGTCCAAAGTCAACCACCCCAAAACTGAACTTCAGACTTTCTGTTGGGATTAGAAGGACATTTTGCCTGAGATCCTGGAGAACAGCTTTTGGTCAGAAGAAAACAATATAGATCAGGACCTACTGGTAGATCTTTGTGATAGGTCGGTAGGGATTTCTGACTCATAGTTATTTAACAATCATAACTCCAAAGTCACTCATACCTTAAGTTGGTGGTATTGAAATAATAATAATAACAAATAATATTAATTATTATATTATATTATAGTAATATTAATAATTATTATTATGTTGAAGGAAACATGAGTTTGGTTTCAAATTGAAGCATTTTGAGGTACTTTCAGTTCTTTGGGTCACTTCTTATGATTATTTAAGTCTAAATCAGCATTGCTCAACCTGGGGGTTGGGACCCCGGGGGGGGGGGGGTTGCAATGGGGGTGTCAGGGAGCCGCAAAAGACCATCAGAAAGCACAATACATTCTGTTGGTCCTGGGAGTTCTGTGTGGGGAGTTTGGCCCAATTCTATCATTGGTGGGGTTCAGAATGTTATTTGATTGTAGGTGAACTATAAATCCCAGCAACTCAAACTCCCAAATGTCAAGGTGTGTTTTCCCCCAAATTCACCACTGTTCACATTTGGGCATATTGAGTATTTGTACCAAGTTTGGTCCAGATCCATCATAATTTGAGTCCACAGTGCTCTCTAGATGTAGGTGAACTACAACTCCAAAACTCAAGGTCAATGTCCACCAAAACCCTTCCAGTATTTTCTCTTGGTCATGGGAGTTCTGTGTCCCAGGTTTGGTTCAGTTCCATCATTGGTGGAGTTCAGAATGCTCTTTGATTGTAGGTGAACTATAAATCCCAGCAACTACAACTCCCAAATGACAAAACCAATCCCCCACCCCCCACAACCCCACCAGTATTCAAATTTGGGCGTATTGGGTATTTGTGCCAATTTTTTTCCAGTTAATGAAAATACATCCTGCATATCAGAAACTTACATTACGATTAATAACAGTAGCAAAATTACTGTTACGAAGTAGCAACAAAAATAATGTGATGGTTGGGGGTCACCACAACATGAGCAACTGTATTAAGTGGTCGCGGCAATAGGAAGGTTGAGAAACACTGGTCTAAATGTATAATTTTTGATTGATGAGTAAATGCATGCACCAACTCACAAAAGAAAAGAGAGAGCTGTTCAGTCACCTTTCCATGTTCCTAATATTTACCAGGTTCAGGTAGATCCAAAATTGCAGATTGCTTAGGGTCAACTTCATGACTATTTCCCTTTTGCTTTCCCTTTCACAGGACCCTCGCGATCACCTTGCCTTTGTCATTACAGTGAGCGTTGCTCTCATGATCTTTATCATCATGTATGTACTGGTTTACATTGAATACTTCTTTTGGTGCCAGCTGAAGCTGTTTGCTATTGTGATTTGGATCTGCTTGCTGGCCATTGGATACGTGTCTATTTTTGGCAAGAGACATACGACTCAACTTTCGGCATGGGAACAGGTATTTGCCCCATCTCTTCATCTTTATCTCAGTCCTTCCTTTCAATGTATTGTAGATGACAACATTCTCTAACTTGGTGTCCTTAAGGTGTTTGGGACTATCTATCTTACCATCTCTGACCATAAATCCAAAACCAGTCTGGAGAACGTGATATCTATGTCACCCCAACCTTATTTGATCCTTCATCCTACCTGAGATGAAGGATCAAATTCTGCCTGTCTCCAACTTGGTGTCCTCAAGGTGTCTGGAACTATCTACCCTACCATCTCTGACCATTAGTCCAAAACCAGACTGGAGAATGTGGTATTTATGTTCACCCCAACCTTATTTGATCCTTCATCCTACGTGAGATGGATTCTGCCTGTCTCCAACTTGGTGTCCTCAAGGTGTTGGATACTATCTGTCCTACCATTTCTGACCATTAGTCCAAAACCAGGCTGGAGAATGTGGTATCTATGTTCATCCCAATCTTATTCGATCCTTCATCTTACGTGAGATGGATTCTGCCTGTCTCCAATTGCTGAGAAAGGCGGGATATAAATATGGTAAATAAATAAATAGATACATGAGATGGATTATGTCTGTCTCCAACGTGGTGTCCTCAAGGTGTTTGAGACTATCTATCCTACCATCTCTGACCATAAATCCAAAACCAGGCTGGAGAATGTGGTATCTATGTTCACCCCGACCTTATTCGATCCTTCATCCTACATGAGATGGATTCTGCCTGTCTCCAACTTGGTGTCCTCAAGGTGTTGGATACTATCTGTCCTACCATTTCTGACCATTAGTCCAAAACCAGGCTGGAGAATGTGGTATCTATGTTCATCCCAATCTTATTCGATCCTTCATCTTACGTGAGATGGATTCTGCCTGTCTCCAACTTGCTGAGAAAGGCGGGATATAAATATGGTAAATAAATAAATAGATACATGAGATGGATTCTGTCTGTCTCCAACTTGGTGTCCTCAAGGTGTTTGAGACTATCTATCCTACCACCTCTGACCATAAATCCAAAACCAGGCTGGAGAATATGGTATCTATGTTCACCCCAACCTTATTCGATCCTTCATCCTACATGAGATGGATTCTGCCTGTCTCCAACTTGATGTCCTCAAGGTGTTTGAGACTATCTATCCTACCATTTCTGACCATAAGTCCAAAACCAGTCTGGAGAATGTGGTATCTATGTTCACCCCAACCTTATTTGATCCTTCATCCTAGATGAGATAGATTCTTCTTGTCTCCATCTCTATATCCATCCCATATTCGATGGATTCTGAAATGGAGAGAGACAGAAAGTTATGCAAGAATCTGAGTTCAATGGCTGGCAAATTGGAATTCATCTTCAAGTTTCCAGTCTTAAGATGGACATTCTGATAGCTTCCCATAATTTTTCTATCTCTGCTGTGCTTATTTAAACTCATTTTCAAATCTATCCACCATGTTTAAAAGAATGGAAAAATGGCTTCCTATTTAAGGCTGACTGCCTCTCCCTAGATGCTGCTCATTATGCAAATGAGCCTGGCTAATCACCTGCAGGGTGGGGAATCATTTAATTATGACATCAATTTGCAAAACTAATAGTTCTTTGATTGTGGGCAATTAGGGGCAGCATAGAGAGTTGCAGCTGTGGGTGTGCCTTAGAGGAATGATATTCAAGCTAGAGAGAGAGAAGGCCTACGTGGTATGGATGGGAAGAATATGCGCAATGCCCCTGTGTGTGTAGGTTTGCATGTGACTGAACTTGATGATTTGGTCTCTCTGGCTTAGAAACAGGTATCATCACAAAAGGTGTAAAATGGGACATATTAAAACACGAGGAAGTAAGCGTAAGAGGGAGTTCCTCTTGCAGTATGTTCCGAATGAAGCAGAGAGTGTTTGAGGATTAGGACATCCGTAGGGATACCAAGGTGCCTGTTTTTAAAGCTATTGTCTCCCAACCTTGCTATACGCCTGCGAGACGTGGACAGTCTACAGACATCACATGCAACTCCTAGAACGATTCCATCAGCGCTGCCTCTAAAAAATCCTACAAATCTCTTGGGAAGACAAGCGGACAAATGTCAGCTTGCTGGGAGAAGCAAAGACCACCAGCATTGAAGCAATGGTCCTCCACCATCAACTCCGCTGGACCAGCCACGTTGTCCGAATGCCCAACCACTGTCTCCCAAAGCAGTTGCTCTACTCCGAACTCAAGAATGGAAAATGGAATGTTGGTAGACAGGAAAAGAGATTTGAAGATGGACTCAAAGCCAACCTTAAAAACTCTGACATAGACACTGAGAACTGGGAAGCCCTGGCCCTTGAGCGCTCCAGCTGGAGGTCAGCTGTGACCAGCAGTGCTGTCGAATTTGAAGAGGCATGAATGGAGGGCGGAAGAGAGAAACATGCCAAGAGGAAGGCATGTCAAGCCAACCCCGACCAGGACCACTTTCCACCTGGAAACCAATGCCCTCACTGCAGGAGAAGATGCAGATCAAGAATACAGCTCCACAATCACCTACGGACCCACTGCCAGTACACTGATCTTGGAAGACAATCCTACTCGGTCAACAAGGGATTGCCTAAGGAAGGATGTTTGAACAAAAACGTATGCAATTATACGCATTATACAAAAACGCATGCAATTATAACGATCAGAACATTCTGCATTACTATTACAAGGACAACTATATTTTAATCTATAGTAGCACCTCTACTTTTGCAAGGGTTGGGGTGCAAGATCCCTGCAAAAGAGGAAAAACATGAGAGAACAGCTGTCTGGGAATCTCTAAGTCCTCCAAGGCAATTTTATGGCCAACTTCTGCCAGAAGCTATCCATGGAATCATTCTAGAGCACCTAGAAATTCCTAGAGATGTGTCCTCACTAGACATTTGTAGGGCCTCTAGGGTGACTCTATGGACCTTGGGAGGAGCTAAATATTTCTAAGGAAAGTATTAATCAAATCCACCATAGACTTTTTCTGGAAGATCTAGACAGTTTGAGAGAGAATATAGAAATCAAATTACTTAAATCCACCTTCCTAATGTCACAACTCCTTAATACAGGTCCTCATGTTGTGGTGACTCCCAACTGTAAAATTATTGGGTTGTTGTAGATTTTTTTGGGCTATATCGCCATGTTCTAGAACATGGCCATACAGCCTGAAAAAACCTACAACAACCCAGTGATTCCAGCCATGAAAGCCTTCGACAATACGTTGTAAAATTATTTTCATTGGTACTGTTATGAATCGTAATGTAAATATCTGATATGCAGGATGTATTTTCATTCACTGGACCAAATTTGGCACAAATATACGATATGCCCAAATTTGAATACTGGTGGCGTTGGGGGTGTGTGTGTTGATTTTGTTATTTGGGAGTTGTAGTTGCTGAGATTTATAGTTAACCTACGATCAACTAGCATTCTGAACTCCATCAATGGTGGAATTGAACCAAACTTGGCAGACAGAACTCCCATGACCAACAAAAAATAACATACCGTTAACTGCAGTAGGTAGGACTGGAAGTCACAAAGGAACAGCTCTATTTAGTCTTTCGTCACTAGTCTCTTACCTCATAGTTTTAATTCATTTCCTATGAACAGTTCTGTCACCTAGCTAGATAGTTTTAAGATCAACATCTACTCATAGGTAAGTCTGGATTTCTCTCTCTCTTTCTCTCTCTCTCTCTCTCTCTATATATATATACTAGCTATACCTGCCACACGTTGCTGTGGCCAGCCTTCCCTCCCTCTTTCTCTCTTTCTCTCCTTCCTTCCCTTTTTTCTTTCCTTCTATACTTCCTTCCTTCTCTTCCTCTTCCCCTCCTTCCCCTCCTTTTTCTTTCCTTTCTCTCTCTCTTCCTTTTCTACTTATTCTTGGACTGCAACTCCCAGCAGTCCTCCTAATTGATCTATCTATCTATCTACCTACCCAATCTCCATCTAATCTATCCATCTGGAGGATTGCTGGGAATTGCAGTCCAGGAATAGGAAATTGGAAATATGCAGTGATTTGGGATGCTCTCAAAGAAATCTAAAGAGAAGAAAGCTTGCAGCTTGAAAGCAGTGCATTTGGATCACCCTCCTCTCCTAAAGGGCCTCATCTAGGTGATACCGGGAGCTGTAGTCTGGAAAAGAGTGTGAATATGCTATTGTGTGTTTTGTTTGCCAGTGAAGTTGTTTTTTTGCGCATGCACTGTAGTGTCTTTTTGCTTTTTTGGCTTTTAAGCCACTTCTGCCGTGTTTTTCAGTCTTTTTGTGAGTGATGGTCACTCATTGGCCTGATAGGTGTATTGTGTCCAAATTTGGTGTCAATTCGTCCAGTGCTTTTTGAGTTATGTTAATCCCACAAACTAACATTACATCTCTTTTATTTATATAGACTAGCTATCCCCTACCACGCTTTGCTGTGGCCCAGTCTCATGAGCTGAAAAATAAAGTAACGAGGAAGTGTTGGTCTCTAATATATATAATGTCTTGATGCTTGTAGCTTGTTCTTTCTTTGTCATTGTTGATGTGGAGATTGACTGGTTTGCCCACTCTGGAACATGCAACAAATAATTGTCCTTCTTTAGGGGTCCCTTCCAAACCATTGATACTATATCTGTGTGTGTGTGAATCATATCTATCTATCTATCTCTATGGCTGGATGGCTCTTTGTCAGGAGGGCTTTGATTACATTTTCTTGCCCTGGTGAAGGGAGTTGGACTGGATGGCCTTAAGTATTTTCTGCTGGTCATGGGGGTTCTGTGTGGGAAGTTTGCCCCAATTCCCTCATTGGTGGGGTTCAGAATGCTCTTTGATTGTAGGTGAACTATAAATCCCATTAACTACAACTCCCAAATGTCAAGGTCTTTTTCCCCCAAATTCCATCTCTGTTCATTTTGAGCATTTGGAATATTCAAGCCAAGTTTGGTCCGGACCCATCATTATTTGAGCCTGCAGTGCTCTCTGGATGTAGGTGAACTACAACTCCCAAACTCAAGATCAATGCCCACCAAACCCAGTATTCTGTTTGTCATTGGAGTTCTGTGTGCCAAGATTGGTTCAATTCCATCATTGATGGAGTTCAGAATGCTCTTTGATTTTAGGTGAACTATAAATCCCAGCAACTACAACTCCCAAATGACAAAAAAAATGAGTGATGGTCACTCCTCGGGTTAGTAGGTGTCTTGTGGCCAAATTTGGCGGCAATTCGTCCAGTGGTTTTTGAGTTATGTTAATCCCACAAACGAACATTACATTTTTATAGATATAGATGCATATCAGATATTCACATTATGATTCATAACAGTAGCAAAATGACAGTTATGAAGTAGCAACGAAAATAATGATAATAAAGAAACATTAGAAAAGAAGAATGGAAGGAAATTTGGTTGAAAAGATTAAAATATTCTTATGCGGTAGATCTTAGAGAAAACTGGGTCAAGATATCACAAAGGTGGTACATGACCCCCCAAAAATTAGGCAAAATCTATAACAACACGTCCACCACATGTTGGAAATGTAGGCGTAAAGAAGGGTCATTCTTCCACATGTGGTGGACGTGTGACAAAGCCAAAAATTTTTGGAGGATAATTCATAAAGAAACCCAAAACATGTTAAAAATACAGTTACCCTTGAAACCGGAGATATTTTTGTTAGGAATGTATGACAGAAACCTGGATAAGGACAAGGATAAATTATTATTCCTGGCGCTCACAGCAGCAAGAATGTGTTACGCCAAGATGTGGAGACAAGAAGAGATCCCAGAGGAAGATGATTGGGTTATAAAAATATTAGATATCAGGAACCTGGACAAATTAACCTTCTTGCTGCTGAAAAATAAAGAAATCAAAAGAAACGAAACAGACTGGAGTGAAGTCACGGAATATTTAAAAAAGAAATAGTAATATGAGAAAAATAAATTAAGACTGAAGCACGATAAAAAGAGGGAAGGAAGAAAAATATGATCATCAAGTTTGCAGACGACACCAAATTGGGAGGGATAGCCAATAGTCCAGAGGACAGGAGCAGAATTCAAAACGATCTTGACAGATTAGAGAGATGGGCCAAAACTAACAAAATGAAGTTCAACAGTGACAAATGCAAGATACTCCACTTTGGCAGAAAAAATGAAATGCAAAGATACAGAATGGGGGACGCCTGGCTCGAGAGCAGTACGTGTGAAAAAGATCTTGGAGTCCTCGTGGGGAACAAGTTAAACATGTGGCAGCAAAAAAAGCCAATGGGATTTTGGCCTGCATCAATAGGAGCATAGTGTCTAGATCTAAGGAAGTAATGCTACCCCTCTATTCTGCTTTGGTTAGACCACACCTGGAATATTGTGTCCAATTCTGGGCACCACAATTCAAGAGAGATATTGACAAGCTGGAATGTGTCCAGAGGAGGGTGACTAAAATGATCAAGGGTCTGGAGAACAAGCCCTATGAGGAGCGGCTTAGGGAACTGGGCATGTTTAGCCTGAAGAAGAGAGGGCTGAGAGGAGATATGATAGCCATGTATAAATATGTGAGAGGAAGCCACAGGGAGGAGGGAGCAAGCTTGTTTTCTGCTTCCTTGGAGACTAGGACGTGGAACAATGGCTTCAAACTACAAGAGAGGAGATTCCATCTGAACATGAGGAAGAACTTCCTGACTGTGAGAGCCGTTCAGCAGTGGAACTCTCTGCCCCGGAGTGTGGTGGAGGCTCGTTCTTTGGAAGCTTTTAAGCAGAGGCTGGATGGCCATCTGTCAGGGGTGATTTGAATGCAATATTCCTGCTTCTTGGCAGGGGGTTGGACTGGATGGCCCATGAGGTCTCTTCCAACTTCCAGGAAGCATCTTTTCTTTTCTTTCTTTCTTTTTAAAAAATATTTTTAATTTTAATTTTAATTTTTCTTTATTACTATTATTATTTTTCTCACCTTTTTTTCTATTTTTTTTCTTCACATCGGTGAAGCTGGTGTCTTTCTTTCTCTTTGCTTGTTTGTTTTATGAAAACTCTAATAAAGATATTTTTTTTAAAAAAAGAAAATAATGATATGGTTGGGGGTCACCACAACATGAGGAACTGTATTAAGGGGTCGCGGCATTAGGAAGGTTGAGAAACACTGCTCCAGGTTCTTCATTCTACTTCTCTAGTTATCAGTAGATCTTCCATCAAGATTCTGAGATCAACCATTTATATATTTATTTATTTATTTGCTTTATTTCTATACCGCATTTTTCAGCCCAAACAGGCGACTCAATGCGGTTTACAAGGTACAAGTTATCACAACACTGTCAGTGCAGTTAAAAACGCAACAAATGCAACAACAAAATCAACAACATTTTTATTTACTTTGCTTGTATACCGCAGTTTCTCAGCCCGTAGGCGACTCAACGCGGTTCACAGCATAGCAAAAACAGTCATAACAAAATAGCAGAACGATTTAAAAACCATGAAAGCACAATATACAATAATGGCACATCAACAACAACACAACAACGTCTCGTAACTAAAATCGTGATCCAATTCGTCGTCTATAATTCCGTTCCTATACATCAATCAACAACAATTAACAAGAACAAACATAACGCCTCAGTGAAATCAGATCCGTTCTCATAATCCTTGTGCCATTCCTATGTTCCATTTACCGTCTTCCTATGTTCAGTTGCACTGTTTAACCAAACGCTTGTTCATAAAGCCAAGTCTTGACCTTTCTCCGAAACGCCAGCAACGAAGGTGCCTGTCTGATGTCTACCGGTAAGGCATTCCATAGCCGAGGGGCCACCACTGAGAAGGCCCTGTCTCTCGTCCCCGCCAGACGCGCCTGTGACGCAGGCGGGATCGAGAGCAGGACCTCCCCAGACGATCTTAATGTTCTAGTCGGTTCATAGGTGGAGATGCGTTCGGAGAGGTAAGTGGGGCCAGAACCGTTTAGGGCTTTATAGGCTAAAGCCAGCACCTTGAATTATAAGCTAGATATATGTCTTATTTTATATTGTTTTCGGAGTACTGCTTCTTTTATAACTTCTCCTGATCTCTTGAAACTTTTCTCATGACTGTCAACAATATCCAAATGCTCTCCTTCCTTCTTTTTCAGGTGCCATTTTTTCTGTTCATCATCTTCACCGCTTACACCATGTTACCTTTTGGAATGAGAGATGCCATAATCGTCAGCACTATTACGGCATTGTCGCATATTATAGTCCTGAGCATTGCTTTAGTGGAACGCAACAAGCAAAGTCAAGTGACCCTTATTTGTCAGGTAAGGCCATAAAATAATAAAAAGTTGGCCAATGACTGTAATGACCAGTTAATTTATTAGCACTTCTAAGAAAAGATTCATGAACCATGACCCATTTTTTATCTAGAGCAGACATGTTGAATCCATTGAATTTCCTTAAGTGTTGATTTATTCAATTCCAATTGAGTCAGTAAGTGTGATTCTGAATATAACCTTGTCCTGAATATTACAGAAAATACATTTCACTTCTTAAGAACAGAGGGAAATGGCTTCTTCTAGAACAGTGTTTTTCAACCTGGGGGTTGGGACACCTGGGGGGTTTGGTGTCAGAAGGGTCACCAAAGACCATCAGAAAACACAGTATTTTCTGTTGATTTCTGTGGGAAGTTTGGCCCAATTCTGTCATTGGTGGGGCTCAGAATGCAGAATGCTCTTTGATTGTAGGAGAACTATAAATCCCAGCAACTACATCTCCCAAATTTCAAGGTCTATTTCCACCAAACTCCACCAGTGTTCACATTTGGGCATATTGAGTATTTGTGCTAAGTTTGGTCCAGATCCATTATTGTTTGAGTCCACAGTGATCTCTGGATGAAGGTGAACTACAACTTCAAAAGTCAAGGTCAATGCCCACCAAACCCTTCCAGTATTTTTTATTGGTCATGGGAGTTCTGTGTGCCAAATTTGGTTCAATTTCATCATTGATGGAGTTCAGAATGCTCTTTGATTGTAGGTTAACTATTAATCCCAGCAACTGGCAACTATAAATCCCAGCAACTCCCAAATGAAAAAATCAGTCCCACCCTACCCTACCAATACTCAGATTTGAGCGTATTGGGAATTTTATTAATTTTTATATAGATTACAACAAAAGAGTGAGAACAATAAAGTATAGGAAAGTTAGGAAATAAAGAAAAAAAAAGAGAAAAAAGGAGAAACACAAAATTTACCAAAATCCCAAATAACCCCTAAAAAAAAATTCTACAAAAATACACAAAAAACACAAAAAACACAAAAAAGAAAAAAAAAAGAAAAAAAAGATGACTTCCATTCCATCTTCTTGGATCATATCTTCTTAATATTCAAAAATATAAAATAAGTTCAAAAAGAAATTGTCTCTCTTGTTTCTTATTTTCCCAAATTGTCCAGATATTCATGGAGATTATCCCAATTCGTTCTTCTTAGTATCATACCTGTATTGGGTATTTGTGCCAAATTGGGTCCAGTGAATGAAAATACATCCTGCATATCAGATATTTACATTACGATTCATAACATGAGCAAAATTACAGTTATGAAAGCAGCAAAAAAATAATTTTATGGTTGGGGGTCACCACAACATGAGGAACTGTATTAAGGGGCTGTGGCATTAGGAAGGTTGAGATCCACTGTTCTAGAATGACAAGTCTTTTTCTTCTGTTTTGTCAATATGAATTTTTTTGTTGATTTAATTGACCAAAATGCAAGAGAATTCATTCACCTTTTAAAAATGGTTAAGCTAACAAGAACAGCTTCTCTCATGTGTGTGTGTATATATATATACACACACACACATACATATACATACACACACTAGTTGCCCCCTGCAACACATTGCTGTGGCACAGTCTGTGTATATGTGCTTTGTGTGTATGTTACTTACTTACTTACTTAGGCGATCCCTTGTTGTCCGAGTAGGATAATCCTTCAGGGTGGGTCCGTAGGTGACTATGGAGCCCTATTCTTGATCTGCATCATCTCCCGCAGTGAGTGCATTGGTTTCCAGGTGGAAGGCGGTCCCAGTTTGGGTTGGCTTGACGCGCCTTCCTCTTGGCACGTTTCTCTCTTTCACCCTCCATTCGTGCCTCTTCAAATTCTGCAGCACTGCTGGTCACAGCTGACCTCCAGCCGGAGCGTTCAAGGGCCAGGGCCTCCCAGTTCTCAGTGTCTATGCCAGGGATTTTAAGGTTGGCTTTGAGCCCATCTTTGAGTCTCGTTTCCTGCCCACCAACATTACGTTTTCCAATCTTGAGTTCAAAGTACAGCAACTGCTTTGGGAGATGGTGGTCGGGCATCCGGACAATGTGGCCAGTCCAGAGAGTTGATGGCGGAGGACCATCACTTCAATACTGGTGGTCTTTGCTTCTTCCAGCACGCTGATGTTTGTCCGCTTGTCTTCCCAAGTGTGTGTATATATTTGTGTATATGTGTGTTTGCATTTATATATGTGGTTCTGTGCATGCGTTTTAATGTAATTTTTGTTTTTTGGCCTTTTAAGCCTCTTCTGCTGTGTTTTTCAGTGTTTTTATGTGTGATGGTCACTCGTTGGCCTGATAGGTATATTGGGTCCAAATTTGGTGTCAATTTATCCAGTGGTTTTTGAGTTATGTTAATCCAACAAACAAACATTACATTTTTTATCTATATAGATATATAGATATATATCAATATGAAATTTTATGTTGATATATATAATATATATAACAATATTTTACACACACACACATACAATGAAAATAAGGACATTGTGGGAACTGGCTGTTTCCCATTTGGAAACTTCTTAGCAAATCTTAGATAAATCTTTTATCAAGCCATGTAACAAACTTCAGAGGAAGTCAAGCTATAAAAGGAGTTTGGTTGTGTCCATGAAAAGGCACATACTGCTGGATTGGATCATAGCTATTGACATTGCTTGGTTGAACCAACTGATTAGCCTTTGTTTGCAGAGGAGAACCTTGTTTAGGGGAAGAAATGAAGAGGGGAAAAAGGTGAGGAAGGCATTCACATTCTGAATTTGTGCAGAGAGATATTAAGTTAAAGCAGTATTTCCTGACGGCGAAGCCTAAGCCCTCCTCTGCAGTGATATAACTTGTGCTAAATTCCAGAGAAAATATTTGGCTTTCTGTGGGAAGGGTTGGGTGTGTTCCTAAATTCCTTGGAAAACGGGGGGAAAAGAACTTCCCATGGTTTTGTAAGCGGGAAGGCTGTCCACATCTTGCACCACGCCAGTGGATTTTCACAATTGTTTGGCAGGGATCGGTGGCCTAGACATGCAGTCTTTAAAATCTGATAAACATCTCCATGCACAGTGGCAGAGCCTCCCTGATTCGGGATGCACATCGTTTCGACATTTGCGTCACGTCTGGGGAGTGAGGTAACACTCTTCCTTCCCCCAAATGAAGGCTTCTTGGTCCAGCTGAGGCAAGCCCTTTCTTTTATTAACGCTTTGCTTTCCTTCCATTCTTGGAAACCTCTCATAACTTACAAGGAAAGTTTTGACTCTCATGTTGGACAACCAGCACATTCTGTGAAGCATCTCCTCTATGTTGACATGTTCCTGTTTCACCTTGACTTGCATTAGATTCATTTCAGTGTTTTAAAATCCTACTATGATCCTTGGCAGATCATGGAGAAATATAATATTGTATTGTCGAAGGCTTTCATGGCTGGAATCATTAGGTTCTTGTGGGTTTTTTCGGGCTATAGGGCCATGTTCTAGAGGCATTTCTCCTGACGTTTCGCCTGCATCTATGGCAAGCATCCTCAGAGGTAGTGAGGTCTGTTGGGATTAGGACAATGGGTTTATATATCTGTGGAATGGCTGGAGTGGGGCAAAGAGCTTTTCTCTGCTGGAGCTAGGTGTGAATGTTTCAACTGACCACCTTCATTAGCATTTGAAGGCCTGGCTGAGCCTGGGAAAATCTTTTGTTGAGAGGTGTTGAGAGGTGAAAAAGAAAATGAAAGAAGACTGACTTTTCTAGATGTCCTAGTTATCCGCAAACCAGATCAACAATTGGGTCACACCGTCTACAGAAAACCCACACACACAGATAGATATCTACATAAAAACTCCAACCATCGCCCAAGTAAAAAAAGAAGCACCATTAAAGCCTTGGCAGAACATGCAAAAAGAATCTGCAAAGCCCACCTCCTCCAAGGAGAAATGAACCACCTCAACTGGGCTCTCCAAGCCAATGGAGACTCCACCTCAGATATCAGAAGAGCTGCAAGCCCGAGAACAAGCCATGAGAGTCAAGACAAAGATCCACCCAGAGGAAAGGTGTTCTTGCCATACATCAAGGGACCCACTGACTGCATTGGGAAGTTGATGAGGAAACACAACATACAAACTATCTACAGACCCACCAAGAAAATCCAACAAATGCTACGTTCAGCAAAGGACAAGAGGGATCCTCTCACCTCTGCAGGAGTCTACCGTATACCATGCAGCTGTGGACAAGTCTACAGAGGGACCACCAAACGCAGCTTTGCCCAGACACAAATCAAGGAACATGAAAGGCACTGCAGACTGCTTCAACCAGAGAAGTCAGCCATAGCAGAGCACCTGATGAACCAGCCTGGACACAGCATATTATTTGAGAACACAGAAATGCTGGACCACTCCAACAACCACCATGTCAGACTACACAGAGAAGCCATTGAAATCCACAAGCATGTGGACAATTTCAACAGAAAGGAAGAGACCATGAAAATGAACAAAATCTGGCTACCAGTATTAAAAAACTCTAAAATTACAACAGCAAAACAGCAGAGAGGAAACAACCAGGCACATCTTAACACCTCTCAACAAAAGATTTTCCCAGGCTCAGCCAGGCCTTCAAATGCTAATGAAGGTGGTCAGTTGAAACATTCACACCTAGCTTCAGCAGAGAAAAGCTCTTTGCCCCACCCCAGTCATTCCACAGATATATAAACCCATTGTCCTAATTCCAACAGACCTCACTACCTCTGCTTGACATAGATGCAGGCGAAACGTCAGGAGAAATGCCTCTAGAACATGGCCCTATAGCCCGAAAAAAACCACAAGAACCTAAATATAATATTGAAATATACTGGAGGTACTGACCATAGTCATGTGATGATGTTGCCCATTGTTACGAGGGTTGAATGAAAAGTAATGCCTCCACCTTCGTAACTCCTCAACAGATGACAGGACTTGTATGTGGCAGGTACTGGCTTGTTCAGTAGTCTCTCCCCTACAGTTCAATTTCAGCAGGAAGCCTTAGCATTGAACAGTTGTTTTGTTAAAGTGCAAAGTGTGGAACCCTGAACAGACGGTCGGTCAATGCGACTTAAGCAACGTGCAGTCATTGAATTCTTGACAGCAGAAGGTGTCACCCCAAAAAAGATTCATCAGAGAATGCAAGCTTTTTATGGTGATTGTGTTGATGTGAGTACTGTGCGTCGTTTGGGCGAGTAAGTTTAAAGATGTTGAGGTGGGAACATCTGAGTTGCGTGACAAACAAAGAGATGGACATCCTGTGACAACAACCATTGAGTTTCACAAGCAAAAGGTTGACAGATTGATTCAGGACGATTGTCGTATCACTCAGAGAGAAATTTCAAGCATTTCACAAGAACGTGTGGGTCACATTATTGGTTTGCTTGGCTATCGGAAGATCTGTGCACGATGGGTTGTGGAAACAGTGTCGACTTCTTCTGTGACGGCTTCAGAAAACTTGTTCATTTTTGGCAGAAATGTATCCAATTGTCCTATGATTATGTGGAAAAGTGAATAGTGGTAGTTAAAGAGCACATTCTAAGGATTATTTCTGCATTTGATTTATTAAAATATTCCTGTCCAAACCCAAGTAACGAAGATGGAGGCATTACTTTTCACTCAATCCTCGTATTCAACCCAGGTGGTGCGATACCAGCTAAACAGTGTAATTTCTCCAGTGGTGTGGGGCGCAGGCACCCGTGATAATACGGCATGTCTCATTAAGAGCCACATCCACTGTTTTAGCATGGTGTGATGTGTTCCACACTGGGCATGCATACTCAGCAGCAGAGTAGCAAAGCGTTAGGGCAGATGTCTTCACTGTGACTGGTTGTGATCCCCAGGTTGTGCCAGTCAGCTTTCGTATGATATTATTTCTAGCACCCACGTTTTGCTTGATATTCAGGCAGTGCTTCTTGTAGGTCAAAGCACGGTCCAGAGTAACTCCCAGGTACTTGGGTGTGCTGCAAAGTTCCAGTGGGATTCCTTCCCAGGTGATCCTCAGATCTCAGGATGCTTGTCTGTTCTTAAGATGAAAAGAACATGTCTGTGTTTAAATGGGTTAGGAATCAGCTGGTTTCCCCTGTAATAGGCAGTAAGAGCACCTAGAGCTTTGGAGAGCTTCTGTTCAACCATCTCAAAACTCCCTGCTTGAGCAGTAATGGCATGATCATCAACATAGATGAAACTCTCTGTCCCTTCTGGCAGTGGCTGGTCAGCTGTGTAGATGTTGAACATGGATGGAGCAAGCACGCTCCCCTGAGGCAGGCCGTTCTTCTGTTTCCGCCATCTGCTTCTTTGGCCCTGGAACTCAACAAAAAAGCTCCTGTTTTGTTGCAGATTTCCTATGAGGCGGGTGAGGTGGCAATCCTTTGTGATATTATACATTTTACTCAGGAGGAGGTGGTGGTTTACAGTATCATAAGCCGCTGACAGGTCTATGAAGTATCACAGTAAAGGGTCAGCACTAGGTGAAGCGTAAACAAGGGGAAAACAGATAGAACCCATTCACACAAATGTGAACGGGTTCAGAACTGAACACTTTCTACATGTTTTCTTTGCGTCGTTAGTCATAATCTGCAAAGAAATTGGATCTGAATGCGGCCCTCTGCTTTGGGATGGATTTCAAAAGCTGGAGGATGATGCCATGTGCTCTTTTAATTTAAAGCCAATACATCACCCGACCACTAATTGCATGTACTCATTTGTTTCAAAAGTTTTCTCCAGCCCATTGTGTAGTCATTTGGGGATTTAGAGGAAACTCCGGATCAAATGAAATGAAATATTTTCCTTTCTAGTTTCTAGTAACCACAGATTTACTCAGCCTTACATCACCCCTGCAGAGCAAAATGGGTGGATAGAAAAAACAAATGTTGGAGTTGTTCAGTTTTTCCCCTCTCCCCAGTTGTTACAAACTTCAGTGGGATTTTACTTGACAGTATGAATGGCCTGGAGTTTCCCCCATTCTCCTTTCAAATGTTCTGACAAGAGCCAGAACGTGTATATTTTTGTACTCAGGTTCAGCTGAAATATCATTAAAGGCACTTAACCATGGTTTGGTATTGTTTCTGGGTTATAAATCCCACCATCCTTAGCCAAGAATGAGATGGAGAGTTTGATGGAGTTCAGAATGCTCTTTGCTTGTAGGTGAACTATAAATCCCAGAAACTACAACTCCCAAATGACAAAATCATAATTTTTGAGTGATGGTCACTACTTGTGCTGTGAGATGTTTTGTTGCCAAATTTGGTGTGATTTCGTTCATTGGTTCTTTTGTTTTTAAGGTACTCTTTATGCACAGAGCATTTTTATATATATAGATAGATTATCCTTCATGTAATTTATACTCTGCCTTTCTACTGAACCAAATTGAAAACAATGCACTGGCTATACCGGTTCACAATTTTCTGGTCTATTAGTAGTTTATACACAACTGTTATGCTTGGAAACAGTGGTTGTACTTTTTATGTCCCTTCTGATTTGGGAAGACAATGTTTTCCATGTTCTTGTTGCTTTAGACAAATTGGTAACACAGAGAAAAATATTATTGGAATATGTCATTTGCTTTTCTACCTGAGGTGTTAGGTACACATTGCATCTCCACCTGCATGCACTTCACAAGTTGATTTCTCATGGCCAGCTCCAGCTTGCTAATATGTGTTGCTAATATGTGCGGCCCTTTCCAAAGCTCATTTTTGACTTGTAGGCACTTGACCAGAGCAAATGGAGTCAGTTAATTATTCCGCCCCCTGCTCAGCAAGCTTTCAACTTGGCAAACACAATCTTTTTCGTAATTTTTAAATGACACTTGTGTTTGCACCAGAGCGTCAAAGTAAGTACGCTCTGTGTTCGCAAAGTCTTGTTGAAAGAGAAATAGACATTGCACTGAGAAGATGGGGTTATTGGTTGGAAATGAGCTGAAAAATGTTGAAAAATTAGGATCAATCAAATGCGGTGTCCCAAAAGTCTCCATACAGAGGAAAATTAACCAACTCATATATTAGGTTCTTGTAGGTTTTTTCAGGCTATAGGGCCATGTTCTAGAGGCATTTCTCCTGACGTTTCGCCTGCATCTATGGCAAGCATCCTCAGAGGTAGTGAGGTCTCTTCTTGTTCATACAGGACAGAGGAAATGGCAGCAAGGAATACACATTTTTCTTGACTCCAGACCTCTGGATGGACCAGGTCTCATATTTTATGAAGGCTGGCTATAAAAGGAAAGGTTGAACAGATGCCAGTGAGACCATCATGAAACCTTATCTCTAACCCAGTTCTGTTGTCACACACAATGTTCCTTATTTCCAATGTGAAATAATCCCACCATCAGCCTTCATAAAATATGAGACCTGGTCCATCCAGAGGTCTGGAGTCAAGAAAAATGTGTATTCCTTGCTGCCATCTCCTCTGTCCTGTATGAACAAGAAGAGACCTCACTACCTCTGAGGATGCTTGCCATAGATGCAGGCGAAACGTCAGGAGAAATGCCTCTAGAACATGGCCCTATAGCCCGAAAAAACCTACAAGAACCTAGTGATTCCAGCCATGAAAGCCTTCGACAACTCATATTATATTATATTATATTATATTATATTATATTATATTATATTATATTATAAGGAGTCACGGTTGTGCAGCGGGTTAAACTGCTAAGCTGCAGAACTTGCTGATCGGAAGGTCAGTGGTTCAAATTTGTGGACAGGGTGAGCTCCTGTTGTAGGCCCCAGCTTCTGCTAACCATCATTGTTTGAGTCCACAGTGCTCCCTGGATGTAGGTGAACTACAACTCCAAAACTCCAAAACTCAAGGTCAGTGCCCACCAAACCCTTCTAGTGTTTTCTGTTGGTCATGGCAGTTCTGTGTGCCAAGTTTGCCAAGTTTGGTTCAATTCCATCGTTGGTGGAGTTCAGAATGCTCTTTGATTATAGGTGAACTATAAATCCCAGAAACTCCAACTCCCAAATGACAAAATTATAATTTTTTGAGTGATGGTCACTCCTTGTGTTGTGAGACGTTTTGTTGCCAAATTTGGTGTGATTTCATTCATTGGTTCTTTTGTTTTTAAGGTACTCATTATGCACAGAGCATATATATATATATATATATATATTGTAAGGAGTCACAGTTGTGCAGTGGGTTAAACTGCTACGCTGCAGAGCTTGCTGATCGGAAGGTCAGTGGTTCGAATTTGTAGACAGGGTGAGCTCCTGTTGTAGGCCCCAGCTTCTGCCAACCTAGCAGTTTGAAAACATGCAAATGTTAGTAGGTCAGTAGGTACTGCTTCTGCAGGAAGGTAACTGCGCTCCATGCAGCCATGCTGGCCACATGACCTAGGAGTGTCTATGGAAAATGCCAACTCATCGGCTTAGAATTGATGAGCACCACCTTTCAGAGTCGGACATGACTAGGCTTAATGTCAAGGGGGAACCTTTAATATTTATCATATACTAGCCATCCCCTGCAACGCGTTGCTGTGGCCCACATGGGGGTTCTGAATCGGCGGTTTGGCCCAATTCTATCATTTTTGGTATTCAGAATGCTCTGTGATTGTAGGTGAACTATAAATCCCCACAACTACAACTCCCAAATGTCAAGATTCTATTACCCCCAAACTCCACCAGTGTTCATATTTGGGCATATTGAGTATTCATGTAGAGTTTGGTCCAGATCCATCATTGTTTGAGTCCACAGTGCTCTCTGGATGTAGGTGAACTACAACTCCCAAACTCAAGGTCAATGCCCACCAAACTTTTCCAGTATTTTCTGTTGGTCATGGGAGGCCTGTGTGCCAAGTTTGGTTCAATTTCATCATTGGTGGAGTTCAGAATGCTCTTTGATTATAGGTGAACTATAAATCCCAGCAACTACAACTCCCAAATGAGAACATCATAATTTTTGGAGTGATGGTCACTCCTTGTGCTGTGAGACATTTTGTTGCCAAATTTGGTGTGATTTCATTCATTGATTCTTTTGTTTTTAGGTACTCATTGCACACAGAGCATTTATATATATATATAGATTACATTGTACAAAATAAATTCTTGGTATATTTGTTTTTCGGCCTGTTCCTTGGGTTATTTAGGGTACTGATTAAGAGAATTGCATTGGATATGCCGCTTCATGTCTAGTTTCTTAGATAGGGTTATCATGACTTTCTGTGGGTGAGCAGATGGTGACTAGTAGGTGGCATATGTTCTGTTTCTCAATACTAGAGCTGATAAGGGGAAATTGGTGCCGTTTTTGGAATCAGCAGGTCAAATGTACTCAAAAACAGGGCTAACATTTGAGGCACCAAAATGTGTGTTGGCCAGTGTTTCTATATTATATTACAATTTTTAATATTTGTATATTACAATATATAATTTAACAATTACAATATAAATTATATCGTCTATATAAATAAAAATGTAATGTTCGTTTGTGGGATTAACATAACTCAAAAACCACTGGATGAATTGACACCAAATTTGGACACTATATCCTTAACAGATCAACAAATTACCAACAGGAAAGGAAGGAGGGAAAGAGGGAGTGAAGGAAGGAGGGAAAGAAGGAGAGAAAGAGGGAGGGGGAAAAAGAAGGAAAGAGAGAAGGAAGGATGGAAGCAAAAAGCGAAGGAAGGAAGGAAGGAAAGAGGTAGAGAAGGGAGGAGAGAATGAAAGAAGAAAAGGGAAGGAAGGAGGGAAAGAAGGCGAGAAAGAGGGAGGGAAGAAAAGAAGGAAAGAGAGAAGGAAGGATGGAAGCAACAAGCGAAGGAGGGAAGAAAAGAGGTAGAGAAGGAAGGAAGGAGAGAAGGAAAGAAAAGAGGGAAAGAAGGAAAGAGGGAGCGAAGGAAGGAGCGATAGAAGGAGAGAAAGAGGGAGGGAAGAAAAGAAGGAAAGAGAGAAGGAAGGATGGAAGCAAAAAGCGAAGGAAGGAAGGAAGGAAAGAGGTAGAGAAGGGAGGAGAGAATGAAAGAAGAAAAGGGAAGGATGGAGGGAAAGAGGGAGCGAAGGAAGGAGGGAAAGAAGGAGAGAAAGAGGGAGGGAAGGTTGGCCACAGCAATGCATGGATACAGCTAGTATTTTAATATTAATATGGTTTAAAATTTTAATACTTTCAGATATACAACACATAGAGAATATTTTGTAAGGAATATTTTCTAAATAAAGGTTATTTTCACTACGATTTTCCATTTTCCCTTTTCTTGGTGACCTTTGGGACTCCTTATAGAGATGGTAGTTTGGATCTGTATCAAGGCAAGACTAAATTGAGAAAACCCCAAATGTACAGAATTGGGAGAGATACAATACAATACAACACTAAACCCAGATTTCTGCTCTTATTTCTCTCTCTGGTTGTGTCAATTGTTTGGCACAGTAGAAATACTGTACATTGAGATATGTGAAAGAACGTATCTCTAGGAATCGCAACGTCTCCCACTTTGAATTTATGGTCAACTTCCTGCAGAAATCGATCAGTGAGTTGCACTGGTGGACTTTGAGATTCCTAGAGAACATACAAATCGACCCTTCAAGGCATAGAGCCCTAAAGGAGAAACAAAGCAAGACTTCCCATCCATGAATGTCATCGGATAAACACAACAAGCACCACCATTCAGTCAAATTTGGATGGTGTTTATTGTTCTGGCCAAGGGGGAAAAAAGCCTCGTTGATTTACAAGGTTGTGATTTTTTGGGGGGATATTTTCTGTATTTCTTTAGGTGCTGGCCAATGTTTTTATTTTCCTGTGCGGTAGCTTGATGGGGGCATTTCATAAGCACCAGATGCAGGATGCTTCGTGGGACTTGTACCGATATACATTGAAATGCATCCAAGTCCAAATGAAACTGAAGATTGAAAAGAGGCAACAAGTAAGTGGATGAGTCTATTTATTTATTTACAGCATTTATATGTATGTATGTATTTATTTATTTACAGTATTTATATTCCGCGCTTCTCACCCCGCAGGGGACTCAGGGTAGATTACAATGTACATATACATGGCAAACATTCAATGCCATACACAACATATATAGACAGACACAGAAGCATTCCAGCTTTTCTTGTGGGTATTCTGGCAACCAGGGGAGTTGTCCCTCACCAACCATTTCTGACACTGATGAAGTACTTCCTCATTCTTTGCATGCTTGCTGGAGATTTTTATGGCCTTGTAAATTAGTTAAATTTACCTCCCTGCATAAGCGGTACCTAAATTTTGTACTTGACAGATGCAACTGTCTTTCGGGCTGCAAAGGTCAACAGTAAGCTACACAAAATTGGTCGGAAGCTCACTCTGACCTGCCCTGGCTTTGAATTCATGACCTTTCAGTCAGTAGTGTTCTTAATGCAGCTGCGCCACAGTCCCGGTGTAATATTCTGCCTTTCTCACACTGAAGGGGACTCAGGGATGGATCACAGAATGCATACACGGCAAACATTCAGTGCCGTCAAACAGATAACAGATAGAGGTATATGTTGGCATTTCCCCCAACTTCGGCATCCTGGAGGCTGTGATCGATTCCGGCCACAGGAGGGTGCTGCCACTCCATCCTCTATGACAAAGACCCCTTGATCACAGACTTCCTCCTTTCTTTGATTGCAGGCATTTTCTGATATTTCCTTTTTATGGTGTCGTAAAATACCTCCCCGCTTAAGCAGTGCCTAATTTCTCTACTCACAGCTTACAGCTGTTTTCTAATTGCTTAGGTGGATAGTAAGCTGGGCTGAAGATCAGGTGCTCACCCCAACCTGGGCTTCGACCTGCCAACCTTTCTATTGATGTGATCTATTGCTGTTGGCGATTAACCAACTGTGCTAAAGCCCAGCCCTTACTTTTATTTTACTTACTTTGGTTACACCTTTTAATGCTTTTTAAAAATAAATAAATAAATGAATAAATACATTTTCAATAAAATTGGAAGGAATGCCATCTTATTCTTTGCACTCATTATTTTAGCTACCTGATTTTGATCCATTTTGAATGATATTCCGAACCCATATATATTCATCACGAAATTTGTTGAAATAAGAGTGAAATAATTCAACAGTTTCAAAATACAACCATATCGAGATAAAACAAAACCATTAATTAAATCAATTTAAAATACAACCAAAGATTTAAAAAAAATATTCAAAATATGATATAGGGTTCCGCATTTCAACCATTTCCAGTCTTTGACAAAACTTGTTGGATAGTCTGTAGGGACGATATCATTGCTGGATTATTGTATAACATACCTGTAGCCTAGGAATTAATTCTTTGAAGTTGTATGATCCTTTTATTTATATTACTCAGAATCCCCTCCTTTTTCTTAGGAAAGCTTGCTTCTGTCCATACTGCCAGCTCATATTTCCATGGGAATGAAGTTAGCTATCATCGAACGGCTAAAAGAAACCAACGACAGGAAGAAGCATGACAACAATTTCCATAGTCTTTATGTCAAAAGGCACCAGAACGTCAGGTGAGCTGTAACTCGTGGTTCCCAAAACTGTTCTTTCTATGGTGCCAATGTTCTAGATGTGCCTTATTTTGCTCTTTTGGTGGATTATTCTGCTTCCTTGTGTTGATTTTGGAAAAATGCTTTGCCTTACATCTTTTCCAAACAAATCCACGAGTAGCTTCCACTTTATGGACTTCCTTGTTTACTTGATTCCATTTTAAGTTGCTTTCAAATGGACTTCAAAGATTTTGTTTTATGTTTCAGTCTGCTTTCATTTTTAGTGCTGACTCAAAATGTCAACACTCTTCCTGCTCTCGTTCTGTTTCGTCTGATCTAAATGCAGATATTTTAAATATTAATTTAATAATAATAATAATAATAATAATAATAATAATAATAATATACTTTATTTATATTCTGCTCTATCTTCCCCCGAGGGAACTCGGGGCTGAGTACAGAACACATATATGGCAAACATTCAATGCCATTATACAATTAACAAGGACAGACAATACATAAACAGAGGCAAAGGCTTTCCCATCTTTTTCCATCTCTGGCATCTGGAGGCTGTGCTCGACTCCGGCCACAGGAGGTGCTGTTGCTCCATCTTTCATGCTGAGGAGCTTTGTTGTCTCTAGATCAGAGGCGGCCCTAGGTAATTTTCAATGGGAAGCAAACAGTATTTCCCCCCCCCCCCCCAAACCAATCACTGATATATATATCTCCTGTTCGTCGTGGGAGTTCTGTGTGCCATATTTGGTTCAATTCCATCATTGGTGGAGTTCAGAATGCTCTTTGATTTTAGGTGAACTATACATATGTAACTACATATGTAACTACAACTCACATATGTCAAGGTCTATTTTCCCCCAAGAGTGCCTCAAGAGCGCCCCTGGGCAAAATCAACTATACTGCAAATGCTTACTTTGCGTAATGGGTTGAGCCGCCCCTGCTCTAGATATCCTCCCAATCATCATCATCATCATCATCATCATCATCATCATCATCATCTTTAATTACTTATTAATCGCCCTCCATCCGAGATGCTCTAGGTGATTTATATGCTAAATTGTAAAAGATAGAAATACATACATACAGAAATTAATGATTAACATAGATCAAATGCTCTAGTGAAAAGCCAGGTCTTAAGTGCTAGAGTAAAAGGCCCTAAATCACACATGGCTCTCATATAGGGAGGCAAGGAATTCCATAAGGCAGGGGCAGAAATAGAAAAAGCCCAACTACATCTGGTTCTGTCTAAGTGCACTTCTCTAGGACCCCGTATATAGAGTAAGTCACGTTGGGCTGGTCGTTGTGACCTTCGATGCTGGGAGAAGGAGAGGCGGTCCCTAAGGTACGATGGACCCTGGCCGTAAAGAATTTTAAAGGTCAGAACTAGCATCTTATACAGACCATGGTAATCAGTTGGAAGCCAATGTAAGTGCTGTAGCACTGGTGTTACATGGCATTTCATGGGCGTTCTTGTGAGTAACCTGGCTGCTGCATTCTGAACAATACAGAGCTTTCGTGTCGTAGACGTCGGAAGGCCAATATACAAGGCGTTGCAATAGTCTAGCCTAGATGTGACCGTGGCATGGATGACTGTTGCTGAGTCACTGGTTGTTGCACTCCAGAACAGGAATACCCTCTGGCTTTAAACACCACACGTTGAATAGGAAAAAACAATCCTTTTATTGAGGATAAGTAAAAAGCAGCAAAGTAAAAAGCACTTTGAAGAAATAGGTAAATCCAATTAGAAAAAGAAGCAGAATAGGAGTTGTCCATGTCCTTGCATGGGATGGGTATTATTTTTGGTAATTCTCAGCATGTTTGAAAGAGACAACTCTCTGAATAAAGAAATGAACTGTAAAATTATGTTTTATTGATTTTTATTTCCATGTTTAGCATCCTGTATGCGGACATTGTCGGATTCACACGACTGGCCAGCGACTGCTCTCCCAAAGAGCTGGTGGTCATGTTAAATGAACTTTTTGGAAAATTTGATCAAATTGCAAAAGTGAGTAGCTTCTTTTCTGTCATTTAATTGTCCAAAGAATAAATGTTTATACAGTAGAGTCTCGCTTATCCAGCCTTCACACATCCAACGTTCTGTATTATCCAATGCAGTTTGCTTCCCGCTCAGATCCATAGCTGTTTCAATACGTTGCGATGTTTTGGTGTTAAATTCGTAAATACAGTAATTACTAGGCTGGTTTATTTAACCAAAAAAGATTAAAACTCGTTTCGGATGCAGGGGGTGGTGGTGGTTCGATTCTAAAGTCAATTCTGATTTTCACAAAAAATGTTCAAAACATTTTGAAATTTCTGAGACTTCCGAATCCTTCCTTAATGGTTTGAAAGTGTTATTTCCTGTTTCATTGGGTGGTCTTTACTTTGAAAGGGAGGAGAGGGGGGAAGCAAAGGAAGGAAATTCACCCACTCCTGTTTAAAACATTTCCCAGGCTCGAGACAGAAGCGAGGGGAGAGGAGAGGGAGGAAATTCCTCCATTCCGTTTTAAAATGCTTCCCAGGCTCGAGACAGAAGCGAGGGGAGAGGAGAGGGAGGAAATTCATCCACTCTGGTTTAAAATGGATTCCCAGGCTTAAGTCGAGGCCAGGGAGCAGAAGCGGGGAAACGCTGAATCATTTCCGACTCACTTCCTGCTTCGTAACAGAAATGGCAGAAAAAGCTTCGGAAGGGCAAAGGGACTTCCGGTTTCCTTAAAAACTTTAAAATCGCTTCAAAAAGCAAATCTTTCCAAATTTATTCCAAATTACGAAGATTCCGACCGAACCTAACCATGCCCAGTAATTACTACATAACGTTACCATATATTGAACTGTTTTTTCTGACGATTTGTTGTAAAACGTGAGGTTTTGGTGCTTCGTTTGTAAAATCATAATGTAATTTGATTTTTTCCTTAATCCCACTTTATTAACCAACATTTTTGCTTATCCAATGTTTTGCCGGCCCATTTATGTTGGATAAGCGAGACTCTAAATGTTTATACAGTAGAGTCTCACTTATCCAGCCTTCACACATCCAATGTTCTGTATTATCCAATGCAGATTGCATCCATAGCTGTTTCAATATGTTGTGATGTTTTGGTGTTAAATTCGTAAATACAGTAATTACTAGGCTTGTTTGATAAAAAAAAAAATGATTCAAATGATTCAAAACTCGGCTATGGAACACCCTCCCTAAGGAAATTAGATTGCCCCCTCCCTCCTAACATTTTTTTAAAAAGTTAAAACCTGTTTTTTTGAGCAAGCATTTGCAAATGCAGTGTAATAGGCTAATTTAGATCCACTGAACGATTGGATGATGCGACTGGAAAATAATTTTAGTAATGAGATGCTGAGGACTGTATTTTATTGTTTTTATATGGTTTATATTATATGTTATTGTTTTAATTGTATTTTATGTTGTTGGGGGCATTGAATTATGCCGACTGTAAACCGCCTTGAGTCGCCTTCGGGCAGAGAAAGGCGGTGTACAAATACAGCAAATAAATAAATAAATAAATAAATAAATAAATAAATAAATATTATTATTTCACACAGAATGGAGCAACAAAAAATATTGTTTTATTTATTATTTATTTATCGTGTCAGGAGCAAAGCAAACCAGTTGTGTTGCATTAAAAAACAGACAGACAAAACACAAAATTTGCAGACTTGGTATTCTGTTAAATGTCCTTTGACCAGTATCTGGCCACTTGGAGTGCTTCTGGTGTTGCTGTAAGAAGGTCCTCCATTGTGCATGTGGCAGGGCTCAGGGTGCATTGTAGACAGTGGTCTGTGGTTTGCTCTTCTCCACACTCGCATGTCATGGATTCCACTTTGTGGCCCAAATTTCTTAAGGTTGGCTCTGCATCTCATGGTTCCAGAGCTTAGTCTGTTCGGCAACTTCCAAGTCGCCCAGTTCTATGTGCCCAGGAGGGAGTCTCTCATTTGGAATCAGCCATTGATTTGAGCCTGCCACTTTTGGACTCTTGCTTGCTGAGGTGTTCCAACAAGTGTCTCTGTAGATCTTAGAAAACTATTTCTTGATTTAAGTCGTTGGCGTGCTGGCTGTATCAACCCAGAATCCAACAGCATACCCACAAGCATTATGAAATTACATATATTAGAAACTATCCCTTTCTTTTTTTTTTCTTTTCCATTTAACCAGACTGGACCACAGCAACGCATGTGGTCCAGTCTGTTTAAATGGATAGTATAGATATATACTATGGTTAAATGGATAGTATAGATATATAATTGGTTAAATGGATAGTATAGATATATAATTGGTCTCATTCAATTGTCTATTTAATGATTCATTGGACATTTGAGAATTGGAAGCTGCAAGAAAGGATTTGCAGACTGGTTCCGATATCAATCAGATTTTCCGTTCCAGGCTTTGCATGGCTGTCATCCAACTTTTGCAACTGAAGAATCCTTGCTCAACTGTTCCAAGATTCTCTCCTTTCTGCCCTTGTCTCCACCAGTTCCTTAAAAGATGGATGGAGAACTGCTGATTCAGACACACTCAAGATGACTGATGTGTTTGTTCTGCAGGCTTAAACCATATGATTCCCGTCATTTAAGAAACCTCTCCGCTAATTTATATTTACACTGTCTTCTGATGACTCACGTTCTGTTTTTGTTTTGCAGGAAAACGAATGCATGCGGATAAAAATTTTGGGAGACTGTTATTATTGCGTTTCGGGCTTACCCGTGTCTTTGCCAGTGCATGCCAAGAACTGTGTGAAAATGGGCCTTGACATGTGTGAAGCTATCAAGTATGTACTTTTAAAAGAAATGTTGTCAAAGACAAGAAAATAAAATTTTCTAAGTTGTGGAGTTGATGCAGTTTGACATCACTTACACTACCATGGCTCAATGCTATGGAACAGTTATGGACAAACTTGGGTTCTCCAGGTGTTTTGGACTTCAACTCCTACAATTCCTAACAGCCCCAGGCCCTTTCCTTCCCCCCCCCTCATATTTCCATATCCTTGAGTTAGTTAATATGGTTTCAAACTGCATCAACTCTACAGAGGAGATGTACTCTTAAGTTTTAAGCGTTGTTGTGC
Organism: Anolis sagrei; assembly: GCF_037176765.1. Classification (NCBI taxonomy): domain Eukaryota; kingdom Metazoa; phylum Chordata; class Lepidosauria; order Squamata; family Anolidae; genus Anolis; species Anolis sagrei. Next base: position 31,813,969 of record NC_090028.1, read on the forward strand.
TATTGTTAATGCTTACTGCTTGTTTTTTTGTTTAAGAGTTTCATTTTATTGTTTTGTATTGCTGTTGTTGTTGTTTTGCTGATGTATTGTGGGCTCGGCCTCATGTAAGCCGCACCGAGTCCCTTGGGGAGATGGTAGCGGGGTACAAATAAAGTTTTTATTATTATTATTATTATTATTATTATTATTATTATTATTATTTTCAACTTGTGAACCACACATTATGAAAAGCAATGTCATAACCAAATGGAAGTAGAATCCAATGATGTGTTGTCAAAGGCTCTCATGGCCAGAATCACTGGGTTGTTGTGTGTTTTCTGGGCTGTCTGGCCATGTTCCAGAAGCATTCTTTCCTGACATTTTGCCTGCATCTGTGGCAGGCATCCTCAGAGGTTGTGAGGTCTGTTGGAAACTAGGAAAATGGGGTTTATATATCTGTAGAATGTCCAGGGTGGGGAAAAAGAGCTCTTGTCTGTTTGAGGTAGGTGTGAATGTAGCAACTGGCCACCACGTTGTTTGATGGAGCCCATCACACAACGCGGGTTTAAGGAATTTCACCATTTCTAAAGTTGTTTTTTTCTGATGATTCTTAAGTCTCTTGTCAATCGACTTCATTTTTAATTCCCCGCATAGAGGCGGATAAAATTGTCAATAATAATAATAATAATAATAATAATAATAATAGCAGCAACAACAACAATAAACTTTATTTGTACCCCGCCACCATCTCCCCAATGGGGACTCAGAGCGGCTTACATGGGGCCAAGCCTGAACAACAATCACAATAAAGAACGACCGAACGCAAACTGAAAACACAAACAAAAAACAATAAACGACATCATAATTACAAAAAAAACATATGAATATACAACAATATAAAATTACACTAAACACAAACGCAGTGTCAATGGGTGGGCCACATGTAATAGTTAAGAGAAGAACTAATTAAAACTGGTTAAAACTGGTTTATTTCACCTTTCTTTTGGGACTGAGGAAGAAGGAATGATAATTTATATCTTGTTGTTATCAATTTAAATTCAATAGAGTTACTTTTCAAGTTGAGATGTATCTGTACCTATAAAGAGAAAATATAATATACGAGAGTTGAATGAAAAGTAATGCCTCCACCTTGGTAACTGCTCAGCAGATGGCAGTACTTGTATGCGGCAGGTACTGGCTTGTTCAGTAGACTCTCCTCTACAGTTCCATTTTGGTGGGAAGCCTTAGCATTGAACAGTTGTGATGTTAAAGTGCGAAGTATGGAACCCTATGCAGACAGTCAGTCAATGTGACTTAAGCAACGTGCAATCATTGAATTCTTGACAGCAGAAGGTGTCAACTCAACATCTTTAAGCTTACTCACCCAATGACGCAGAGTACTTATATCAACACAATCACCATAAACAGCTTGCATTCTCTGATGAATCTCTTTTGGGGTAACACCTAGAATTCAATGACTGCACGTTGCTTAAATCACATTGACCAACCCTCTGCGCAGGGTTCCATACTTCACACTTTAACAACACAACCGTTCAATGCTAAGTTCCCACCCAAATGGAACTGTAGAGGTCTACTGAACAAGCCAGTACCTGCCACATACCAGTACTGCTATCTGTTGAGGAGTTACGAAGGTGGAGGCATTACTGTTTATTCAACCTTTGTATAATAATATAGAATAGAAGAAATCTCGTTTAATGACCTTGCATTAAAAAGTACTTCATTGAGAACAAACATAGAGGATTTCCTCAAATAAAAGAAAGTGGAAGGAAACTGTGGGAAGAGAATGATATCTCCTGTATGATGGGAAGGCAAATGAATAATTTAAAAAGAAAGCTGGAAAAAAGTGATTTGGGGTATGAAAACCATTTCTTCAATTTCCAAATGGGGTGTTGCAAAGCTTAAGGGAAAAAACAACAATCCCCAATGCCTTATTTATCATGTGGGATGAAGTCCTTACTTAGATGTCCATTTATATCGCCTTCTGAATTGTTTTGCAGACAAGTGAGAGAAGCCACAGGTGTCGATATCAACATGCGAGTGGGCATTCATTCCGGGAATGTGCTCTGTGGTGTGATAGGGCTTCGGAAATGGCAGTACGACGTCTGGTCCCATGATGTCTCCTTGGCCAACCGCATGGAATCTGCGGGCGTTCCCGGGTAAGCTCGTTCACATCTTGTGCCGTGGTTTCCATTACATCACTGGGTGAGATCATCCACAATCTCCGTGTTTTGATTATAAATTATGAAAGTATAGAAGCAAACTGTTGACTGGTATAAACTCTATCAGTGTCTGAGTACTTCTGTTGCGTAGACCTGGTTCAGATGCCCATTAAGGTCCTGTCTTAGGCTTGTGTGCTTTCTCTCCCCTTGTTGTGTTCGGATTCTTGCTCTTCACACTTCCTGGTTCATAACTGCCATAGCTGTTGCAATATCCAAATTAGATAAGATACTGCCCACTGGTTCAATCTAGGATTGGATACTGTGGTTTGAACTTGCTTTTCAGGATGCATCTTCTCAGGATGCTGTTGCGTTATTTGTTTTTGTTTTTCTACCATTATTTTTATTCAAGGGAACAAAAATACAAACATACAAGCAAACAGATACAGAAAAAAAGAGTTATGGAAAGTGGCACCCAACCAACAAACACAAAAGAAAAAGAAATTATTTTTTCTTGATACATAAAACTACGAGACTACAACAACTCGTCGACTACAACAACTAAACAGGATTCTACCTAAACCAATGGAGTGTTAATAAAAGTAGAAGGGTGGAGATATATATATATATATATCCCCACATACACACATACAATAGAAATAGTTGCTCCCATCTTTGCTGTAGGAAAATATAAACAAATCCCAGGTTTCTCTGTCAATTTCCCCATCTCAGATAATTAACTCATCTTCATCAGCCATTCTTCTTGTGTTGAGGTAGCTAGTTCTTTCCATTTGTGCGCATAGACAAATCTTGCTGTAGTAATCATGTATAGCAATAGTCTTGCTGTGTTATTTCTGAGCCGGCACTCCCACTGGCTCAAATGGGGTAAACCCTTGTGCCAGCAGGACACTGCTGACCAAAAGGTTGGCGGTTAGAATCCTGGTGAGCGGGGTGAGCTCCCGTCTGTCTGCTTCAGCTTCTCATGCGGGGACATGAGAGAAGCCTCCCACAGGATGGTAAAACATCCAGGCATCCCCTGGGCAACGTCTTTGCAGACGGTCAATTCTCTCACACCAGAAGCGACTTGCAGTTTCTCAAGTTGTTCCTGACACGAAAAAAATTCTAATTTGGGTGAAAGTGTTGCAAGTAGAGTCTTTTGGATTGTGCACAGCTCTTTCAGGAATCAGAGCTGTTGTATTTAAAAACAAACAAATAAACAAACTTGGAATGGATATCGCACCATACCGTAGATTCCAACTGATCTATTTTGCTTGCTGTTTATGTTAGCAAAAGCCTTGCCAGCAAAACGAGTCGTGTGACCTTAAAACTGTAAAGACTTGGCGAGGACGTTTATTGTTAGTCATTTTTATGATTTGCCGGGATTGTTTGTTCCTTGCCAATAGATGAGCTTATTAGTGTTGGAAATGCAAGGATGATGGATGCATATACCGAGATTGTATTGTGTAACCATTGCTTACTTTCAGATTTCACAGAATGCTATAGTTTCCTAAACCTTGCTTTCAGACTTCTAGCAGTGTATCTACACAGTGGAATTAATGCCGTTTGACACCACTTAATGCTATGCAATCATGGGATTTGTCGTTCTTTGAGGCACCAGCACTCTTTGGAAGAGAAAACTAAAGAACGTATAAAACTCATCTAGTTTCACTATACTTCTCTATATCTTCATATCTTAAATTTCTTAGACAAATTACATTTACTTAAGACATTTTTCTTGGATTTCAAAGAAGGGCTGCAGGTTCCTTTTGTGCTTCTAAAGAGCTTTTTGAACCTGATATTAGATAAATACTCTTCTTTGATTCTGAAAGTTAGCTTCCTTGTAGATATGTAGTACATAAGTCATGCAAACTAATTGGCTAGATGTTAGTTTAATAGCTAATTAATAACTTTGTATAAATATGTTATAAATCAATGGTTCTCAACTTTCCTAATGCCCCAACCTCTTAATACAGTTCATGTTGCGTTGACCCTCTAACCATAAAATTATTTTCATTGCTTCTTCATAACTGTAATTTTGCTGCTGTTATGAATCACAATGTAAATGTCTGATATGCAGGATGTATTTTCAATCACTGGATCAAATTTGGCACAAATACCCGATATTTATTTATTTATCGTGTCATCAGCAACCATTGTATTACAATTCTAACAGAGCAAAACAAACACAGAGATTAAAAAGAAAAAGAAAAAGAAAAAAAAAACCACACAGATTTTGTAAATTTGGTATTTGGTTAAATGTCCTTTGACCAGTATCTGGCCACTTGGAGTGCCTCTGGGGTTGCCGCAAGAAGGTCCTCCATCGTGCATGTGGCAGGGCTCAGGGTGCATTGCAGCAGGTGGTCAGTGGTTTGTTCTTCTCCGCACTCGCATGCCGAGGATTCCACCCTGTAGCCCCATTTCTTAAGATTGGCTCTGCATCTCGTGGTGCCAGAGCGCAATCTGTTCAGCGCCTTCCAAGTCGCCCAGTCTTCTGAGTGCCCAGGGGGGAGTCTCTCATCTGGTATCACCCATGAATTGAGGTGCTGGGTTTGGGCCTGCCACTTTTGGACTTTCGCTTGCTGGGGTGTTCCAGCGAGTGTCTCTGTAGTTCTAAGAAAACTATGTCTTGATTTAAGTCGTTGACGTGCTGGCTGATACCCAAACAGGGGATGAGCTGGAGATGTCTCTGCCTTGGTCCTTTCACTATTGGCTGCTACTTCCCGGCGGATGTCAGGTGGTGCAATACCGGCTAAGCAGTGTAATTTCTCCAGTGGTGTGGGTCGCAGACACCCCGTGATAATGCGGCATGTCTCATTAAGAGCCACATCCACTGTTTTAGTGTGATGAGATGTGTTCCACACTGGGCATGCATACTCAGCAGCAGAGTAGCATAGCGCAAGGGCAGATGTCTTCACTGTGTCTGGTTGTGATCCCCAGGTTGTGCCAGTCAGCTTTCGTATGATGTTGTTTCTAGCGCCCACTTTTTGTTTGATGTTCAGGCAGTGCTTCTTGTAGGTCAGAGCACGGTCCAAAGTGACTCCCAGGTATTTGGGTGCGCTGCAATGCTCCAGTGGGATTAATACCCGATATGCCCAAATTTGAATGCTGGTAGGGTTGGGGGATTGATTTTGTAATTTGGGATTTATAATTCACCTACAATCAAAGAGCATTCTGCACCCCACCAACGATGGAATTGAATCAAACTTGGCACACAGAACTCCCATGAACAACATAAAATACTGGAAGGGTTTGGTGGGCATTGACCTTGAATTTTGGAGTTGTAGTTCACCTGCATCCAGAGAGCACTGTGGACTCAAACAATGATGGATCTGGATCAAACTTGGCATGAATATTCAATATACCCAAATGTGAACATTGGTGGAGTTTGGGGGAAATATACCTTGACATTTGGGAGTTGTAGTTGCTGGGATTTATAGTTCACCTACAATCAAAGAGCATTCTGATCCCCACCAATGATAGAATTGGGCCAAACATCCCACACAGAACCCCCTTGACCAACAGAAAATACTGTGTTTTCTGATGGTCTTTGGCGACCCTTCTGACACACCCTCATGACCCCCCTGGGTCCCAACCCCCAGCTTGAGAAACACTGTTATAAATGGTTTAGCATGCATAATACAGTAAAACAAGATTGCTAACTTTTCTGCTTGTAAGTGTGGCTTAGTTTGCAGGATAGATCGTTTTAATTAATTGTTTTAGCTGACAGCAATGGATTGATTTGGAAGACGACATGAACTGGCGAACTGTTTTAATGTATTTATAATTAGAGCCCCCATTGGTGGAGTGGGTTAAAGCGCTGAGTTGCTGAGCCTGTTGACCAAACGATCGCAGGTTCGAATCCGGGGAGTGGCATGAGCTTCCACTGTCAGCCCCAGCTTCTGCCAACCTAGCAGTTTGAAAACATTTGGGCTTTCTACTTTTGTGGTTCTGGCTTTTGAGGATGTGATTATGTACGGATTTGATTTACATTTTTCTCTCTAGGAATCTCTAGGTTTCAAATACAATTTTATGTTCAGTTTCCACTTGGGCTCCCTGCTGGCGCAGCGGGTTAAACCACTGAGCTGCTGAACTTGCTGACCGAAAGGTTGGTGATTCAAATCCAGGGAGTGGGGTGAGCTCCCACTCTTAGCCCCAGATTCTGCCAACCTAGGAGTTTGAAAACATGCAAATGTGAGTAGATCAATAGATACCACTCCAGCAGGAAGGTAATGGCGCTCCATGCAGTCATGCTGGCCACATGACCTTGGAGGTGTCTATGAACAACACTGGCTCTTTGGCTTAGAAATGGAGATGAGCACCACACCCCAGAGTTGGACACGACTGGACTTAATGTCAGGGGAAAACCTTTACCTTTTTAAAGTGTATATTATGCATTGTTTTTATAGTTCGGCACCAAATGGTGCCTGTTGGTAGCCGTTCTGAGTTCCTCTTCAGAGGTGAAAAGGACGGGATAGAAATGCTCCTAATAATAATAATAATAATAATAATAATAGTTTTCTTTAGCAGAGCAGACTTAATGATGAGAAGATACTGGGAAGTTATCTGCAAACAAAGTGGCGGGGGCGGAATATACTGTATGTGGCTTTGGGGTGTATTTTTGAAGTGTTTGTGTTTCGAAATTGCGGCCAGAGGAACTCTTGCAAGACCCGCCAGCTGAGCAAATGCGTGGATGGCCATGTGTTGTGTAATGCACATAGAGATTGCTCTCAAGAGCTTCCAGACCATTTAAAGAGCCATTCATTGCTTTGTTTGAAGTGTGTGTGAAAGGGAAGAGAGAGAGGGAAGAGGACATTCTGAATGCATTTGAATTAATGGAGATAGCCTTTTTGGCACATTCGCCGGTTGTCCTTGAAAACCAGGAAAGCAATTAGCAGAGGACTGAGTATTTGAAATAAATGAACCTCAGGTCAGTTTGCCTGTAATAAATGAACCTCTGTATGTATGGTGGCGGGGCATCTATTTAACATTAATTTGCATTAAATTTGGGAGCTGTGTTGTGTGCCACTACACAGCGACAATCTTTTCAAAATAAACTGCGCTCTTAGTATCCATTTGGGGTGTTGCGCATAGCGTGTTTCAGTCAGGTCCAATGCAGAAGACACAAAAACATTGCACACAGGCAAGAGGAAAAAAGAACTGAAAAACTTTATTCTTATCAGCAGAGTTAAAACATAAACTTGCAATGTTGCAAACAAAAACAAACAGTGCAGCAAACTGACATAGTCCTTGTAAGTAATACAAAATAAGGCTTCTTCATCTTCATCTAAATGAGAGAGAAGTAGAAATGGTTGAGCAAAATGCCTGAGCAAAGGCTCCTCAAAGCAAAACTGAACTGTATTCTAAAACCCATACAGTTATACTCCACCGGATGTGGTCCAAACTTACTAGTTGACCTACATTAGCAGCTGCACACAATAATCAACAGTATAAGGTTTTCGTTAACACACACACATACTTGATCGTGTTACAACTTACTGTAACATGGGGTACACTCTTTTGAGACCAAAATCAATGGATGCTCAAGTCCCATGATCTACAGTGGCAGAGTAAAATGATGTCCCTTGTATAAAATGGCAAAGTTCGTAATTGGTGGAATCCATGGATGCAAAATCTGTGGATATGGAGGGCCGACTGTAATACTAATACTATCCGGAATGTACGTAATGTATTATTATTATTATTATTATTATTATTATTAATAATAATAATAATAATAATATAGGGCATTTGTTTTATAAAGGAGAAGTCAGCTGGCAACTGTTTAAAAGTATAGGTAAAGGTGAAGGTTTTCCCCTGACATTAGGTCCAGTCATAGAATCATAGAATCATAGAGTTGGAAGAGACCTCATGGGCCATCCAGTCCAACCCCATTCTGCCAAGAAGCAGGAATATTGCATTCTAAGCACCCCTGACAGATGGCCATCCAGTCTCTGTTTAAAAGCTTCCAAAGAAGGAGCCTCCACCACACTCCGGGGTAGAGAGTTCCTCTGCTGAACAGCTCTCACAGTCAGGAAGTTCTTCCTCATGTCTGATTGTGTGGGTGGGTGCTCATCTTCATTTCTAAGCCAAAGAGCCGGTGTTGTCCGTAGACACCTCCAAGGTCATGTGGCCAGCATGACTGCATGGAGCACCCTTACCTTCCCACCCGAACGGTACCTATTGATCTACTCAAATTTGCATGTTTTTGAACTGCTAGGTTAGCAGAAACTGGGGCTAACAGCAGGAACTCACATCACTCCCCGGAATTGAACCTGCGACCTTTTGGTCAACAAATTCAGCAGCTCAGTGGTTTAACCCACCGTGCCACCACTAAGAGTTTTACGCCTCTTATCCAGATCCAGCAAATCCTATCTTTTGTTCTTAAAATATAGGGCAAGATGTATTGAGGGCTTATGGGTTCCATATAGTCGGTGCAGTGAACCTTGGAGGTCCCTTTCTGAATGTAAAATAAATTATCCAAAGTGATACATCCTTTCAAGTTTATGTTTAAAGGTATGGGTATCATTTATAAAGTAAACAGTTTTGAAGATTAAGTAAAATATAGAGTCAGCAGGATCGAATAAAGACATTGTCTAAGATAATAAGTTAGTATGTCTTTAAGGTGGGAGATGTGGAGTGCATTATAACTTTTAATTCTAAATTATTATTTTTCTTAGGTTGGGGGAGGCGTGAGGAATGAGTTTTAATAAGTGTATGGACAATACAACTGACATTTAGATCATTTAGATCCTCAGCTGGAAAGCCAGTGGCTAGCTAAAATCCAAAAAATCCCAAATCCAAAACACTTCTGGTCCCAAATATTTTGGATAAAGGGATAACCGGTATTAAGGGTTGAAAATAAGCAAAGTTCTCCTGGCAAGATCCTGCTTCTCGGCTGCCAAGGTGCAAAGCTGTTGAGAAGCCAGAGACCAGTCGACAACATCTATTGAGATGGAAATGAACCAGTGACCTTTCTGCCCGCATTTAAATCTTTTGTCCCTCTTTTCCAGCCGTGTACACATCACTGAAGCCACACTCAATCACCTGGGCAAAGCCTATGAGGTGGAAGAAGGCAACGGACCCCTCCGAGACCCATATCTGGCAACCATGGATATCAAAACGTACTTGGTGGTCGATCCAAGGGTAGGACTGCTTTCCTCCTAAACAAATATAGAGCAGCATGCAAGAAAAGGTCTCTATCTAAAAAGAGAGTATTGCAGACTCCATTCTTGTTTGGTGATGCTGCTGTCCTCTTCCCATCAGCGGCAATAAAACATTAGCAAACAGCATGGCATCTGCGAGCAAAGTGGAATACAAGAAGGATGGGGTAGAAGTGTGTGTGTATATATATATACCGGGGAATTGTGTCTCTTTTCGGAATCCTAGCAACAATGTGGTTTCTTGTCGGGAAATATTTTTATAGTTTATCCCATTTTACATCCTGTTTTCCCGTCAGTGATGTCAATGATGGCTTGGCTGGTTCCCTGTCCGTTATTATTATTATTATTATTATTATTATTAGAAACACAACAAGATGAGTCCACAGCAGACACTCTGCTGGCTGTTGCATTGGATCACACATCGGACACTTGCCAATTGTCTAGGACTATGTGATGTATTGGCGAATAATGCGTGCAGATCCCAGTAAGGTGGCCTTTTGCAGCTGACAGATGGTAATCTTGTCAGCGCTGATTGTTTTTAAGTGCAGGCCAAGGTCTTTAGGCACTGCACCCAGTGTGCCGATCATCATCATAATCATCATCATTAGATACATAACAAGTTTAGTACACAGCAAACAAGATCACTATGCTGGCTTTTATATTTGATCACACGTTGGACACCACTTCCAAAGTGTCTTGGACTGTGTGATATATCAGTGAATAGCGTGTGCAGATCTGAGTAGGGTGGTCTTTTGCAGCTGACAGATGGTAATTGCCAACAATTTGCCAATAGTTTTTACTAGTGCAGGCCATGGTCTTTAGGCACTGCACCCAGTGTGCCGATCATCATCATCATCATCATCATCATGATCATCATCAGAAGATACATAACAAGATTTCCCCCCAAATGCCACCAGTGTTCATGTGTGGGTATATATAGTACTCCCGCCAAGTTTGGTTCAGATCCATCATTGTTTGAGTCCACAGTGCTTTCTGGATGTAGAGGAACTACAACTCCAAAACTCAAGGTCAATGCCCACCAAACCCTTCCATTATTTTCTGTTGGTCATGGGAGTTCCATGTTCCAATTTTTGTTCAATTTCATCATTTGGTGGGGTTCAGAATGCTCTTTGATGGTAGGTGAACTACAAATCCCAGCAACTACAACTCCCAAATGTCAAGGTCTATTTCCCCCAAACTCCACCAGTGTTCACATTTGGCCATATTGAGTATTTGTGCCAAGTTGGTTCCAGATCCATCATTGTTTGAGTCCACAGTGCTCTCTGGATGTAGGGTAACTACAACTCCCAAACTCAAGGTCAATGCCCACCAAACCCTTCCAGTATTTTCTGTTGGGCATGAGAGTTCTGTGTTCCAAGTTTGGTTCAATTCCATCATTGGTGGAGTTCAGAATTCTCTTTGATTGTAGGTGAACTATAAATCCCAGCAACTACAGCTCCCAAATGTCAAGGTGTATTTTCCTCAAACACCACCAGTGTCCACATCTGGGCATATTGAGTATTCATGACAGGTTTGGTCCAGATCCATCATTGTTTGAGTCCACAGTGCTCTCTGGATGTAGGTAAACTACAAATCCAAAACCTTGACATTTGGATGTTGTCTTTGCTGGGATTTGCAGTTCACCTACTATCAAAGAGCATTCTGAACCCCCCCCCCCCCAATGATGTAATTCAAATGCTGAAATGCAAACATTGGTGGAGTTTGGGGAAAACAGGCCTTGACATTTTAGAGTTGTAGTTGCTGGGATTTATAGTTCACCTACAATCAAAGAGCATTCTGAACTCCACCAACGATAGAATTGGGCCAAACTTCCCACACAGAACCCCCATGACCAACAGAAAATACTGGGTTTTGTGATGGTCTTTGGTGACCCCTCTGACGCACACTTGTGGGCCCCCCAAGGGTCCGACCCCCTGGTTGAGAAACGCTGCTGTAGATTCATAGTTGAGCCATTCACCAAAATTTAAAAAATTGCAATCTTAGTCTGAATAATAGTACCTTGTAACCGAGCTGAATAAGTACAAATGCTTGATTTTAGTCCCATGATCTACTGATTTGGTTTATTTTGCACAGTTGTTTGTTTATTGACCCAGGTATGATGATGGTAATGATTTGGAAACAAAAATGGGGGCATCATAATATTAGGAATTGGGATGCAGCAAGGAGTGGGGAAAAAAAGATAGCGACCTTGCCTGACAGAGAATTAATTATGTGTTTGGAAGGCGGGGACTTGTATAACAAGGCGAAAATGCATTAGATATTCAGCTGCGTGAGCCACAGAGCCACGAAACAATGGCTTTCAGAGTTCGGTCTCCAAGGAACCCTTCAAGTATCTCGAAAGGGCTGTGTGTTCTTTAACTGGATGTAATTAAAAGAATACGCTTTACGCCTCCCACGTCTTGTCTTAAGTGCAGCTCTGTTTGGAGGGAAGAAGTGATTAGGAAAAGAAATGGCACTCTGGAGCAATCCGGCTTTCTTTTCTTGGCACCGGAACGGAAGTGTGTTTTGTTTTCCACCTATTTCTCTAGTGAGACTGGAGACCTACCATCTGCATTAGCACCTTATTGCTTTACGCACCCCGTCATTATAGGTTATTAAAATCAGTTGACAACATGCGGATTTCAAAGGGATAGCAGCAGACGTCATTGTTGATTGTGTGGCGCACTTGCTTTGCCTGGAGATCTAGGTTCGAGACTCGATATTTTGTGGTTGGAAGAACCAAAACAACACCACTTTGATTCTTGTTTAAGAGAGGAAAGCGAGATGATGACGACGACAAGAGTAGCACAACAATAAGAAAAACACATGTTTTTGAGAAGTCAGAAACATCAAATACACACACAGGAGTGCAGGGTTTTTCTGAATGAAGCAGAGAGTGTTTGAGGATCGGGACATCCGTAGGGATACCAAGGTGTCTGTTTATAAAGCTATTGTCCTCCCAACCCTGCTATATGCCTGCGAGACGTGGACTGTCTATAGATGTCACATGCAAATCCTAGAACGATTCCATCAGCGCCGCCTCCAGAAAATCCTGCAAATCTCTTGGGAAGACAAGTGTACAAATGTAAGTTTGCGGGAAGAAGCAAAGACTACCAGCATTGAAGCGGTGATCCTCTGTCATCAACTCCACTGGACCGGCCACGTTGTCCAGATGCCCAACCACTGTCTCCCAAAGCAGTTGCTTTGCTCCGAACTTAAGAACGGAAAACGGAATGTTGGGCAGGAAAAGAGATATAAAGATGGGCTCAAAGCCAACCTTAAAAACTCTGGCATAGACAAAGCCTTGGCTTTTGAGCGCTGCAGATGGAGGTCAGCTGTGAGCAGCAGTGCTGTAGAATTTGAAGAGACATGAATGGAGGGCAAAAGAGAGAAACGTGCCAAGAGGAAGGTGTGTCAAGCCAACCCCAACCGGGTCCGTCTTCCACCTGGAAACCAATGTCCTCACTACGGAAGATCATACAGATCAAGAATAGGGCTCCACAGTCACCTACGAACCCACCGCTATTACGCCAATCTTGGAAGACAATCCTACTCGGACAATGAGGGATTGCCTAAGTAAGGAACGAGGAAAATAATATTGTTGTTGTTTATTTTTTCAGTCATTTTTTACTCTTTGTGACCTCATGGACCAGCCCACGCCAGAGTTCCCTGACAGCTGTTGTCGCCCCTAGCTCCTTCAAGGTCAAGCCAGTCACTTCAAGAATACCATCCATCCATCTTACCCTTGGTCGTCCCCTCTTCCTTTTTCCTTCCTTTTTCCCAGCATCATTCTCTTCTCCAAGCTTTCCTGTCTTCTCATTATGTGGCCAAAGCACTTCATCTTTGCCTCTAATATCCTTCCCTCCAGTGAGCAGTTAGGTTTATTTCCAGGAGGATTGACTGGTTTGATCTTCTTTTAGTCCAAGGCACTCTCAGAATTTTCCTCCATCACCACAATTCAGAAGTGTCTAGTTTCCTTCACTCAGCCTTCCTTATGGTCGAGCTCTCACATCCATCCTAAAAATATATATCATAGAATTATAGAATCATTGAGTTGGAAGAGACCTTGTGGGTCATCCAGTCCAACCCCCTGTCAAGAAGAAGGATAATAGTGTTCAAAGCATCCCCGACAGATGGCCATCCAGCCTCTTTGTAAAAGCCTCCATAGAAGGAGCCTCCACCACAATTTGGGTTCAGAGTTCCACTGCTGAACAGCTCTCACAGTCAGAAAGTTCTTCCTAATGTTCAGGTGGAATCTCCTTTCCTGTATTTTGAAGCCATTGCTCCGTGTCCTAGTCTCCAGGGCAGCAGAAAACAAGCTTGCTCCCTTCTCCCTATGACTTCCTCTCACATATTTATACATGGCTATCATGTCTCCTCTCAGCCTTCTCTTCTTCAGGCTAAACATGCCCAGATCTTTAAGCCACTCCTCATAGGGCTTGTTCTCCAGACCCTTGATCATTTTAGTTGCCCTCCTCTGGACACATTCCAGCTTGTCAATATCTCTCTTCAATTGTGGTGCCCAGAATTGGACACAGTATTCCAGATGTGGTCTAACCAAGGCAGAATAGAGCATGGGGAGCATGACTTCCCTGGATCTAGACACCAGACTCCTAGTGATGCAGGCCAAAATCCCATTGGCTTTTTTAGCTGCAGCTATATGGTGGAAATATTCAGAGATAAGGAGATAATTTATTGAAAACCTTATTGAACACCTTACAGATAAATAACCTTCAGCCTCTTCTTGTTCACCAAGGTCCTCCAAGATCCCATTGTATACTGAAACAGACTGACACAGATGCATCTTCTTTTTACAAATAACAACAACCAAAGATATTGTCTGCAGCACTCATACATTCCTACAAGAGCTACTTAAGTGGTTCTTACACAAAAGAACTTATCAACCTTGTCCTCATTAAAAGGCACAGGGACACATGGCTGATCCGAGCAGACAAGGCCAGGTAGACAAAGCAACAGTCGGGTTTGGTTCAGACACGATATGCCAGAGTCCTAAATCTGGACTTGCTGGAATTGAAGCATAGTCTTGCGTGTAGACTTACTTTAGGTTGAATCTACTTTGTTGAATTAATGGAGTTTGACATCAATTTAACAACAACAACTCTTCTCCATCTTCTCCCTTCTCATCTTCAATTCCTCTTCCTCTTTTTCGTTTTCCTCTTCCTCCTCCTATTCCTCCTCCTCCTCCTCTTCTTCCTCTCCTCCTTCTACCTCCTCCTCTATCCCGCTTTCCTCTCTTAAACAAAACTCAAACTCATATGGTTCAATGCTATGGAATCATAAGTACACCAGTTTAACAACAACTCTTCTTCACCTCATCCCTCCTCATCTTCAATTCCTCCTCCTCTTTTTCGTTTTCCTCCTCTTCCTATCCTTCTCCTTCTCCTCCTCCTCCTCCTCCTCCTCCTCCTCCTCCTCCTCCGCCTCCTCCTCCTCCTCCTCCTCCCTCCTCCTCCTCCTCCTCCTCCTCCTCCTCCTCCTCCTCCTCCTCCGCCTCCTCCTTCTACCTCCTCCTCCTCTATCCTGCTTTCCTCTCTTAAACAAAACTCAAACTCATATGGTTCAATGCTATGGAATCATAAGGGCACCAGTTTGACAAAAACAACTCTTCTTCATCTTTTCCCTCCTCATCTTCAATTCCTCCTCCTCTTTTCATTTTCCTCCTCCTCCTATCCTCCTCCTCCTCCTCCTCCTCCTCCTTCTTCTTCTTTGTGTTCTTCTTCCTCTCCTTCTTCTACCTCCTCTTCTATCCTGCTCCTCTCTTAAACAAAACTCAAAACTCATATGGTTCAATGCTATGGAATCATGGGTACCATAGCACCGAGCCATAGCAGTTAAAGTGGTGCCAAATTCCTTTAATTGTACAGCGTTGACACATTCCCAAGTAGACTTCGATCTGCTTTCTCCGTCATTGAATTGTGACGTAGCGTGGCCTTCGCTTGTCCATCAATGCTGAATTTCCAAATCTCTGTCTTTGGTTTGCAGTCCAAGCAGCGTATCTCCAACAACCATGTCACCCACAGCCGGGTACAGGACGGCTTGAAGATGCGGGCGTCCGTCCGGATGTCGAGGTATTTGGAGTCTTGGGGGGCAGCGCGTCCTTTTGCACACCTGAACCACAGAGAGAGTGTGAGCAGCGAGACCTCAGCACCAAACAGGAGGCGGAGGAAGGTATGGCATAGTATGCGGTATTCATTCATTCATTCATTCATTCATTTATATTATTTTATTTACAGCATTTTTATCCCGCCCTTCTCAACCCCCGAAGGGGGAATCAGAGCGACTAACACAGGCAGCAATTCGATACCATAATATCAATAAATACCAATATAAAATGATAAATACATAAAAGTTAAAAACAGTAACAATTAATTAAATAATCACACAATCACCTAATCACATATCCGTTTCCAATTATCATAACAGTCATCAGGTCTAGTTCCATGTTCAAAGTGCTGCTGCGACCACTAGCTGAAAGTCTGATTCCACAACCACAATTTTAGGTTTTTTTTTGAAGGAAAAGAGGAAGGATGCTGATCTAATCTCAAATTCCACAAGTGGGGGGGTCACCACCGAGAAGGCTCTGGCCCTTGTCCCCACAAGACATGTTTGCGAGGCCGGTGGGACCGAGGGCAGGGCCTCGCCGGCAGATCTTAGACTATGAGGTGGAACGTACAGAGAGATACATTCGGATAAGTAAGCTGGGCCGTAACCGTATAGGGCTTTATAGGCCAAGACCAGCACTTTGAATTGTTCTCAGAAGTGGACCGGCAGCCAGTGGAGCTGACATAACAGGGTTGTGGTGTGTTCCCTGTATGGCGCTCCAGTGAGTAATCTGGCTGCCGCTTGTTGGACTAGTTGGAGTTTCCGAACAGTCTTCAAAGGCAATCCCATGTAGAGTGCATTGCAGTAATCTATTCGGGATGTAACCAGAGCGTGGACCACTGTGGCCAAGTCAGACTTCCCAAGGTACGAGCGCAGCTGGTGCACAAGCTTTAACTGTGCAAAAGCTCCCCTGGCCACCGCCAAAACATTTCATTAGACCCCATCTACACTGCCAGATTATCTGCTTTGAACTGGATTATATGGCAGTGTAGACTCATATAATCCGGTTCAAAGCACATAATCTGGGTCAGCTGCTTTAATAATCTGGATAATATGGCAGTTTAGATCCATCCCTAATCTGATCTATTTTAATAGTAACTCTCAAACAACCAGAAGTTACATTTATCCAGCATATACCAATCCCCCGAGAGTCTACTGTATATCCATTCGCCTTTACATTGACCCATTTTATCTGTAAGAAAAAGTCATATAAATGAAGATATTTCCTTGTTCTTTTCAAAACATAATTCCAAAAACCTTCATCCTTTATTGGAAGCCAGGAAGAGTTCAATAAGTATTGATACAACTTATCAATAACCATAATGGTAGGAATAAAGTCACCAAATCCATTAATCCATCAATTTTATGTACATATTTAAGAGAAAAAAACCAATGAATTGTTTAATATTCAAACATGTATTTTTCTTTCTTCCAAAGGAGATAGCACTGCAGTTGGCAAGTCGTCAGAGAGCCTCCGAGAGGTACGTCTTCTCTTGACTTTTCCTACGCTCTTCAGATCCACTTTAATTGTGTTCATTTATTGTATGCTCTCCATGTTTCCCTCTGTGAGGTTAACAAGGGAGACAATCCCACGTATGCACATAATAAATCATAGCAAAGATTAGTGTGATAACAAAATTGAAAACAAAACCTCCAGAAAGGCTTCATAGGTTCTGAAAGAGAGCTGCTTTTACTGAGTCATTAGGCAATCCATCGTTGTCCGAGTAGGATAGCCTTCCAAGATTGGTGTCCTGGTGGTGGATCCGTAGGTGACTGTGGAGCCCTATTCTTGATCTGCATCTTCTCCCGCAGTGAGGGCATTGGTTTCCAGGTGGAAGGCGGTCCCAGTCGGGGTTGGCTTGACGCGCCTTCCTCCTGGCATGTTTCTCTCTTACACCCTCCACTTGTGCCTCCTCGAATTCTGCAGCACTGCTGGCCACAGCTGACCTCCAGCTGGAGCGCTCACAGGCCAGGGCTTTCCAGTTCTCAGTGTCTATGCCAGAGATTTTAAGGTTGGCTTTGAGGCCATCTTTAAATCTCTTTTCCTGTCCACCAGTGTTCAGTTTTCCAGTCCAGCAGAGTTGATGGCAGAGGACCATCGCTTCAATGCTGGTGGTCTTTGCTCCTTCCAGCTGACGTTTGTCCGCTTGTCTTCCCAAGAGATTTGCAGGATTTTCCGGATGGAATCGTTCCAGGAGTTGCATGTGACGTCTGTAGACAGTCCACATTTCGCAGGCATATCACAGGGTTGGGAGGACAATAACTTTATAGACAAG
Organism: Anolis sagrei; assembly: GCF_037176765.1. Taxonomy (NCBI): domain Eukaryota; kingdom Metazoa; phylum Chordata; class Lepidosauria; order Squamata; family Anolidae; genus Anolis; species Anolis sagrei. Next base: position 31,831,684 of record NC_090028.1, read on the forward strand.
CACCTTGGTATCCCTACGGATGTCCCGGTCCTCAAACACTCTCTGCTTCATTCGGAAAAATGCTGCACTTGCACAGCACTGCGAGTGCTTTTGCTAGACATCTAATGGATTAATAGAAAAAGTAAGGCAAACGGTTGTGGCATCTTTTGATGTCAGGGACAATAAGACCTTTTGTAGCATCTCATCAAGTATCTTGTGAGTAAGAAGCACACAAAAAAGTTTTTCTAAGGATAGATTGGATAGATAGGATTATGAGGGTGATGGCATTGGGTGGATCTACACTGTCGAATGAATGCAATTTGGTACCACTTTCACTGCCGTGATTCAATGCTACATGGAACCTTGGGAGTTGTAGTTTTACAAGGATTTTAGGCTTCTCTGCTCAAGAGCACTGGAGCCTCACTAAGCTACAAATCTCACAACCCCATGGCATTCAGCCATGGCAGCAAAAGAGGTATCAAACTGCATTAATTCTGCAGTGTAGATGTACCCATTATCCATTTTCCAACTGTTGCTTTGGAGTCAGCCAAAATATTGGGAAAGAAATCTATTAGTAAATGTTTTCGTGTCAGGAGTGACTTGAGAAACTGCAAGTTGCTTCTGGTGTGAGAGAATAGGCTGTCTGCAAGGACGTTGCCCTGGGGATGCACGGATGTTTTGATGTTATACCATCCTTGTGGGAGGCTTCTCTCATGTCCCCACACAAGGAGCTGAAGCTGACAGAGGGAACTCATCTGTAATCTCCCTGGGTTCGAACCTCTGACCTGTCGGTCTTCAGTCCTGCCGGCACAAGGGTTTGACCCATTGCACCACCGGGGGCTCCTTATTAGTGTATAACAACAGCCTTGTTGTTGTTGTTGTTGTTGTTGTTGTTAGAAACACAATAAGATGAGTCCACAGCAGACAAGATCACTCTGCTGGCTGTTGTATTGGATCACACGTTGGACACTTCCCAAGTGTCTAGAATACTTATTATTGTTATTGTTATTGTTATTATTAGTGTATAACAACAGCCTTGTGATTGATATCATTGCTACAGATTCATTTGATAACTATTATATCAGATTCCTCTTTCTCTCTCTGCTTCCGTGTGTTAGTCTGGATGGATCTAGGCAAGAACATGTGTGTCCTCCTTCCGTTATAAACTATAAGTGAGTTTTCTTTCCTCTTTTTACTTCTTTGCATTTGCTTTCACTGTTCTATCAAACAACTGAGATTTCCTTCCTTCTACATTTATTTCCCTCTTTCCCTCTGTTTTGCCATTTTCTTTGGGTTCGAAATGAGACCCGCTCATCACATATAACCAAACTGTTATTTGTTTTGTGGGTGCATCTACACTGTAGATTTAATTCAATTTGACACTATTTGGAGCGCCATGCCTCAATGCTATGGAATCATGAAAGTTTTGAAAGGTCTTTAGAGAAGTCTGCAATGTATTATTTTGGGTTTTGTGTGTGTGTGTGTGTGTGTCAGGAGCGACTTGAGAAACTGCAATTCATTATTATTTTAACATTTTTAATATTTTAATTGTATTGTTGATTGTTTCATTATGATGATACCGTATGGTGTTTGCGAAGCTGCCCTGAGTCCCCCCATCGGGGTTGAGAAGGGCGGGGTATAAATATAGGAAATAAATAAATAAATACATACATACGTACATAATTCTGGCATGAGAGAATTGTCTGTCTGCAAGGATGTTGCCCAGAGAACACCCAGATGTTTGATGTTTTTACCATCCTGTCGGAGGCTTCTCTCATGTTCCTGCATGGGAAGCTGGAGCTGACAGATGGAGCCCAACCTGCTCTCCCAGGATTCGAACCGCTGACCTATTGGTCATCAGTCCTACTGGCACAGGGGTGCAACCTGTTGTGCCACTGGGTGATCCTAATGTATTGTTGCAAAATGGGATGTTTCTGGTCTGGGCATCAAGCAACTCTGCCATTTTTTGGGATGCTCCATTTGTATCCCTTTACTAGGCTTGTGCATTTCAACGAAACCTCGATCTGTTTCTGCTGGCTGGATTCCGGTAGACCCCTGTATCCATTTTCGCATGCCTCCTGAAAATATGCGGGTAGCCAGATAGCCGTTTTCGGTCCGCAGTCAAAAAATACGGCTAGATCCTGCCCATTAGCGGCAATGGGGAACTTATGAGGCTCCCTTTTCCATTCCTAGGACGCTTTTTTTTCTTCTCTTCAAGGGAGCCTGGGTTTCAGTAATGGGGTTAAGGAGGCAGACACAGCTGGCGTAAGACACGTCAAGGCATTTTTCTATTCCAATTGGCCCAACAGGCAGGGCTCAGAGAGAAAGCCCATGTGAGCAGCATGCGGCAGCCTTTTTGCGCGCCACATGATGCCAAATAGTGGAGTAGGAACCATGATCGGCTTCCATGTGGTCCCGTAATGGATGAAAAATGTGACAGCTGGACCCTTGCTGTGATGGATATCTGAGGCGAGGGAGAGATTATTTCCTCTTTAAAAACCTCTTTGCTGCCTTATACTGATTCGGTTTCTTCTTTTATATTGGCAGGGACTTTCTGTGTGCTGTTAAACCTTTGTACTTTATATCGCAGGCAATGAAATACTCTTGTGTATAACGAAGTAACACAGCTTATTTATAACTTCTGGCTCCAACGCTTGTGGTTACATTTGTGTTTTGTTGCATAGAGTAGCAATTTCACTACAATATCCAACCAAGTTGAATAAGCCAGATTGGCCAAAGGGAACTCACCACTCCGAATCTGTGCACAAGCCTATCTAGTATATATTATATTATACCTGAACCATATTTGGGCAGTTTTTGTATGTCTTAGAACCTATTCTTTTTTGACAACAAATAAATGTCTTTTAAATGCTCCATGATAATTAATGTCCTGTATTTAGTGATTGCTCAGTTTTTCTAATATTTTCCAATCTGCTTTTAAAAGGAATACCTCTCAGAAAGGAAGAATGGAAGAAGACATTCATGAGAAAATGTTGTCAACCATCGAAGGACTCAGCTCAGCCAAGTAAGATACAGAATGGGGGACAATGCCTGGCTCGAGAGCAGTACATGTGAAAAAACTCTTGGAGTTCTCGTGGACAGCAAGTGAAACATGAGCCAACAATGTCATGTGGCGGCAAAAAAAGCCAATGGGATTTTGGCCTGCATCAATAGGATTCTAGTGTCTAGATCCAGGGAAGTCATGCTACCCGTGTTCTATTCTGCCTTGGTTAGACCACACCTGGAATATTGTGTCCAATTCTGGGCACCACAATTGAAGAGAGATATTGACAAGCTGGAATGTGTCCAGAGGAGGGCGACTAAAATGATCAAGGGTCTGGAGAACAAGCCCTATGAGGAGCGGCTTAAAGAGCTGGGCATGTTAGCCTGAAGAAGAGAAGGATGAGAGGAGATATGATAGCCATGTATAAATATGTGAGAGGAAGTCACAGGGAGGAGGGAGCCAGCTTGTTTTCTGCTGCCCTGGAGACTAGGACGCAGTGGAACAATGGCTTCAAACTACAAGAAAGGAGATTCCATCTGAACATCAGGAAGCACTTCCTGACTGTGAGAGCCGTTCAGCAGTGGAACTCTCTGACCCAGAGTGTGGTGGAGGCTCCTCCTTTGGAACCTTTTAAACAGAGGCTGGATGGCCATCTGTCAGGGGTGCTTTGAACACTATTTTCCTTCTTTTTGGCAGGGGGTTGGACTGGATGGCCCATGAGGTCTATGATTCTATGAATCTGTGTAAGACCACAGTATCTTTCTGGGGTGCCTCATGGGAATGGGACATGGAGGCACTATCCTGCAGTGGCTCCGGTCCTTCTTAGAGGGTCTCTCCAGAAGATGTTGCTGGGGGATTCCTGCTCGGCCCCACAGGCTTTGTCCTGTGGGATTCCACAGGGGTCAGTATTGTCCCGCATGTTGTTTAACATCTACATGAAGCCACTGGGAGAGATCATTCAGAATTTTGGAGTTCGATGCCATCTGTATGCAGATGACGTCCAACTCTAATACTTCTTTCCACCTACTGCTAAGGAGGCTATCCAAGTTCTGAACCGGTGACTGTCTGGATGAGGGCGAACACATTGAAATGGAATCCAGACAAGACAGAGATACTCCTAGTCAGTTGAAAGGCTGAAGAGGGTATAGGGTTATAGCCTGTGTTGGATGGGGTCACACTCTCCCTGAAGACACAAGTTCTCAACTTGGGAATTCTCTGGGATTCATCACTGGACCTGGAACCTCAGGTTTCAGCACTGGCCAGGGGAGCTTTTGCATATGTAAAACTTGTGCGCCAGCTGCGCCCATAGCTTGAGAAACCAGACTTGGCTATGGTTGTCTACACTCTTGTTACATCTCGAATAGACTACTACAATGCGCTTTATGTGGTGCTACCTTTGAAGACTGTTCAGAAGTTTCAAGTAGTACAATGGTGGCAGCCAGATTGCTCAACGTGGCAGCATACAGGGGACACACAACCCCGCTGCTGTGTCAGTTCTACTGGCTGCTAGTCTGCTACTGAGCACAATTCAAAGTGCTGGCTTTAGCCTAGAAGGCCCTAAATGATTCTGGCCCAGAACTGTCTGAACGTATCTCCTCCTTGGAACCAGCTCAGAGGTTAAGATCTGCTGGGGAGGTCTTGCTCTCAGTCCTGCCTCCTTTGCAGGTGCAGCTAACAGGGGCAAAGGACAGGGCCTTCTCAGTGGTGGCCCCTCAGCTATGGAACTTCCTCCCTAGCAGCATTTGATCAGCTTCCTACCTCCTGGTTTTCAGAAAGAAATTAAAACCTGGATCTGGAAGGAGGTATTCGGAGAGTAGTACAGTGACATTGCAGTATACAACCACAGAGCTAATATATACAAATCAGTTTGGACTATGATTGGTGCTGTGTTTTGAACAGTAATTTAATGTATTTACAGTAGAGTCTCGCTTATCTGACATAAACAGGCCGGCAGAATATCGGATAAACGAAAATGTGGAATAATACAGAGTTGGAGAGCACTCCTTTAATTGAAGGGGAAATGCTGGAGGAAAAGGGGGACGTTGAATAAGAGCATCGGATAAGACGGAATGTTGGATAAGAGAAGGTCGGATAAGCGAGACTCTACTATATATGTTTTATTTTCTGATTTTAATGTTTAATGTAGTGTGTATTTGTATGCTTTGATGTTTAATGTGGCATTGAATTATTGCCAAACCGGAAGCCGTTCTGAGTCCTGTAGACCCTCAAGTTGGGTTGGTGATACAAGTGAAAGAAGCGGATATATTTTGCATTGCAAAATTCTGTATGAGGATATGACCCAAATTACCAAAATTAGCCAATTTTGCAATATATTTGTCCTGTCTTTGTTCTTCAATGTAGACCATGGTGCAGCGACAAAGATGACTTCCATGGACTCTGCGGGTTTTTTGTCGACATGGGACTTGAGAAAGAGGTTAGTAAGGGGGGAACAAGACCTTTTGGGGATGCTTTAAGTACCGAAACATGTTTCTTGGGGACGTTCATAGCAAAATGAAGTTCTACAGGGACAAATGCAAAATACTCCACTTAGGCAAAAAAAAAAAAATGAAATGCAAAGGTACAGAATGGGGGACGATGCCTGGCTCGAGAGCAGTACATGTGAAAAAGATCTTGGAGTCCTCGTGGAGAACAAGTTAAACATGAGCCAACAATGTGATGCAGCGGCAAAAAAAGCCAAAGGGATTTTGGCCTGCATCAATAGGAGCCTAGTGTCTAGATCCAGGGAAGTCATGCTCCCCATGCTCTATTCTGCCTTGGTTGGACCACACCTGGAATATTGTGTCCAATTCTAGGCACCACAATTCAAGAGAGATATTGACAAGCTGGAATGTGTCCAGAGGAGAGCGACTAAAATAATCAGGGGTCTGGAGAACAAGCCCTATGAGGAGCGGCTTAAAGAGCTGGGCATGTTTAGCCTGAAGAAGAGAAGGCTGAGAGGAAACATGTATAAATATGTGAGAGGAAGTCATAGGGAGGAGGGAGCGAACTTGTTTTCTGCTGCCTTGGAGAGTAGGACGCGGAACAATGGATTCAAACTACAAGAAAGGAGATTCCACCTGAACATTAGGAAGAACTTCCTGACTGTGAGAGCTGTTCAGCAGTGGAACTCTCTGCCTCGTAGTGTCGTGAAGGCTCCTTCTTTGGAGGCTTTTAAACAGAAGCTGGATGGTCATTCAAATTTGCTTTGAATGCAATTTTCCTTCTTCTTGGCAGAATGGGGTTGGACTGGATGGCCCATGAGGTCTCTTCCAACTCTATGATCCTATGATTAGCTCATCCTGTTTTTGCTTTCCTTTAAACGCCTCCAGACACTGATTTGGGATGGTTTATTTTCCTGAAACCTTCCCTGCAAACAGAGTACAACAAGCAGGGGAACAGTACAAATTTTATATATTCCCTACAGGGAAAAAGAGCTGATATCTGTTTATATCTACCTGTTAGTCACTGTTAGACACTTACAATCTTTACATAGATATAGACAGCTATGTGTAACGTTTATATGAAGTATATGTTTGTGTTGGCAATGTACAAATCCCAATTGTGCTGATGTTTTTCTTTTAGTACCGCACAATTCCTATTCCCAAGCTGAAGGGTTACTTTGCCTGTGCTGGCATCGTATTGCTGTGCATGTTCCTGGTTCAAATAAGCATAACAACAAAGTAAGTGTGAAGTTTTGTGTTTGCTGGTCTATTTTGCTGTGCACAAATGCAACAAGGGGATTCAACTAGCTTTAAGGATAGAAATTCATTCGGTTCTAGTGCTGAGATGTCTGCCCTCCCAAGTACATTGCACATTGAAAGAGGAAAATATGTAAATAAATTATATATTTTTTATCTGACAGAACGTCTCTTTAGGAATTTCTAAGTCCTATGGTCACCTTCCAGTGGAAGTAAAGGTTCCTCTGATATTAAGTCTAGTCATGTCCGACTCTGGGGGTTGGTGCTCAGCTCCATTTCTAAGCTGAAGAGCCAGCGTTGTCTGTAGACACCTCCAAGGTCATGTGGCCAGCATTACCTTCCCACCTAAGTGGTACCTATTGATCTACTCACATTTGCATGTTTTCAAACTGCTAGGTTGGCAGAAGCTGGGGCTAACAGTGGGAGCTCACCCCACTCCCTGGATTTGAATCACCAACCTTTCGGTCGGCAACTTCAGCAGCTCAGTGGTTTAACCCGCTGCACCAGCAGGGAGCCCAAGTGGAAACTGAACATTAAATTGCATTGGAAACCTAGAGATTCCTAGAGAGAAAAATGTATATCGTACATAATCACATTCTCAAAAGTCAGAACCACAAAAGTAGAAAGCCAAATTTTGTTCTTTTATTTTCGTCTAGATCAGTGTTTCTCAACCTGGGAATAGGGACCTCTGGCGGAGTTGTGAGGGTGTATCAGAGGGGTCAACAAAGACCATAAGAAAACACGGTATTTTCTGTTGGTCATGGAGGTTTTGTGTGAGAAGTTTGGCCCAATAATATCATTGGTGGAGTTCAGAATGCTCTTTGATTGCAGGTGAACTATAAATCCCAGCAACTACAACTCCCAAATGCCAAGGCCTATTTTCCCCAAACGCCATTGGTATTCCTATTTGGGCATATTGAGTATCTCTGCCAAGTTTGGTCCAGATCCATCTTTGTTTGAGTCCACAGTGCTCTCTGGGTGTAGATGAACTACAACTCCAAAATTCAAGGTCAATGCCCACCAAACCCTTGTAGTCTTTTTTGTTGGTCATGGGAGTCCTGTGTGCCAAGTTTGTTTCAATTCCATCGTTGGTGGAGTTCAGAATGTTCTTTGCTTGTAGGTGAATTTTAAATCCCAGAAACTACAACTCCCAAATGACAAAATCAATAACCCTCCCCAACCCCACCTGTATTCAAATTTGAGTGTATTGGGTATTTGTGCCAAATTTGGTCCAGTGAATGAAAATACATCCTGCATATCAGATATTTACATGGCAATGCATAACAGTAGCGAAATTACTGTTATGAATTATCAACAAAAATAATGGGGGTCACCACAACATGATGAACTGTATTAAGGGGTCGTGGCATTAGGAAGGTTGAGAAACACTGGTCTAGATATAGACATGCATCAGTAATAATACGATCCTGACTATATGCGGCTGGACACATGTAACTGAAGGAAGTAATTGCAAACCATTGTGCTCATAGGATATTCATACCTTGGTATCCTAAGCCACCAGTTTAGCTAATGACAGTTGAATGGGATGGCTTGAAAAGAACATTGGAGAGAATATTAGGATTCATGATTTGGCAAAGTGTTGTCAAATTAAGTTTGGATATTAGGCACAAAAAGCTGTGGCGCATGACTTGACAAAGAGAAATAGTATCTCCCTCTGAGGATTCATGACAACTAAATCATGAATAACATTTTTCCATAATGTTGATTTGTCTCTGTTTCCGTCCCCTTGTTTCTGCCCCTTTATCTCTTTCAGAACATCAAGTAGTTTAGGGATTTCATTTGGAGTTGTCGCTGTCATAATGGGGCTCATTTTGAGTGTTTGCTTTGCTGACGACTGTTGGGTAAGTTGGAGACGAAAACGGTACACAAATCCTTTAAAGTCATGCCCCCCCCCCCCGTAGGAACTCAGATGCCTTAAAGAGCCAGACACAAGAATGTAATCAAAACAACAGTGTATTAAGTCAAAGTAAATAAGCCTCAGAGACACTTACTTCAGTGCCTCTGGTCAAAACTCATAGTTTGTAGCAATTTGAAGCTAGAAAAACAAATTTAGAAAATAAACCGGATTAAACTGGCAAAAAATCCGGATTAAACAAGAGTTCTAGCAAAATGCCCCAAAAACACACAGTTCAAAGATAAAGAGCCCAAACAAAAAGCCTTGAAGAGAAGCCGTCATCCAAAAACAGTCCAAAGTCGAAGAAGTCCCAGTTGAAGATACCAGAATCCAGAAGGCAGCGTCGTTGTCAGAAACAGTCCGAGGTCAAGTAGAGGGGAAATCCGCACTTACGAGAATCCAAGCCGGTCGGTACATGAAGAACACAGCAACCTGCAGTTCCAGGACCCAAGTCCAACAAGAGAAGCGACAGGACCCAAGGCACAAAACCAACACTTTGCCTACTGCAAAGTTCTATCACTCCAGTGCCTTCATTTATCTTACAACTCACCATCCATTGATGAGTTGCCCTCCACCCCTTCCTCATCGCTGTCAACTGGCTTAGCTTCTACAGCTGAACGCCAACGCCCATCTCTCCAACTCTTCCACCTTTTGTCAAGACTTAGATCACCCCACGATTCCATGGTATCATCAGCTTGCCAATCCCCTCAAGAAAATCCCTCAAAGGTGTCACTGGACGTGGGCTGCGTGCACACATTCCCGATCTCCTGAACTTGTGTCCAGTCCAGTGGTTCCTCTTCATCCTCACTACTCCCAGACCCATTACTTCCAGTAAAGCCCATGAAATCCTCTTCCTCAGTGGGAGCAGTAGGTATGTCCCGGATCCTCTTTCTTTGTTGCTCCTCGTCTGACTCTTTTTCCCGAGTAGTCCTCTTAAAACCTCTACTCCCATCTCCTTCCTCCTCACTCATTTCACTGCCAGAGAAACCTTCGAAGGATTCCTCGTCTGTGGGTGACATAGGTATCTCCTGGATTCTCTTCTTTTGCTGCTTTTCATCTAACACCTGGGCACCTCGTTTCCCTCTACTACTCCTACTATCAGTTGTAACATTACCAGCAGACACTACTACAATACCCCCCCCCCCCCTATTCTGCCTTGGTCAGACCATACCTGGAATAATGTGTCCAATTCTGGGCACCACAGTTGAAGAGAGATATTGACAAGCTGGAATGTGTCCAGAGGAGGGCGACTAAAATGATCAAGGGTCTGGAGAACAAGCCCTCTGAGGAGTGGCTTAAAGAGCTGGGCATGTTTAGCCTGAGGAAGAGAAGGCTGAGAGGAGACATGATAGCCATGTATAAATACGTGAGAGGAAGTCACAGAGAGGAGGGAGCCAGCTTGTTTTCTGCTGCCCTAGAGACTAGGACATGGAACAATGACTTCAAACTACAAGAAACAAGATTCCATCTGAACATTAGGAAGAACTTCCTGACTGTGAGAGCTATTCAGCAGTGGAACTCTCTGCCCCGGAGTGTGGTGGAGGCTCCTTCTTTGGAAGCTTTTAAACAGAGGCTGGATGGCCATCTGTCAGGGGTGATTTGAATGCAATATTCCTGCTTTTTGGCAGAATGGGGTTGGACTGGATGGTCTATGAGGTCTCTTCCAACTCTATGATTCTATGATTCAGCCCCCCAGGTGTTTTGGACTTCAACTCCCACAATTCCTAGCAGCCAGTAAATTGGCCCGTGTTAAAGATACTGTGTGTTCAATACATCTTGCTAACCTTTGACTTTTCCCCTTCTTCAGAGATGCTGCTCAAAACAGTGGCCTCCGGTGCGTTACCTTCGAACATTATCGCAGAAAGTTGAGACGATGCCGTTCGTCAGGCTTCCACTGGCCACCATTGCAATAGGCTCTCTGTTGATCATCGCTGTGTTTAATTTGGTAATTCCTTTTCCCCGAGTTATTTCATTTAAATCAGGATCCAGGATTATTATTGTTTATTATTATTTGCGGTATTTGTATAGTGCCCGTCCCAACCCTGAAGGGTCGGTTCACAGAGTTGGCAACAATTCAATGCCATCAATAAAAAATATATACGAGGGTTGAATGAAAAGTAATGCCTCAACCTTCGTAACTCTTCAACAGATGGCAGTACTGGTATCCTCTACAGTTCCATTTTGGTGGGAAGCATTAGCATTGAACGGTTGTGTTGCTAAAGTGCGAAGTATGGAACCCTGTGCAGACGGTCGGTCAATGCGACTTAAGCAGCGTGCAGTCATTGCGACTTAAGCAATGTGCAGTCATTGAATTCTTGACAGCAGAAGGTGTCACCCCAAAGGAGATTCATCAGAGAATGCAAGCTGTTTATGGTGATTGTGTTGATGTGAGTATTGTGCGCCGTTGGGCAAGTAAGTTTAAAGATGTTGAGGTGGGAACATCTGACTTGAGTGACAAACAGAGTTGGACGTCCTGTGACAGCAACCACCGAGTTTCACAAGCAAAAGGTTGACAGGATGATTCTTGTATCACTCCGAGAGAAATTTCAAGCATAATTGGCATTTCACAAGGAAGTGGGCCACATTATTGCTTTGCTTGGCTATCGAAAGATCTGCGCACTATGGGTTGCGGAAACAGTGTCGACTTTTTCCTTGACGGCTTCAGAAAACTTGTTCATTGTTGTCAGAAATGTATCCAATTGTTGTGATTATGTTGAAAAGTGAATAGTGGTGGTTAAAGAGCACATTCTAAGGATTGTTTCTGCGTTTGATTTATTAAAATTTTCCCATCAGCAACCCATCGTGCACAGATCTTCCGATAGCCAAGCAAAGCAATAATGTGAGCCACACGTTCTTGTGAAGTGCCGATTATGCTTGAAATTTCTCTCTGAGTGATATGACGATTTTCCTGAATCAATCTGTCAACTTTTTGCTTGTGAAACTCGGTGGTTGCTGTCACAGGACATCCAACTCTTTGTTTATCACGCAAGTCAGATGTTCCCACCTCAACATCTTTAAACTTACCCAATGACACACAATACTCACATCAACACAATCACCTTAAACAGCTTGCACTCTCTGATGAATCTCCTTTGGGGTGACACCTTCTGCTGTCAAGAATTCAATGACTGCACATTGCTTAAGTCACATTGACTGAACATCTGCACAGGGTTCCATACTTCGCACTTTAACAACACAACCATTCAATGGTAAGGCTTCCCGCCAAAATGGAACTGTAGAGGAGAGTCTCCTGAACAAGCCAGTACCTGCCACATACCAGTATTGCCATCTATTGAGGAGTTACGAAAGTGGAGGCATTACTTTTCATTCAACCCTCGTATAACATATAAAACAAAGTTTAAGCTCAAAACAGCGCCCAGTTGCAAACCTTTGGAACTAGACATTCTCAAAAGGGAACAATGTGGGCAGTCTCCTGTGTTCAGGTTTCACATCCTACAACACTTCACCTACACAGCTGGCATGGAGCCCCGTCAAAAGTAGACGTGTGTCATGAGATGAGATCCAGCGGCTCTGTGCCAGTTGCATC